>NW_027507764.1:567011718-567556718 GCF_037356315.1 Lithobates pipiens
TCTGGTATTATATTTATTATGTATAACCAGGTTTATTTTGATATTATTAAAAATCTACATTTGGGTGGAAATTATTTAAATGGAGAGCACAGAAACTATTATTACTTATATAATTTAAGGATGCCCTTCTCACACTGACCACCAGACTTAGCGGACACCAAGAAAACATGACCTTTCACTGACCATTAACATAAGGAGGCATTTCTCCACAGACAAGAATGTAGGCAGGTGTAGTTTGGCCTCCCTGCATAGGTGGTGCAGTTCGGACAGAAAGGGGAGGGAAAGGAAAGCCTATGTTCCTCTGAGGCTTCCATAGGAGTCATCAGGAAAGTAGCTGACCGATTGGATGCTGCAACCCTGGTTGACCCCTATGGCCATTTTTGGTGTGTGCAGTGCTAATAAATAGCACCGCCCCCCTTAGGTTGGTGTTCATTTTGTGCATTTTGCAGCAAGGTCAGGGACAGAGACCCTAATGGTCAGGGACACAGAGCGTAGGGAGAGGTTCCAATGGAGGAGGGACAGAATAGACTCTTTTGCTTGTGTCTCAGGCAGGGGCCCTTCCTTATCCAGGTGCCTCATTGCAGTCTACCTTACAGCCACCTCTTCTGTCAGATGCTGTCGGGTATCAGCAGTGTGTACCGGGATCCTCTGCATAGTAATCTGTAAGTGTCACCAGGCCAGAGCAGTCGTGTATACAGACTTTGTACTATCTTCTTGGAACTCTTGATCAATATACTTTTCTGCATTCCTTGGCCTTCATGTCTGTTCTCTCCTCTCCAGGTACCCAGCACTTTTCCCTCCTGCTCACAAGCATGTAAGGGTGTCTAGGACAGAGCCATCAGTGATATCATCATGCCAACCTGAGCGGGCGGCATTTTTTTTTATTTTCTGCTAGTACCTGCCTGTTCTTTGACTCTGAATTTGTGAGTATATGGATGTTATTAATAAAATAATATTTGGAAGTACTACACTATGAAGTTTCCTCCTCCTTCCTCTCTGTGTGCATGTAGACAGTCTACTTTCTCCTTTGCAGGTGACGCTCTCCGCAGAGGCACTGTTGTTAGAGAGGAAGTCAAAAGCAACATGTTTCCTCTATAGTATCCTTGGTCACTGGGGAAGCTATTCTATTGGATGCTGCCTCCCCATGTGACTCTGGCAGTCATCTCGGGTCAGGCAGAGCCTATTTAAGTCCCTGGCTCCTGGGTTTGGCACGCATATCACGAGTAAGCAGTGTAGGGTAGGTACCCTTCCTGTTAGGGACAGTGTTAGCAGTAGGGAAAGGTTCCCGACGGGGTGGGATAGTGTAGGGTTTGCAACACCTCTGGACATCTACCCTATTGGGCACAAGAAGGCCAGGCCACATTCTGCCCTCTTTACAGGCACTGTCAGTCAGGCTGAGCATTTACTCCATTCACATTGCTTAAAACCATGAGTGCACCTGGGTGGACAGTCTTCTGTCAGTGTTCTGTTGTGAACTGTTTCTGCATACTTCAATACAAGTTCTTTATTGACACCGTCTGTGTGAATTATTGCCACTGCACTACCTATATGCTGCCTTAAGTAGATGTGACCATTTGGTGAAAGCCAGCCATTCATTCCAGTGGGAAGGATTCTAGGGCATCTCCTTTTTGGCAACAGTTACAGCGATGTTAGACCTCTCCTCTCATCAGACTCTGGTAAGGGTGTCTACGTGTTGGTGGTTAAAGCACTAAGGCTGGTGGAGGCTTTCATGATTTGTGGGTCACAGTTAGAAAAATTACTTTGGGACTTTACTGTGGACTTAATGTTTTACACTTGAAATCGTTTGTGAATTAGTTATATGTATAACAGTGCAACACATTTTTTTTTTATGCTAGCATTTAGATTATTATGGTATTCTGATATCTGTGAGTGCAGCTATTAATCCTATTTTTTATTTTCACAGATTTTTTTTCAGCATTATATTTAATCATTTTATTGTTTTTAAGTGTAGTTATTTCTTTTTTATCTCTATATTATCATTTTCATTATTATATTTATTTTCATATTAAATTGAAATTATTACTGAAAATTATTTTATCATTGTAGCACCCTGGGGTTTAGTCAGGGATGCTTCTCACAGATTTACTAGCCAGGAGTAGTTACCTTAGTCAATTTTTAGAGATCAATTGATTTCTCCCTTCAGTTTGACCTTGTTGTACTTTTCTCTTCTACCACCAGGTGGCTGGGTACTTGGTGGCACTGGATATGAGAAGGACAACTAAACAACATTTGGCACCCAACATGGGGCTCAGGTGACGTTTTTGCAGCAGTCGCCTATAGCAACCAGGTTCAGCTCCATCGGGTCTTCACCTGGCTCCTTGGGAAAGTGGCAAGTGACATTTACCCTTCTTATGGACTGTGTTGACGTATGTACCATCAACGTGGGGAAGAACCAACAAGTCTCATTGCTCATGGAAAGGAACCAGCCTGGTCTTTTGACACTTCCTGCCAGTGCTGTGAGGGTTAATGCAGGCCCCAAAATGGACTCCATTATAGTTTTGGCACGCCGCAGTGAGAAGAAGGCGGGCGCCACAGTTCCCAGGAAACATTTGCACCAATCTGTTGGCAGGGGAAGGAGGATTGTCAGAAACCATGAACCAGACTGGGACAGAAGTATAGTAAAATTACACTTGTTTAGTAATAAAAATAAAAAGGTAAATAGAGTAAGCATAGTCAGAGCATAGCCAGAGTCCAGTAACCAGATCGGGTAGTCAGCCAAGCCAGAGTTCAGTAACCAGATCGGGTAATCAGCCAAGCCAGAGTTCAGTAACCAGATCGGGTAATCAGCCAAGCCAGAGTTCAGTAACCAGATCGGGTAATCAGCCAGGCCAGAAGTCAGGGATCCAAGAAGAGAAACAGCAAGCAGGATAAGGAGCCAGAAGGGATGTCAGCAAAGCCAGTCTTTAAACAGCAGGAGATGGTTTCTTGTGATGTGACCATGGTTAAGACAGAGATCAAGTGAGCTGGATGGTTTTATTAGACAGGACTGATGAGCAGAATCAACAACAGCTGGGTAACTGTGAAGAGAGATGGGAGTTGGCAATTAGCCGACAGCTGAGCGGCCAGCTCAGAGAAGGAAGGGCTGAGCCCAGCCCTGACAACGATAAGGAAGTGCGGTCACGTGTGTTTGATTGTGGATTAGTGAAGAAGATGGGGCAGTTCTGGAGCAGGAAGGTGGACTGGGCAAAGTACCTTTCAGGGGTTGATCTCAATTGGAGTCGGTTGAAGGGTGTACTGATTGATACCGGAGTGCGGTACACAACAGAGGGTCAACTTGCCCTGTACACAGTAGGAGGCTACGAGGAGCTGGGGTTGATCTGTGAGAAGTGTTCTGGTCTGACCCCACAGTTGAGGCCTTGAATCATGTGTGGATGCTGTGGAAAGTACCTGTTTGAGGTTGTCTCTGCAACCCAGCCTCCAAGGATCTTGCAAGTAGATCAAGATAGGGACGTCGCTGTCCCAGCTGAGAGTGATGTCCAGAGCCCATCAGTTGTCACTCGAGTCAGGCAAGAAGCTGCTACCATTATGTCTGTGACCATCCCAAGACCCCATGCACCAGTCACCCTCAGAGGCCGAGGTTGGAGCCCAGCCGATCGCTTCAATGTCTGGCCTGCCCGAGAAGATAATACCGGGGTTGGGTAAGCCATTGAGAAGTGAGGTTGGTATGTCTAAGGGGGAGGTGATGCCGGCGGTCGCTAAAGGGGATGCCTTAGAGATGCTTGCTAGTGCGCCAGTTATATCTAACTATGTCCTGGCTAAAGGGTGTCCTACTATTACAGAGCCGGACGTCCTGCCTGATGGACTACCTGAACCTGCACTTTATACCTTGTCCAGTAGTGAAGAGTGGAGTGATAGTGGTGAGGAATTAATGGAGGTGATGGCAGAAGATTGCCAAGAACGCTGGATTCCTAAAGTCACTTGCTATTGCGGTGGGGTGATCAGCACCGCATGCCCCATATGCAAGGATTTAAATCAGGTATGGAACCTTTTTACCCTGCCCGTGGAATCTCGGATAAGGATGCAGAAAAGGCAGAGGAAGATAAAGTATCGATAATGTAAAGTCACTATTATATGCTGAACTTTGAAAACTGTATTTCATATTGTTCACTTCTTGAGGGAAGAAAGGTTCCAACGTTGACAGAGTTGCAAAAAGTCTCACTGCTTTAAGAATTGTGTAAGTAATAGACATGGGCGGCGTCAAAAAATTAGTTTCACTTCGTACGAAAAAAAAATCGTATTTCGTAATTTGTGTACGAAATTCAATTCAGATTCGGACGAAATACGAATTTACGTTAGATTCGGAAGCTTTTCGTTAAAATAAGGAAAGTTCGTTATGATGAATTTATCATTATGAGGGGTCCCCACCATCCCTGTGCTGAGTTCCCAGGTCTGTACACCTGTTGTGTCCATTAGGAGGGGTTCCCACTATCCCTGTGCTGAGTTCCCGGGTCTGAGTGTAGACCCGCTGTGCCCCTTATGAGGTATTCCCACCATCCCTGTGCTGTGCTGACTTCCTCTGATTGGTGAACAAAACACCAGTCACAATTTTTTTAATTTGGATCCGAAATTTCATATTTTTTATAAAATTCGGAAGCATAGAAATTCCCCATAGGGTTCCCAACATTCCTTTGCTGACTTCCTGGGGTTTTAACTTTTAGGTTAATTAACTTTTCATAACAATTCCAAATTTTCGTTATGAGTTTGGATCCGAAATTTGTAAACGAAATAAAAACTTGTATTTCGGATTCGTACGAATGTATGAATTTCCGGAAATTCGTACCAATTTTCGATTCGTACTAAACTAATCCTGCATGTCTAGCAAGTAAGTTGTTACCCCCTAAACATGGTAAAGAACCGGGGGTTGGAGGCCCCATTGTTACTTTCTTTAAGTCCATTCATTGAACTAAAATTATTAATGCTTGTTTCACAAAGAGACATTGAACATTTATCACTAAGATGAATGCTAAGGGGGGACCTCGATTTTGCCTGAGCACTGCTGGCAATGGTTATGGAGATGGTAAAGCCATCTCTCTTGGGGATTACGAATGTGCATCTGTGGAGTTAAAGGACACTCTGCAGAAGTTACTCCAGTTTTCTTTCTTTGTGTCAAGTTCTTGAAAAAGGGAAATACCGCTCAGTGCTGAATACCTGGGGCTACGGCCGTAAGATTGATCAGGATGGGATAATCGGGATGGAGAGGAAAAGCGGGGAGGGATGGAGGGGCAGCAGCCCCAGATCCTACACCACAATAGCAATATGTGTTTTCCAGAGTTTGACAATCTCTTTTTGTTTTGTTAGTGCTTCAATCATCCCGGGGCCATGATTGTTATGGTGTCAGGATGATTGAAGCGCATTATTTCTATTATTACATTGTAATATAAAATGAAATCATTCAACTCACCATAATGCAGAATCAGTGGGAGTCGTGAGTGCGTCACTAGCCACGTTGCCTGCCACCAGATGCCATCAGGTGCCCCCAGCAGAGTCCCTCCTTACATCAGGTGCCCCAACAGAGCAGCCTTCCTCACATCTGTGTCTCCATCAGCGGAACTCCTCCTTACATCTGGTGTCCCCATCAGTCCTCCTTACATCTGGTGTCCCCATCAGTCCTCATAACATCTGGTGTCCCCATCAGTCCTCCTAACATCTGGTGTCCCCATCGGTCCTCCTAACATCTGGTGTCCCCATCGGTCCTCCTAACATCTGGTGTCCCCATCGGTCCTCCTAACATCTGGTGTCCCCATCAGTCCTCCTAACATCTGGTGTCCCCATCAGTCCTCCTAACATCTGGTGTCCCCATCAGTCCTCCTAACATCTGGTGCCCCTCTGACATCCAGACTGCGCCCCCCTCTGACATCCAGACTGCACCCCCCTCTGACATCCAGACTGCGGCCCCCTCTGACATCCAGACTGCGCCCCGCTCTGACATCCAGACTGGCCCCCTCTGACATCCAGACTGGCCCCCTCTGACATCCAGACTGGCTCCCCCTCTGACATCCAGACTGGCTCCCCCTCTGACATCCAGACTGGCCCCCCCTCTGACATCCAGACTGGTCCCCCTCTGACATCCAGACTGGCCTCCAACATCCAGACTGCCCCCCGACTTTCAGACTGGCCCCCCTCTGACTTTTAGACCTTCGTTGCCGCGTGGAAAGAGATTGAGCTGCGGCGCCGCCCACCTTCTGCCCCTTTCCATTACAGTGCACAGACACTGGCAGCGGGGTAGGGGTGGGCGGCACCGCAGCATCTCTGTTGTAGACCAGCTTCTGGTCTTCTTTAAAATGGCGGTCGGTGGCAAAAAAACGCAAATAACCGAATTTAAAATTAAATCAGGATAAGGGTCCTAATCCTGGGAATGTCACGGGAAATTCGGGACAGTTGACAACTATGGATTGTTGGTTGCAAATGACGAAGACAGTCTTTTTGTCTTTGGCTGCCATGTGGGCCGACTGAAGATATTTCTGCAGGAGAGCTATGTCCCAAAGTGTGGTCCCTTGCATCTTGGCCTGACTGCCTGTTGCTTGAGATGCAGTCAAGCCTTTTGTGAACGGAGTTGCCTTTGAAAAAGAAAAGGAGCTGCTGGGAATGTAGTCCATTGGAGTAAAGTCAATGGGCTGTAACATGTCATGGACATTGAGTGTGTGGATAGTTAGAATAGGCTATGATAAAGAAATGATTGCCTGTATCCGTCAAATAATGGACTCATGTGCATATATCAGGACTGTAACTGATTTAATCACCACTGAAGTTTTACACTCATTAGGAAAGGGGGTGGCTTCTCAGCAAGAATGGGGCCTGCTTTCATTATGTAAATAATGTAGACATGAGTAGGAAGTTTTACACTTTCATGATGTCCTCGGCTGAGGACCAGCCTGAATCACCATGTACATAATGCATGTTCTTATAGGATAGTGGAAAACAAAATACCGGCGCTCAAATAATTATCTATTTATATACTGGTGCGCTGCAATCCGATAAGCCCTTTCTATGAAGTGAGAAAAATATGTGTCAAATTGTGGATTGCGCCCCCTGTCTACCTTTTAGTAAAATAACAAAAAAAATATGTGTATCCAAACTTTACCACTGTGCATATAGTACAATCAAATCTCAGCAATACCACCTACTTGTTGTTAGTGCTTCAACAAGTGCCAACAACTCATGCACATAAAAATGCATGCATATGCAAACACAAAAAAAAAAAAAAAATGCAAAAGCAAATACCCAAAAAATACCAGAAGCACCCCCCTATTTCCAATCCATATACACTCTCAAAAAGTGTGTGTGTATGGGAATAGGATACTTTTCCCCAGTCCCAATATTAATATAAGTTCCTTATTCAATCAATAATCCTCCAGTATTCACGTGTACAGCTCTTCACCACAGAACACCCTTCGTACCACCACCACCTTACGAAATGGCCACTCACCAAACTCAATTGGAAATTCGCCTTTGGTTCATTCTATGGATAACCACTCCTTATACTCTCTTGTTCTCCAGTCAGCAATCCACTGGTTTATGCATACTCATAAAAAAATATATGGAACCAACATAGTGTAAAACGTTCCAACTTTTATTGTAAAAAAACTTAAAAACAAATTGCACTCACATGTTCCTGTGTCATCTATCCGACACTAAGCTTATCCAGCCATGTATTTTTCATTTTGCGTTTTGGGCAAATCAATGTTATTCCACAGGTAACCTTCCTCTCTCTCTCCTGGCACCTGCACACATGGTACACATGGTAGAAAAAACACTTTCATTGAATCGTGTGTCCCTGGTAAAAGGTGTATCTCTAAGGCCTCTTTCACACTGACGTCCCGTTCAGGCCCGCCTGTCAGTTTTTCAGGCGGACCTGAACGGGTGCTCCATAGAGCTCTATGGAGCGTCGGATGTCAGCGGTGACATGTCCGCTGACATCCGACCCGCTCCGATCCGAAAAAGTGTAACGGAGGAAAAAGCTATTTTTCCATCCATCTGCGGATCGGATCGGGTGATGACGGGCACTGCGGTCCGTCGTCATCCGATCTCCCATAGGGGAGAGCGGCGCTGTGACAGATCCGTCCCTGCGCAGTGTGCAGAGACGGACCAGTCATCTCCCTGCTCAGCGGGGATCAACGGAGTGATCCCCGCTGAGCAAACGGATATCCACGGGGCGGATCAGAACTGACTGGCTCAACGTGTTTCGTGCCCAATGCCACTCATCAGGAGAAAATATGGGGTCGATGTGTAAGAATTGAAACACATGATTAGTTTGTAAAAAATGTACAAAATAATAATAAGCAGGTTGTATAGGGAGAGGAGAGGTATCCCTATTTACTAAGGCTACTTACAGGAATGCCAATGAGACTGTGTGCAGGCATGGGGGGCCGGAGGCCAACCAGAAACAACTGGGGAGGGTGCTCCAGCACATAGCCTGTGATTGACAGCCTCAGCTCTGCCGAGTGTAACTTCAGCTCTCCTCCCCATCTTCTGAAAGCTCAGACCAGCTGTATAAACTCTGGACTTTAAATAGATCTAGAAAAGAGAAGACTCCAGATAAACATCATCACTGTGTATCACATGAGGCCAGTGGCAGCTGGTGCTCCAAATTTTTGGGGGGGTACAATTGCAAACAAACTAAAACCACCTTCCATCAATTGCAACCATCATATGCAGCCACTGTGCCCCATCATATGCAGCCACTGTGCCCCATCAAATGCAGCCACTTGTGCCTATCAAATGCAGCCACTTGTGCCCAGTATATGCAGCCACTTGTGCCCAGTATATGCAGCCACTTGTGCCCATCAAATGCAGCCACTTGCGCCCATCATATGCAGCTAATTGTGCCCATCATATGCAGCGGGGTCTCACTGGCCTGCCTGCTGATTGGCAGGGAGGACCGTTAGTGTTAAAATAACGAAAATTAATTCGCTATGCCACACAACAGGGCGGGATCGGAATCTGCGCCCCGAGCCCACCCTATTTTGAAGCCTATTAGAGCCTCTGGCTCTAATCACGTGCTTCAAAATAGACCCCTCCCCCCCCCCTATTCAAATACCGCTAAAGAAAGGTCTATTTGTGGGAAAAAAAAGTAAATTTTATTTGGGAACAAAGTCGCACGACCGCGCTATTATCAGTTAAAGTAACACAGTGATGTATCGCAAAAAAATGGCCTGGTCAGGAAGGGGGGTAAATCCTTCCGTGGCTGAAGTGGTTAACATGATAGATAAACCTAACATAGACTCCGATATAACACCCTCTTTAATGGTCCAAGCCTCCCTTTCATTAGAGGACGATTGAATCCAACTTCTAAATAAAACCAGAAAAGTCCTGATGGAACCGATTTTTAAAACAGAAGAAAGTAAAGTTGGGACACAAATAACACAGCACTGAATTCTGCCTATCAGCATCCTGCAGCTCCTTCTATATTTATAGGGGAAAAAGAGATTATAATGATAATTATAGGAGGAGAATGCAATCAGAATGGATAATGATAGAGCTTATAAAAATATCTTTCTGTATGAGAAGAATACAAAGAATATAACCGAAACATAATTCCCGGGCACAAAATAGCATTCTTTATTTCACATTTTTAGGCAGTTTTTTTTTTTTGCACTGTTTTTATAGCCAGTTGCTGGGGAAATCAATGAATTTCGCTCTTTTGACTTTTTTATTTAAAGCAGTATTAACCACTTCAGCCCCGGAAGATTTGGCTGCTGAATGACTGGGCCATTTTCTGCGATTCTGCACTGTGTCGCTTTAACTGACAATTGCGTGGTCGTGCGATGTTACACCCAAAAAAATTTTTTTTTTTATGTCCTTTATTTCCCACATATTAGAGCTTTCTTTTGCTGGTATTTGATAACTTCTGTGGTTTTTATTTTTTGCGTTATAAACAAAAAAAGAGCGACAATTTTGAAAAAAAAAACACAATATTTTGTACTTTTTGCTATAATAAATATCCCCATTTCTTTTTAAAAAGCTATTTTTTTCTCATATTCTTCTGCATATTTTTGGTAAAAAAAAAATCAAAAAAAAATCGCAATATTGATTGGTTTGCGCAAAAGTTATAGTGTCTGTCGGAAAATTTTAGATCCAGCTCTAAAACTTTGTGTGTTGGTAATTCCGACGGAAAAAGTCAGATGGAGCCCACACACGATCAGCTTTTCCGACAACAGGATCCGATCGCACATTTTCCGTCGGAACGTCCGACCGTGTGTACCGGGCATAATACTGCTCTAAAGTGATCTTGCCTGAAAGTGTAATGTTGACTTTTTTGTTTTTGTAGCAGTGTAAGGGACGTTTTTACAACCTCTCTTGAACTATTTAACTTGACAGATAGTAGCCCACGTTTAAAACGTTTGTTTTGCTGCGTTTACATGCCGCGTTTAGCCGCGTTTGCGTTTAGAAGCATATGAAAAAAAAAATGTTTTACTTTTTTTTTCAAAATAGCCAAAAATTAAAAACTCCTGTAAACGAAACATGGCTTGAAACATCAGAAACTTGATTGTCTGAACTCTTTTTTTTTGCCTTCAAACAAAAGCCTAGAAACGCAACTGCCTAAAAACGACAAAGAACCTGTGAACATGTACACATAAGATAACATTGGATGAGTTCAGGGGCAGCTGAAAAAAGCAGCCAATTGGCTCTGAACATCCGTTTCATTTTTTTCAACTGCTCCTAAACTCTCCTCTATGTTATCTTATCAGTACATGTACACAGGGTCATACACATGGTCATACACAGGGTCGTACACAGGGTCATACACAGGGTTGTACACAGGGTTGTACACAGGGTCATACATAGGGTTGTACACAGAGTCGTACACAGGGTTGTACACAGGGTCATACACAGGCTCATACACAGCGTCGTACACGAGGTCATACACAGGGTCATGCACAGAGTCGTAAACAGGGATGTAGACAGGCTCGTACACGGGGTCTTACACAGGGTTGTACACAGGGTTGTACACAGGGTCATACATAGGGTTGTACACAAAGTCGTACACAAGGTTGTACACAGGGTCATACATAGGGTTGTACACAGAGTCGTACACAAGGTTGTACACAGGGTCATACATGGGGTTGTACACAGGGTCGTACATGGGGTCATGCACAGAGTCGTAAACAGGGTTGTACACAGGGTCGTACACGGGGTCGTACACGGGGTCGTACACAGGGTTGTACACAGGGTCATACATAGGGTTGTACACAGAGTCGTACACAGGGTTGTACACAGGGTCGTACACGGGGTCGTGCACAGAGTCGTAAACAGTGTTGTACACAGGGTTGTACACGGGGTCGTACACAGGGTCGTACACGGGGTCGTACACAGGGTCGTACACGGGGTCGTACACAGAGTCGTACACAGGGTCATACACAGGGTCGTACACAGGGTCATACACGGGGTCGTACACGGGGTCGTACACGGGGTCGTACACGGGGTCGTACACGGGGTCGTACACAGGGTCGTTTATAGTCGTTTCTAGGCAGTTGCGTTTAGAGGCAAACTCAGCTAAACGCGACTAAACGCAGTATGTAAACACGGCTAAACGGCCATTTTTAGGCGCCAGTTTTTAGCTGTCAAGTTAAATTGTTCAGGAGAGGTTGAGCAACGTCCTGTGTACATGAAGCCTAAGTATCTGAATTTGACTTGGTATCAGCCTTTTGCAGGCCCTGTATAGGGGAGTTCAGCCCAGGAGAGACAGAAACAGCCCAGGGAGCCAATCAGTTGTGCTGTAGTGCTCACTTTCTAACAAGGATCACCTTAGATAGAAGGTGAGAACAGAGTGACATAAAAATGAGCTCATAAGCCTACTGCTTCTCTTTTCACTGCCTAGTCAAAGGTCTGGGGAGGGTCAAGATTTGTAAGTGTTATTGCACCACAAAAAAGAGAATTCAGGTCTCCTAGACATGGCTGTGCTTAGTGGCAAAGCTATCAATACCAGAAGTTAAAGGAGCTCTATGGTCACAGCATACACTTTCATTCTATAACATAAGCATTGTAATAACAATACAAACAACAGTTATTTTTGAGAATCCAATATAAGCTTACTTTCATATGGAACAAGCGCAATAAGATCCAAAGAGCTGCACACTTGAAAACTGCATCCACTTTATTCATAATCTTCAAAACGCCATATACCGCAAAACGCATTGATTGTGTTTTCTTGCTTCCACAGTGTCTGTGTTTGTGGTATATGGCGTTTTGAAGATTATTAATAAAGTGGATGCAGTTTTCATGTGTGCATCCTTTTGGATCATTTTGCACTTGTTCCTTACGGCCGGATGAGCGGTGATTGCACCTGAATACACAGGAGGTAAGAGGGAATGTGTAGCTGACCCACCCGGAGCAGCAAACACATTTGAAGAGGTTGGTGGGAGCTTGTTGTCGGAAATTCTGACCGTGTGTAGGCTCCATCGGACATTTTCCGTCTGAATTTTCGTCAAACAAAATTTGAGATCTGGATCTCAAATTTGCCGACAATAAAATCTGTTGTCGGAAATTCTGATTGTGTGTACACAATTCCGAAGCACAAAGTTCCACGCATGCTCGGAATCAAGCAGAAGATCCGCACTGGCTATTGAACTTCAATTTTCTCAGCTCTTCGTACGTTGCCGCGTTCTTGACGTTCAGAATTTCTGACAAGATTTGTATGACCGTGTGTATGCAAGACAAGTTTGAGCCAACATCCGTCGGAAAAAAAATCCATGGATTTCGTTGTTGGAATGTCCGATTGTGTGTATGCGGCATTATAATGTACTGACCACAGTAATCATGGCTGCTGATCCATGATACCGTGGTCAGTTTACAGTAGCTTGAAAAAGTAATCGTGTCCCTTGAAATTGTCCACATTTTGTCATGTTACAACCGTAAATGTATAAGCCACCCTCTGTGATGAAGTCTGAAGTGACGAAACACGTTGGGCGTGGCTACATGGCAACACTGAGACGATGACACCACATGTACGAAGGAAGCTATGAGTAGATTGCAACACTGAGTCACCTGGCATGTTTGGAATTTTAACAAGGCAATTTTTAATCTTTTATGATGTAAGTGCATTACTTTTAATAAACCGATTACCTTAACCACTTCAGCCCCGGACCAATAAACACCTTAAGGACCAGAGGTCTTTTTCCAATTTCGCACTGCGCTGCTTTAACTGGTAATTGCGCGGTCATGCAATATTGCACCCAAACGAAATTTGCGTCCTTTTCTTCCCACAAATAGAGCTTTCTTTTGATGGTATTTGATTGCCTCTGCGATTTTTATTTTTTGCGATATAAATGGAAAAAGAGCGAAAATTTTGAAAAAAAATGATATTTTCTTCTTTTTGTTATAAGAAAAATCGAATAAACTAAATTTTAGTCATACATTGAGGGCAAAATTTATTTAGCCACATGTCTTTAGTAAAAAAAATGTCAATAAGCGTATATTTTTTGGTTTGCGCAAAAGTTATAGCGTCTACAAACTAGAGTACATTTTCTGGAATTTACACAGCTTTTAATTTATGACTGCCTATCTCATTTCTTGAGGTGCTAAAATGGCAGGGCAGTACAAACCCCCCCCAAATGACCCCCTTTTGGAAAGTAGACACCCCAAGGAAACTGCTGATGGGTATGTTGAGCCCATTGAATATTTATTTTTTTTGTCCTAAGGGATTGAATAATGACTAAAAAAAAAAAAAAAAAATGTACAAAAAGTTGTCACTAAATGATATATTGCTCACACATGCCATGGTTATATGTGGAATTGCACCCCAAAATATATTCCCCTACTTCTCCCGAGTACGGGGATACCACATGTGTGGGACTTTTTGGGAGTCTAGTCGCGCACGGCATCCCGAAAACCAATCACCACCTTCAGGATTTCTAAGGGTGCAAATTTTTGATTTCACCCCTCACTACCTATCACAGTTTCGAAGGCCATAAAAAGCCAAAATAGCACAAAACCCCCCAAAATGACCCCATTTTGGAAAGTAGACACCCCAAGCTATTTACTGAGAGGCATGTTGAGTCCATGGAATATTTTATATTTTGCCACAAGTTGCGGGAATATTACAAACTTTTTTTTTTTTGCACAAAGTTGTCACTAAATGATATATTGCTCACACATGCTATGGGCATATGTGAAATGACACCCCAAAATACATTCTGCTGCTTCTCCTGAGTACAGGGATACCACATGTGTGGGACTTTTTGGGAGCCTAGCCACGTACGGGACCCCGAAATCCAAGCACCGCCTTCAGGATTTCTAAGGGCATAATTTTTTTATTTTACTCCTCACTACCTATCACTACCTATCACAGTTTTGACGGTCATAAAATGCCAAGATGGCACAAAACCCCCCCCAAATGACCCCCTTTTGGAAAGTAGACACCCCAAGGAAACTGCTGATGGGTATGTTGAGCCCATTGAATATTTATTTTTTTTGTCCTAAGGGATTGAATAATGACTAAAAAAAAAAAAAATGTACAAAAAGTTGTCACTAAATGATATATTGCTCACACATGCCATGGTTATATGTGGAATTGCACCCCAAAATATATCCCCCTACTTCTCCCAAGTACGGGGATACCACATGTGTGGAACTTTTTGGGAGTCTAGTCGCGCACGGCATCCCGAAAACCAATCACCACCTTCAGGATTTCTAAGGGTGCAAATTTTTGATTTCACCCCTCACTACCTATCACAGTTTCGAAGGCCATAAAAAGCCAAAATAGCACAAAACCCCCCAAAATGACCCCATTTTGGAAAGTAGACACCCCAAGCTATTTACTGAGAGGCATGTTGAGTCCATGGAATATTTTATATTTTGCCACAAGTTTCTGGAATATTACAAACTTTTTTTTTTTTGCACAAAGTTGTCACTAAATGATATATTGCTCACACATGCTATGGGCATATGTGAAATGACACCCCAAAATACATTCTGCTGCTTCTCGTGAGTACAGGGATACCACATGTGTGGGACTTTTTGGGAGCCTAGCCGCGTACGGGACCCCGAAATCCAAGCACCGCCTTCAGGATTTCTAAGGGCATAATTTTTTTATTTTACTCCTCACTACCTATCACTACCTATCACAGTTTTGACGGCCATAAAATGCCAAGATGGCACAAAGCCCCCCCAAATGACCCCATTTTGGAAAGTAGACACCCCAAGGAAACTGCTGATGGGTATGTTGAGCCCATTGAATATTTATTTTTTTTGTCCTAAGGGATTGAATAATGACAAAAAAAAAAAAAAATGTACAAAAAGTTGTCACTAAATGATATATTGCTCACACATGCCATGGTTATATGTGGAATTGCACCCCAAAATATATTCCCCTACTTCTCCCGAGTACGGGGATACCACATGTGTGGGACTTTTTGGGAGTCTAGTCGCGCACGACATCCCGAAAACCAATCACCACCTTCAGGATTTCTAAGGGTGCAAATTTTTGATTTCACCCCTCACTACCTATCACAGTTTCGAAGGCCATAAAAAGCCAAAATAGCACAAAACCCCCCAAAATGACCCCATTTTGGAAAGTAGACACCCCAAGCTATTTACTGAGAGGCATGTTGAGTCCATGGAATATTTTATATTTTGCCACAAGTTGCTGGAATATTACAAACTTTTTTTTTTTTGCACAAAATTGTCACTAAATGATATATTGCTCACACATGCTATGGGCATATGTGAAATGACACCCCAAAATACATTCTGCTGCTTCTCCTGAGTACAGGGATACCACATGTGTGGGACTTTTTGGGAGCCTAGCCGCGTACGGGACCCCGAAATCCAAGCACCGCCTTCAGGATTTCTAAGGGCATAATTTTTTTATTTTACTCCTCACTACCTATCACTACCTATCACAGTTTTGACGGCCATAAAATGCCAAGATGGCACAAAACCCCCCCAAATGACCCCATTTTGGAAAGTAGACACCCCAAGCTATTTGCCGAGGGCCATCTTGACACTATTGAATATTTTTTTTTTTTGTCCCAAGGGATTGAATAATGACAAAAAAAAAAAAAAAAATGTACAAAAAGTTGTCACTAAATGATATATTGCTCACACATGCCATGGTTATATGTGGAATTGCACCCCAAAATATATTCAGCTACTTCTCCCGAGTATGGGGATACCACATGTGTGGGACTTTTTGGGAGTCTAGTCGCGTACGGCACCCCAAAAACCAATCACCACCTTCAGGATTTCTAAGGGTGCAAAGGCCATAAAATGCCAAAATAGCACAAAACCCCCCCAAATTACCCCATTTTGGAAAGTAGACACCCCAAGCTATTTACTGAGAGTCATGTTGTCTGAACGAAAAAAAAGAGATTGATCGGTGGGTATGCCCACCATTAGATACCTCCCTTCATCCACCCACTTCTAATGATGGACATACATGCACCATTTATATATGCCGAAGCATGGGGGCATCCTCCCGCAAAAAAGTTATGCCGCGTACATACGTTCAAACTTTTCCATGGGCAAGCCCCCTGTCGGAATTTTGACCGTATGTACGCGGCATTAGGAGCAAAATCGCTCCTCCACCCCTTATGCCCCCATGCTTCAGCATATATGCTCTTTTTTAACTGTGGTGGTGAAATCACCGCCTACAGCACTGGAGTCACGGCTTTATGTATCGTGGGAGCAAACGCTGTTGCTGTCAAGATAAATAAATCCGCGCTGCAGCTGAATGGCGTACCTGCTAAGCAAATTATGGTTAACGTTAAAACAAAGTAACATCCCAGTAAAACCTTACCATACCATACCTGCAAAGCAATTGCCAAAAAAAACAGTAAAAAATAAAACATTTTTTAACACAACCTGTGCCTAAAATATATATATGCCGAAGCATGGGGGCATCCTCCCGCAAAAAAGTTATGCTGCGTACATACGTTCAAACTTTTCCACGGGCAAGCCCTCCGTCGGAATTTTGACCGTATGTACGCGGCATTAGGAGCAAAATCGCTCCTCCACCCCTTATGCCCCCATGCTTCGGCATATATGCTCTTTTTTAACTGTGGTGGTGAAATCACCTCCTACAGCACTGGAGTCGCAGCTTTATGTATCGTGGGAGCAAACGCTGTTGCTGTCAAGATAAATAAATCCACGCTGCAGCTGAATGGCGTACCTGAAAACATGAAAAATGGTTAACAATAACACAGTAAACAGTAAAGTATAAAAAATTAGAGAGAAGAGAGAGAGAGAGAGAGAGAGAGAGAGAGAGAGAGAACAATAAAACGACAACTATTTTTGGTTTTTATATTTTATATTTTTTTTGGTTTTTTTATTTTACTTTTTTTTTTTTTTTTTTTTTTTTATACACTTTTTTTTGAACTGTAAACTGTAACTGTAACGGTTCGGGTCTCTCAAAATGCGATGGCATCTTGGGAGACCCTGTGTAAGTGTGCCTAGCCTGTGAAATGCTGTACCCTACGCTAATACTTCACTAGTTCATGGTAGCGTTCAAAACACTCACCCTGACAAAGACCAGGATTGCCAGGACAGCGTGGACAATAAGAACGGGTGTCACGCCTATATCCGCGCTTGCTACAGACACGACATCTTTTTTGGGGGGCTCGTTGGGTAGGGGTACTCGGGAGGACATAAGAATAATGCCTCTCATGCAGCCGGCTTACTGCATTTGGTTGGGAATGGTGAGGTACAGGACCCTCTGGATACAGAAGCTCTGTGACAACCTCTCTTTGGAAGAAAAGAAAGGTTAATGTTCCGCCTGAAGTTTTGTATAGCACAAAAGCATTCAGCAAAGCCAATTGAAATAAGTAAGCAGACACTTTTTTGTACCAGCGTCTGGTCTTACGGGAAGTTAGATACGGCGCCAACATCTGGTCATTGAGGTCCACCCCTCCCATATTTTTGTTATATTCGTGGACACAGAGGGGTTTCTCCACAATACCAGTCGAAATTTGGACCGTCGTGTCTGCATGAAGGGAGGTAAGAACGAAAACATTCTTATTATGCCTCCACTTCATAGCGAGCAAATTATTACACCGATAGCAGGCTCTCTCCCCCAGCCTAAGACGGGAATCTACAAGCCACTGGGGAAAGCCCTGGCGATTAGGTCGCACGGTGCCACATGCTCCAATCTGATTATCAAATAAATGACTAAACAGTGGCACGCTGGTGTAATAGTTGTCCACGTACAAGTGGTACCCCTTTCCGAATAAGGGTGACACCAATTTCCACACTATCTTGCCAGCGCTTCCTATGTAATCAGGGCAGTTCTCCGGCTCTACGTAACTATCTTTACCCTCATAAACCATAAAGCTCCATGCATAGCCTGTGGCCCTGTCACAGCACTTATAGAGCTTGACCCCGTATCTGGTACGCTTGTTGGGAATGTACTGTTTGAATGACAAGCAACCAGTAAACTTAACCAGGGACTCATCAACGCAGACAACTTTTTGGGGAGTAAACAAGTCTGCAAAACGTTGGTTGAAGTGGTTTATGAGGGGCCGAATTTTGTAGAGCCGATCGTATTCAGGGTCTCCACGTGGACGACAAAGTTCATTGTCACTGAAGTGCAAGAACCGCAAGATCTGCTCGTATCGTTTCCTGGACATGGAGTTAGAGAACACGGGCATGTGGTCAGCCGGATGCATGGACCAATAAGCCCGCATCCGCATAAATTTATGTGTGCCCATGTTGAGGGAAAGGCCCAAAAACGTCTTAAATTCGGAAACCGTAACTGGTTTCCAATCTCTGGCAAAAGACGGCAACTGGGGATTAGCGGCGATGCGTTGACCAGCATATAAATTGGTTTGGTCCACAATAGATCTATAGAGATCTTCCGTGAGATACAGAGAATAAAAATCGAGTGGCGTAAAATCATCTGTATCCACCTGAATACCGGGTTGGGCAGTGAATGGGGGAAGTACGGGTTCTGCAGAAGTGGTGGGCACCCAATTAGGATAGGCGAATTCTGCAGGAAGGGCACTATGGGTACGACGGGCCTGTCTTTGTCTTCTTCTTGGTGGCAGCGGGACACTACTTGTGCTTGCCACCTCGCAAGCTTGAACTGCACTTATGGGACTCGCCACGTCACCACGTGATACTGCAGTGCTGGATGTACGTCCAGGGTGTACTAGGCCGCTGGTGCTTGCCAGTTCACCAAAAGGATGAGCGGCGCTAGTACTGGCTCTATACTCCATACGAGGGACTTGCGGTTCCTGCACCTCAACAACATCAGAAAATCGGGGTCGGGTACGCCTGACAATAGCAGGGACCTCTTCTTCATCGTCAGAGCTATCTGACATGGAGGCGCTGTCCTCTACAGGTTCGTATTCTGAGCCTGAATCTGACAGATCAGTGTCTTCCTCTTCACTATCTGTCATGCTCAGAAACGTGTAGGCCTCTTCACTAGTGTACCTTCGCTTTGCCATTTTGGGCTCTAAATTTAGGGGTACAGTAGTGAGACTCACAGGTAAAAAAGCACCTAGCCTGTCAGCGACTGTATAAAACGCTACAAAAAAAACCTGTTAGCGATCGCAGGGATCAGGCCTGACTCTGCGAACGCTGCAGTTATGTGTGTTGTGTTTTGTAAGTGACAGTGATCGATCGATACTGCACTTGGGTGGGCTGGGCTGGGCTGGGCAGAGGGGCAAAACGCAGGTGCTAGCAGGTATCTGGATTGATCCTGCTAACAATGCATTTTTTTAGAACCCTAAATTGCTGGGCACGCTAGTATAGATCTGATCAGATCAGATATTGATCTGTTCGGATACTATACCACTAAGGGAGGTGTATGCTTTGCGCGTGGGTGTTAGCGGTGCTGGCACTAACCTAGCACTGCCTGGGGCGACGCAGACCCTTTCTGACCCTAAAACCAAATTTATATCACCCGCCGGGTGATCAGGGGGTTAAACCTTTATTAGGTAATAAATGGCGGGTGCCCTGATGCTATAAAAAGCGAACTACCTAACCAGCGTCACCCGTAACACTTATACGGTGATCACTGGTGAAAGGGTTAACTAAGGGCAATCAGGGGTTAAAACCTTTATTGGGTATTTATATGGGGGTACCTGAAGCTTTATAAAAACCTGACGGGGAACCTAAATAACGAAATAACTAACTGGCTAACCAGCGTCACCAGTGACACTTATGCAGCGATCGCTGGTGAAAGGGTTAACTCTAGGGGCAATCAAAGGGTTAAAACCTTTATTAGGTTATATATCGGGGTACCTAACGGTATAAAAACCTGGCGTTGAACCTAAAAAAAACTAGCTTCCTAGCGGGACCAGTGACACTATTGCAGCGATCAGAAAAACGATCGCTTAGTGACACTGGTAAAAGAGGGTGAAAGGGTTAACTGGGAGGGCAATCAAGGGGTTAAACCTTTATTAGGGGGGGGGTAGGGGGCTACCCTGGACCTAAAGGGGCCTAACACTAGCTGCCCTGACACTTTTTACAGTCACAACTGACACTAAATGTAGTGATCAATAAATAAATGAACACTGCATTAGTGACACTGTGACTGGGGGGGGGCGGGGGGCCGATCGGGGGGGTGATCGGGGGGTGACTGGGGTGAAATGTGTGCCTGTGTGTACCTATGTGTCAGTGGACTGTTGGTGCACTTACTTGGACGTCTTCACTCCTCGCTGTCCGGTTCAAAAAGACCGCCACGAGGAGTGTGACATCACTTCCTCCTCCTGTGTTTACATTTTCACAGGGGAGGAAGTTCGTCACTGGCCAGGAGCAATCGAGAGGGGATGGCCAGAAACCAACGGCCATCCCCTCATCGCGGGTCGCTCCGGCACCGAAAGGGACCGCCGTATCTAGCGGGAGGGGGTCCGATCGGACCCCCCACCCGCTAGAAGGCATTCACGTACATCTACGTGATTGTGCCTGCCTGTGCCATTGTGTTGACGTACATTGGCAATACGGCGGTCCTCAAGTGGTTAAGGTGTTTTTTTACACTATTGGAGGCTCTGTCTCAATTTCTATCCCCACATGTGGAGGGTGTCTTTATTTATTTATCTTTATTAAAGTGGCTCTTCAATAACATCTAATGAGGCGATATTTGCCAGACACGAGAGTGAATGGCAACAGAATCTGGTGAGTTTTATTCTTAAGGGAGTGGAATTGGCACACATCACTTGGGTGAAGGATTTTGGTGGATCAACGAGATTTTGCTTCACTATCTTTTCATCACTTTAAGTTGGACTGTATTACCATATTGATTTGCATATGTTGGAGCACATATACAGGTCCTTCTCAAAAAATTAGCATATTGTGATAAAGTTCATTATTTTCTGTAATGTACTGATAAACATTAGACTTTCATATATTTTAGATTCATTACACACAACTGAAGTAGTTCAAGCCTTTTCTTGTTTTAATATTGATGATTTTGGCATACAGCTCCTGAAAACCCAAAAATCCTATCTAAAAAAATTAGCATATTTCATCCGACCAATAAAAGAAAAGTGTTTTTAATACAAAAAAAGTCAACCTTTAAATAATTATGTTCAGTTATGCACTCAATACTTTTGCAGAAATGACTGCTTCAATGCGGCGTGGCATGGAGGCAACCAGCCTGTGGCACTGCTGAGGTGTTATGGAGGCCCAGGATGCTTCGATAGCGGCCTTAAGCTCATCCAGAGTGTTGGGTCTTGCGTCTCTCAACTTTCTCTTCCCAATATCCCACAGATTCTCTATGGGGTTCAGGTCAGGAGAGTTGGCAGGCCAATTGAGCACAGTAATACCATGGTCAGTAAACCATTTACCAGTGGTTTTGGCACTGTGAGCAGGTGCCAGGTCGTGCTGAAAAATTAAATCTTCATCTCCATAAAGCTTTTCAGCAGATGGAAGCATGAAGTGCTCCAAAATCTCCTGATAGCTAGCTGCATTGACCCTGCCCTTGATAAAACACAGAGGACCAACACCAGCAGCTGACATGGCACCCCAGACCATCACTGACTGTGGGTACTTGACACTGGACCTCAGGCATTTTGGCATTTCCCTCTCCCCAGTCTTCCTCCAGACTCTGGCACCTTGATTTCCGAATGACATGCAAAATTTGCTTTCATCCAAAAAAAAGTACTTTGGACCACTGAGCAACAGTCCAGTGCTGCTTCTCTGTAGCCCAGGTCAGGCGCTTCTGCCGCTGTTTCTGGTTCAAAAGTGGCTTGACCTGGGGAATGCGGCACCTGTAGCCCATTTCCTGCACACGCCTGTTCACGGTGGCTCTGGATGTTTCTACTCCAGACTCAGTCCACTGCTTCCGCAGGTCCTCCAAGGTCTGGAATCGGTCCTTCTCCACAATCTTCTTCAGGGTCCGGTCACCTCTTCTTGTTGTGCAGCGTTTTCTGCCACACTTTTTCCTTCCCACAGACTTCCCACTGAGGTGCCTTGATACAGCACTCTGGGAACAGCCTATTCGTTCAGAAATTTCTTTCTGTGTCTTACCCTCTTGCTTGAGGGTGTCAATGATGGCCTTCTGGACAGCAGTCAGGTCGGCAGTCTTACCCATGATTGCGGTTTTGAGTAATGAACCAGGCTGGGAGTTTTTAAAAGCCTCAGGAATCTTTTGCAGGTGTTTAGAGTTAATTAGTTGATTCAGATGATTAGGTTAATAGCTTGTTTAGAGAACCTTTTCATGATATGCTAATTTTTTGAGATAGGATTTTTGGGTTTTCAGGAGCTGTATGCCAAAATCATCAATATTAAAACAAGAAAAGGCTTGAACTACTTCAGTTGTGTGTAATGAATCTAAAATATATGAAAGTCTAATGTTTATCAGTACATTACAGAAAATAATGAACTTTATCACAATATGCTAATTTTTTGAGAAGGACCTGTGTATATATATATATATATATATATATATATATATATATATATATATATATATATATTTTTTTTTTTATATATATATATATTTTTTTTTTTGGATATGCTATATGGACTCTTTTATGTATGGGTGATATTTAGGAGACTTGTAGGATTATTTAGTGTGCTACTGTGGAATTATTTGTCTCTTTCTTTCATTTTTTTTTTTTTTACATTGACATTTGTTTTACCTCATTTGCAAGCCTATAATAAAGCTTAACTATCGGTACTGTAAATATCTCCTAAACTTGCACCATTTAGGAGATATTTACTTTACACTTCACCAATTCAACATCATCGGTGCATGCGCTCTGAAGGACCGGTGTTCTGCCGTATAGTGTCCGGCCATCATATAGCATCCGCTCCGTACTGCGCATGCGCAGTACGGAGCAGACGAAGCTTCGGAAAATTTCCGAAGCTGAACGGCGCCTGCGCCGTGAGTGGAGGTGGTAGCCCCACCATCCAAGCGGACATAGGGTTGTGAGTATTAAAGGGCCCTTCGCGGGCGAGCTTCGCTCGCCACGCTTCACTCGCCACGCTTCGGGCTCGGCCTCGCTGCGCTCGGCTCTTTTTTATTCCTACTCTATGTCCACTTGGATAGTGGGGATAGAACCTGGACTCACGGCGCAGGCGCCGTTCATCCTCGGCAATTTTCAGAATCTGTGTTGCTGTGTACTGCGCATGCGCAGTACTCAGCGGACACTATCCGATGGAGGACGTTATTAGACAAGACACCGGCCGTCCCTGCCATTTCTTCAGTGCCCTGGGCTGTGACCGGCGACTCTCAAGTGCATGTGCGGGAGTGACATCATCGCGACTCCGGCCAATCACAGTGGCGGAGCGAACCTGGAAGAAACACAGGGGAAGATGCATACCAGCTCTTTTTTTTTGGGGGGGGGGGGGGTTACAACCTTTTTAAAGCGGTGTCCCTTCCGCAATTTTATATATTTTTTTAAAAGTCAGCAGCTACAAACACTGTAGCTGCTGACTTTAATAAGGACACTTACCTGTTCAGGGAGCCCGCAATGCCCCCCCCCCCAAAGGCCAATCTGTCTATCGGATCGGGTGAAGGCGCCGCCATTCTAATTAAGGGAAACGTTTCCTACTGCGCATGCACGAGTCACGTGGTGCTTTGTGAATGGCTGGCTGTCTTCTGGGACACACACATGTCCCAGAAGACATTGGGGGGATCGGCTTGCCGAAGAAGAGGATATGATGTCCTGCCAGATGGATCGGAAGTACAGGCTGTACTTCATATAAAGGTAAGTTAGAAGAAAAAAAAAACATTTTTAACTAGCCAAAAACGAGTGGTGGAGAAGTGATCTTTCATTTAAGACCACCTCTCAAAAGTGGGTGGAACTCCGCTTTAAGTCACTAAGGCTACTTTCACACTGGGGCAGGCGTTAGCGGTGATAGCGGCGCTTTTCAGCCACTAGCGCTTCGGCACTTTGCGGGCCCTATTAACCCTTTATTCGCCCGTTAGCAGGGGGTTAAAAGCCCTGGCAGGGTGGTGGAGGAGCGGTGTGTATTCACTGCTCCCACACCACCGGAAATATGCTGCTTGCAGGATTTTTTTCTAACGTCCTGTAAGCGCACCGCCCTGGTGTGAAAGGACTCGGGCTCTCACACTGGGGCTGCAGGCAAGGCGTTTTTTCAGGCACATTACAGGCAATATTTTTAGCCCTTTAGCACCTGAAAAAAAGGTGTGAAAGTAGCCTAATGCCCCGTACACACAATCGGACATTGGTTCTGACAACAAAATTCACGTATTTTTTTCCGACGGATGTTGGCTCAAACTTGTCTTGCATACACGCGGTCACACAAAGTTGGTCGAAAATTGCGAACGCCAATAACGCGGTGATGTACAACACCTACGATGAGCCACGAAAAATTAAGTTCAATAGCCAGTGTGGCTCTTCTGCTTGAATCAGAGCATGCGTGGAACTTTGTGCATCAGAATTTCCGAGAACAGATTTTGTTGTCGGAAAATTTGAGATCCAGATCCCAAATTTTGTGTGACAGAAATTCTGATGGAAAATGTCCGAAGGAGCCTACACACGGTCGGAATTTCAGACAAAAGGCTCCCATCGACGATTTTCCATCGGAAAATCCAACCGCGTGTACGCGGCATTAGTGTTTCAGTTTACAGTACTACAGTAGCGTCTGGTGAAGTTTTAGCATGGGGGGGTGCAAGGCCACGCCCCCCTCAGATTTACCCCCTCCCACTTCTCACAAGCCACACCCCTTATCGAATCAACATCATATACCAGGCTGCACATTATACACAGGGCTCAACTAAAGCAGATGAATCATGCCTATCTTGTGTATAACCACATCAGGCACCTTTTCTGCAACCTGTAAATCACACATATCTGCATTCTGTAAATCGCACACAACTGCATTCTGCAACCTGTAAATTGCACATATCTGCATTCTGTAAATCGCATTCTGTAAATCGCACATATCTGCATTCTGTAAATCGCATTCTGTAAATCGCACATATCTGCATTCTGTAAATCGCATTCTGTAAATCGCACATATCTAGATTCTGTAAATAGCACATATCTACAACCTGTAAATAGCACATATCTACAACCTGTAAATCACACATATCTGCATTCTGCAACATGTAAATCGCACACATCTGCATTCTGTAAATTGCACATATCTACAACCTGTAAATTGCACATATCTACAACATGCAAATCGCACATATCTGCATTCTGTAAATCGCATTCTGTAAATCGCACATATCTGCATTCTGTAAATCACACATCTGCATTCTGTAAATTACACATATCTACAACATGCAAATCGCACATATCTACAACCTGTAAATCACACATATCTACAACATGCAAATCGCACATATCTACAACATGCAAATCACATATATCTGCAAGCTGTAAATAGCACATATCTGCATTCTGTAAATCGCATTCTGTAAATTGCACATATCTACAACCTGTAAATCATACATATCTACAACCTGTAAATTGCACATATCTACAACCTGCAAATCGCACATATCTACAACCTGTGAATAGCACATATCTGCATTCTGTAAATCGCATTCTGTAAATCGCACATATCTACAACCTGTAAATTGCACATATCTACAACCTGTAAATCGCACATATCTACAACCTGTAAATTGCCCATATCTACAACCTGTAAATCGCACATATCTACAACCTGTAAATCGCACATATCTACAACATGTAAATCGCACATATCTACAACATGTAAATCGCACATATCTACAACCTGTAAATTGCACATATCTACAACATGCAAATCTTACATATCTACAACATGCAAATCGCATATATCTACAACATGTAAATCGCACATATCTACAACATGTAAATCGCACATATCTACAACCTATAAATTGCACATATCTACAACCTGTAAATCGCACATATCTACAACATGCAAATCGCACATATCTACCAACTGTAAATCGCACGTATCTACAACATGCAAATCGCACATATCTACAACATGTAAATCGCACATATCTACAACCTATAAATCGCACATATCTACAACCTATAAATTGCACATATCTACAACATGCAAATCGCACATATCTACAACATGTAAATCGCACGTATCTACAACCTGTAAATTGCACATATCTACAACATGCAAATTGCACATATCTACAACATGTAAATCGCACATATCTACAACCTGCAAATCGCACATATCTACAACCTGCAAATCGCACATATCTACAACCTGTGAATAGCACATATCTGCATTCTGTAAATTGCATTCTGTAAATCGCACATATCTACAACCTGTAAATTGCACATATCTACAATCTGTAAATCTTGTTGGGGGGGCAGGTATGGGGGTTAATGCTGCCGACCACCGATAATAACCCTTTTTTTAAAATCTTGTTTGGGGGGGTATGCTGTGGTGGTCGGCAGCATACCGCCCAAACAAGATTAAAAAAAAAGGGTTATTATCGGTGGTCGGCAGCATTAACCTCCATACCTGCCCCCCCAAACAAGATTTTAAAAAAGGGTTAATATCAGTGGTCGGCAGCGTTAACCCCCCACCCCGCCCCCGCTAAACAAGATCTAAAAAATAAGCGTTATTATCGGTGGTTGGCAGCATACCCCCCCGACAAGATTTTTTTTAAAAAAAGGGTTATTATTAATAACCTTTTTTTTTTAAAGCTTCTGCCAGTCACTGATAACACTTTTTCTTTAAATCTTGTTTAGCGGGGGGTGGGGGGGTTGGGGTATGCTGCTGAGTGCGACCACCATAAGATACATTGATGTGGAGGGGGTACCGGCGGCTGGTCAGAATAAATGATCAAGATTCTGTAAGCTGCCATGTGGCAGCCCCTTACCTGATCCTCTCAGGCGGGCAGAATAGAGAAGTGCCGTGCCAACGTCACTTCCTTGAGTGACGTCGGAAGCACCGCCCACCGCTCACTCAAGTGCAAGTCTATGCACTTGCTCGGCCAGTCGATCGCGCCGGAAACTGTGGCGCGATTGGCTGCGCCACAGAGCACTGTTTTTTTGGGCAAATGAAGCGCCTCGTCTGCAATCTTGTGATTGCATAGACGTGGCGCTTCCTATATTGCACTGCGCCCGGCGCCAGTGCACATAGGGAGGGAAATAAAAAAATAAAAAATTCTTAAAGGGACATGTTTAAAAAATTTTTTTTTAATTTTTATATATTTTTTTTACTTTTTTTTTTACTTTTTTTTTTTTACTACATGGGAGGGGGGCAGCGCTCGGGTGCCCCCTATGGACGGGCCTCCACTGCAGTACTATACAATATGTGACTTGAGCTGTTGTTGTGAATGTTACCAGAAAGAAAATGTAGTTGTGCCTTTCCCACTTTGATATACAGGCTGTTCCGTGTTCCTCTCATGGTATTTCAATGAGTAGGTGCAGAGTGACACCATACCAGCTGCTTGCAGAGAGCTAACACTTTTACTGAAGTTACAAGCGGACAGACTGGAGGTTGCAGAAAATAACATTAACATTGACTCGGATGCAGTTTGCCAAAATGGTGAAATTTCAACTAATGTCCGATGTGTTAACCACTTGCTTACTGGGCACTCAAACCCCCCTCCTGCCCAGACCAATTTTCAGCTTTCAGCGCTGTCGCACTTTGAATGACAACACTGTACCCAAATACATTTTTTATCATTTTTTTCACACAAATAGAGCTTCCTTTTGGTGGTATTTAATCACAGCTGGCTAAACAAAAAAAAAAAGATGGAAAATTTAGAAAAAAAAATGTATGTTTCAATTTTGCAACCAGATAATTTTTCCCCTTCATTGATATGCGCCGAGGCGGCACTGGTGGACACTGATAGGCTGCACTGATGGGCACTAATAGGCACAGTTAAGGCGGCACTGATAGGCACAGACAAAGAAGCACTGATGGGGACAGATAAGGTGGCACCGATGGGGACAGGTAAGGTGGCACTGATGGGCACAGATAAGTCGGCACTGATGGCCACTGATAAGCTGGTATTGATGGACCCTGATGGGAGGCACTGATGGGCACTGATAGGCACCACTGATAGATGGCACTGATGGGCACTGATAGGTGGCACTGATGGGCACTGGTAGGTGATACTGATGGGCACTGGTAGGTGACACTGATGGGCAGCACTGTTGCTGAGGCACTGATTGTTGGCACTGATAGGTGGCACTGTGGGCACTGATGGGTGCACTGTGGGCAACGATGGATGGCAATGATGGGTGGCACTGTAGGCACCGGTAGGTGGCGCTGGTGGGCACTGGTAAGTGGCACTGTTGTGTACTGCTAGGTGGCACTGGCAGGTGGCACAGGTGGGCACATATGAGCTGGCAGCAGCTCTCCCTGATCGGGACCAATGTCCCTCTCACAGCCGCCGGTGATCGGCTTATTTTTTTTTACCATTAAAAATATTGCTGATGCTTGGGCTGAAGTAAATAGAAAAAATTGTGCCCCCAATTCATACAAGAATTTCTGGGGTTTACAGATGAAGAAATCGCCACAACCAGGCAAGCTGTGGTTGCTATTGGTAATCAACTGCAGTTGGACATCAGTGAAAATGATATCATCGAGTTACTCGACTCCCATGGCAAAGAACTAACCAATGAAGACCTTATCGAATTAGAGCAGCAGATGACAGCATTTAGGGAAGAAAACCATGACCTAGAAACTCCAAAAATTGAAAAAGTTTTCTACAAAACAGTTAGCTGATGCTTTTCATCTCATTGAAGCAGGAAGGGCGCAAGATTCTGATAAAGGGAGGTTAACCAAAGTTTATCATACAGTTTCTGAAGGCCTGAGATTCTATAGGGCTATTTATGATGAGATAAGAAAAGCACTGTGCAAACATCCCTTGATGTCTACTTCAAGAGTCCAGCAGCTGAATCAGATTCTATAAAAGCAGTCCTATCCTCTTCAACTTTCCCCCAGCATTTATATACCTCTCAATATTTTCAAATTATCAATTTGGATGATGGTACTTCTATATACTGTATTTCACTTTTGAATCTGAGGCAATACTCACCTTTTTGTCACACACATGTGAGGTATTGGCATGAACGTTAGAGTGAGAGCAATAATTCTAGCCCAAGACCACTTCTGTAACTCTAAACAGGTAACCTGTAAAAAATGTTAAATGGTCAGCTATGGAGATTTTTAAGTACCGAAGTTTGGAGCCATTCCACGAGTGTTCGAAATTTTAAAGCCTGACATGTTGGGTATCTATTTACTCAGGGTAACATCATCTTTCACAGTGTGCAAAAAAATTGGGCTAACTTTAGTGGATTGTTTTTTTTTTATTATAAAATCGTTTTTTCCCCCCCAAAAAAAAACGTGTTTGAAAAATTGCTGCGCAATTACCTAGTGATATAAAAAGTTGCTAAAAAATATATATAATGTTTAGGGGTTCTGAGTAATTATCGGTTAAATTGAGAAGGAGAGTAAAGAGTTAATAAAAGTGATTGTAAAGTCTCGTTTTCTTTCTTTCAAAATAACAAACATGTTATACTTACCTGCTCTGTGTAGTGGTTTTGCACAGAGCAGCCTGGATCCTCCTCTTTTTGGGTCCCTCATCGGCACTCCTGGCCCCTCCCACCTGTTAAGTGCCCCCGCAGCAAGCAGCTTGCTATGGGGGCACCTGAGCCGAGCCGCAGCTCTATGTGTCCATTCAGACACGGAGCAGCAGTTTGGCCCTGCCCCCTCTCTCTCCTGACTAAATTTGATTGACATCAGTGGGAGCCAAGGGCACCTCTGCTGTGTCTCAGCCAACCAGGGGGAGAGTCCCAGACAGCGGAGGCACTCATGCAACATCGCTGGAGGAAAATCAGTCTCAGTAAGCTGAGGGGGGCCGCTGCACACAGAGGGTTATTTATCTTAATGCCTTTAGAATCACTTTATGGCTGATTAGAGTAAATTAAGGGTCAATAAGGGGTTAAACAGAGGAACATTTATTTAAAAAAAAAAAAACGATTTTATTTTTTTACTTGACAGGTTGCTTTAAACTGACTTCATCTGCAGATTAAAGTCCATCTGTTTAATCTGTTGATGAAGTAACAGATATAAAAAGAAACAATGTTTCTTTTTAACTTTCTATTTCAGCGACTGAGCAATGTTGTTGTTAACATTGCCCGGCTGCTTTTTTTTTTACAGCTTCAATTGCCAGGACTTCATTTACACTTCAGCTGTCAACAGGTGAACCCCACTGACAGTTGAATGATTCATCGATTGTTAAGGATGTGGTGGCCCTGCTCCTTAACAACTAATAATTGCTGCCTTTTTTTTCTTTACAAAAAAACCAAGTCTGAAAGTATCAGTTTTAGGTATCGGAGCATTTGCACGAGTACGATACTCGTGCAAATGCTTAGTATTGGCACTAATTCCATTATCGGTGTAACCCTAGTTGCCTTGACCATCGAACACTGATATCTGTAAGGCCCACCAAGATGTATCAGGGGGTGAGCTACATTTGCCCTCCCTTAAAACTGAAGCTGGGAAGGAAGTCCTTCGGTGGTAAAGACAACTTCCTTGGATCTCTCACCCAATGTTTCATATTTCAGTCCCTGGAGTGGATGGATCACTGTTTTTGCGCTTTGCACCCTCTTGACTGGTGGACTATGATGACTCTTCCTGGACATGGCTTGCAGTTGCGGTGTGGCCCCATACACTTACATGAGTGAGTTTGACAGGTGGTGTCATAAAATTGGGGATTAACCACCTGTTTTACTACCCCCTGGCCACCCCTTTGAAAGGAGTGATAATAATAAAAAAAAAGCATTTTTCAATAAATTAGGTATGTAGCACGATGCCCTCGTGCTTGTAAATTGGTGGTTAAGCCAGATTTTGGGAGAAGCAAGCACACGGATGGCTCAAGTGTGTGCTGGCTTCATAATAGAGCCAGAGTAGGTCAGGCCTGAGGTAGGTCAGTGTGTCCGAGGGGAGACATGTGAGATGCTGCTGTGTATTAAGGTGTCCAGGTTGGGGCAGAGAAAGGCCCGAGCCTGAGAGGAAGCCCACGTGGGACGAGAGCAGCCAGGAAGCTGTAGAGAGAGCCCAGGAGGGACAAGCACAACTAGGGAGCTGCAAAGAAAGATGCAGAGCTAAAGTATAGCATCTGTGCAAGACCTGATGTGTTTTATGGTTGGGAAGACCAAAGGGGGTTTGATGGTCAGGAAGACCCTGTAGAGGTACTCAGAGCAAAAAACTGCCTCAAGAGAGCCAGGAGGCTGAATGTTACATATTTGCAGTGATGGTGAGACCCCCCTGTGTGGGAATAGCTATCTGTATGAACTTTGGCTTGATTTTAAATAAGAGCGGGCTGCCTTGCCCTAAATTCCAGTTTTGGACTGGCGCAACTCATTGTAAACGCACCTACCGATTGGCTTTAATCACCCTAATCTTACAAATGACAGTTTGAGAGTTTATGCTTTGCCAATATTTTTACCAAAGTGTAAATCAGTAATTTTAGGGTTAAATCAATTTTTGACACGATCCTTCCATCGACCCCTAACTGTGAGGTTCCCCATCAGATACCTCAAAGTCCCAGCCAGGGGCTCATTCCAAAAGTCTCCACCTGCTACTGAAATCTAAAATTTGAGTGGACTGACCCTTTAACTTTCCTGGCTGCTTTTTAATCACAGTCCTCCTAATGATCAATTAGAGCGAACGTCTGAGAAGCTGTAAGGTTATATCCCCTCTAGCTGTGTTCCCGTACAGCTATTATGACGGTCTATTCCAGCGAGTCTGTTAAACGTCGGGTGGCCTACAAGCATCCATAATTTAAGACATTATTTTTAGTTCACGGTATTAAAAAGAAAGCATATGAGCCTTGGCTGGAAAAATAATGAGAAGGAACCAGGAATATCTGCTTGACAACCTTCTTTTAAGTCAAAGTTAGTGTGGATTGTAAGAGGATGATATGTGCCAGGTGGGTTTCAGGAGCAACAAGATGGTTGGGGAGTGATTTAATGCTGAAGCCAAGTTTTATTTCGGGAGATGTGCCAGGTCTCTGAGAAAGGATTCTGTTCAGTGTTGTTCTGGCAAAAGGAGACAGCTTAGCACTCTTCCCATCTTTAGGAGTGACAGTTCTCTTGATTATTCCGATAGAGAAATGCAGAAGGCCGTATACATTCAATGCCAAGGCTCCCTTGAGTCTATTTTGGCTTGGATAAAAAAAAAATGTTCGCTTTTAGAATCCTGAATGTTTCCTGGCACACGATGCCTCGTAATTAATTCAGTGATCTGGGCTTAATTTAAGTAAATCATATTAGGCAGATTATACGTTTTTATTCTGAATTTCTCATAATAGTTTGATACTAAAATGTTGGTGACTCAAAAAAAATTGCTTTGATTATTTTCATGCTAAATTCTCGTTTTTGAAAAGTGTATATTTTTTATATATATATATATATATATATATATATATATATATATATATATATACACACACACACACACACACACACACGGGGTAAAATACGCATTGAACATGTCACCATTTTTCTAGGTAAATATAGGTGCTATTGAATTTAAATTCAACTCATGCAATCCATACATATAACATGGCACTGGTTACAGAAGGATATCTAAACTTCTGTATGTTCCAGTGAGCACTGTTGGGGCCATAATCCGAAAGTGGAAAGAATATAATTTCACCATAAACAGGGCATGACCAGGTGCACTTCGCAAGATCTCTGACAGAGGAGTGAAAATAATGATCAGAAGAGTTGTTCAAGAGCCAAGGGTCACTTGTGGAGAACTTTAGAAAGATCTGACATTAGCAGGTAGAGCAGAAAACTATAAGTAATGCACTCAATCACTATGGCCTGTATGTACGCTCACCTCGCATGACTCCATTGCTCAAGAAAAAGTATGTTGAAGCTCGCTTAAAGTTTGCTGCACAGCATTTTGACAAGCCTGTGAAATACTGGGAGAATATAGTCTGGTCAGATTGGAGGGATGAAGTCTCCAATCCTGGGTCCAGTTGTTTTGCAGACAACCAGCATGCGGATTGTACAAGTGTGTGCAGGGCTTTTATTACAGATGTGACTGGAGTTCAGCACACCACCCAAGAGCCAGGAGGACTCCAACTAGTAGACAGGTGGGACACAGTGCTAGGTTTATGCTTAGAGTTGTGTGATAAGGCTAGAAAAACGCATATGTAGCAGGGACTTTCCCGGGGTACATATACAAAAAATTGTGGTAATGAAATAGTATGGTTGCATCTTAACTATAGATACAGTATTTCACAAAAGTGAGTACACCCCTCACAATTTTGGAAAGATATTGCCTATATATATGTACAGCTTGTATAACAGTGTAAATGTGCTGTACCCTCAAAATAACTCAACACAGCCATTAATGTCTAAACCACTGTGAGTGCACCCCTATGTGAAAATTTCAAAATTGAGTTCAAAGTGTCAATATTTTGTGTGGCCACCATTATTTTCCAGCACTGCCTTAACCCTCTTGAGCATGGAGTTCACCAGAGCTTCACAGGTTGCCACTGGAGTCCTCTTCCACTGTAGGCAAGACACACTTGTCTTTGTACTCCTCACCTGGTTGCCGCCACACACGTTTGACACTATCTGAACCAAATAAGTTTATCTTGGTCTCATCAGAACACAGGACATGGTTCAAGTAATCCATGTACTTAGTCTTAGTCTGACTGTCCTGTTGCAGATCAGTTTCAGGGTCTTGGCAATCTTTTTATAGCCTAGGCCATCTTTATGAAGAGCAACAATTCTTTTATTTCAGATTCTCAGAGAGTTCTTTGCCATGAGGTGCCATGTTGAACTTTTAGTGACCAGTCTGAGAGAGTGAGAGCAATAACACCAAATTTAACACACCTGCTTCCCATTCACACCTAAGACCTTGTAACACTAACAAGTCACATGACATTGGGGAGGGAAAATAGCTGATTGCACCCAAATTTGGACACTTTCATTTAGGGGTGTACTCACTTTTGTTGCCAGTGGTTTAGACATTAACTACCATAATAAACTTCCGGTTTAGGTGGAACGCACGCTCGATGCAGCGTTTCCTGGATTTTATCCCTGCATTGTTACATGCTTATTTTACTTCTCTGTCCTGTAAGTACCAACCTGTTTTTGCTTCACTAAACTGGAAGTGACGTCATTTGGACTCGGCACCGGAAATTACGCCAACGCGTTTTGCCCTCCCACAAGGCGTCATCAAGGACGCAAACCTACTGTGCTTCACTATTAGTTCCTTCTTTTTATCTTTGGTGCATTTACCAACTTATGATTATTATGTTGGGGGAGAGCTCTATTTGACCTTCTGTGAGTCGCCATTCTTGACCAGCTTCCTGACCTCCATTTCATCCGGTGAGTGGGGACACAGGAGGGGTGTGTTCCACATCACGGAGTGGAAGCTTGGAGCACTACTGCACTTTATAAGGATTGAAGCACTTAAGCACTTTTATTTGGGACATTTTGTATTATTTCAATATGATTATTTGATTGAAGTTTTTTTTTAATTTTACTGTTATTTTTGGACGTTTTTTCAATGGAATGATCCATGCACTTTTGCAAGCGCTGTAATTATTGTATTATATTCATTCATGTGTACAGCTCTTTGTGTACAGCAGCTGCAATTATTATTATATCTGTTATTTCAATTTTTTCCACTTTCAACGCAAGTATATATAATTTTTCACTTAAAAAGAAGATATTTGCGAGTTTTCGAGTCCCTGATGCTCTACAGTTTGAAGCTGGTTTTACCTGTATATGAGTGTAAATTCAATACAATGCAGTATTTTTGGGCCTTCTAGCGAGGGTTTTCATACGTGTCCTGGGCACATTAGTCACTGCAGTATGTGTGGTCTGAGCCAAAAGTAGTGTTGGGACAACTGTACTGAAAGTTAAATAAAAGTAAAATAATTACCTTTCAACTACTAAGATCTTTCCTGCATATACATCAGCGCCATCTTTAATATTGATTGGACCCTGGGCAAAACTTTTCTTGGTGCCCCCCCCCTCCATGCAGTTTCGCTCTCCACCTGCTCTGAGACATACAATAAATAGCAGCTAGACTCAAAATCAGTTTACTGAATCAGATCAGGCAGAGATTGCGATTGGTTGCCAGTGGTTACAGTGTATCATTACCGCTCACTGACTGGTTGCCAAAGGTACAGCACACATTACGGCTCACTGATTAGTTAATAAAGGTACAGCACACGATTTCTGCTTGTTGATTGGTTGCTAGAGATTACTGTGGATATGACCTCAGGGGTCCAAGGTTTATATATCAATGCTGTTGGCTGCCGCTATTTACACGTGAATGCAACCGCTATTTACATATGTATTCCGGTAATTTATATGTAAACACAGGGTCTGCATGTGAGTCATTTGTACAACACAATAGGGCAGAGCTGGGCAGCATTAGTAGCAGCACTTCACACTGAGATATTGGAACACAGCACGAGACTAAAACCTCAAGGGATGATGGAATTTAAACAAGGATATTTGGCAAGTATGGGACAGCTGCTTTGGGCCCAACAACAATGACAGGGCCCCGGTCAGCTGCCCCTTTTGCCCTGCCTTAAAAGCGGCCCTGGTATACATACTTGAGGCCAGAGGCGTAGCTTGAACTGGATAGACTTGTGTCTTTTTTCAACCTGACTAACTATGTAAAGTGTCCCTAAAACCACATCATAAAAAAAGACCAATAAATGGTGTATTACATACTGTCCATACTATGAGATAAATTTTCTGTATTCTGCAAAAATCCCGGTTGTTCCTGCTGCTCTTTATCTCCCCCTGCTGTTCATGTCCCCAATTCAGCTAGGGATTTTGCAGAGCAGTGTTGGCAGTGGGTGAAGTGAAACGTGTTGGGGGCGTGGCCTGGTCAGAGTCCAGGCTGAGGTCGCCGCTCCACTCACCCTCTCAAAATTCCTCAGATGTGCGGCACTAGGGAAGACCTCTTCTCCTTTTGAACCACTACAGGGGCCAGAACGGACTTCATCCCCTGCCGGCACTCCTGACAGCAGTTGCAGAGGCACCTATTTGTATATCCCCCATGTATAGAGCCTGAGCATCACACATCCAGAGCTAACCAGTCACAGTTGGTAGCTCTGCTTTTTCCAGTGAGTTTCTATGCTGAGCAATTCTTCCCTATCACATCTGAGAAGCCCATGTGACTATAGAGTCACACATGTGGGTGTATACACAGTGGTAAATAACAGCCCACTCCATCCCTCCTCCTCCATACCCACTAACCAACTACAATGGGGTCAAATTCAGCAACACCGTGTTATTGCCATAAAAATTATAAAGATTAAAACATATTAAAAGTAATAGAAATGTAAAACAGTTCATTGATATTATTTATTTATTTTATTCTATATTACAATGGCTTTTTTTTTTTTTTTTTTTTAATATGTGACCAGCAGCTGAGGACTAGAAGCTAGACAATTTTTTTGCTTTTTTCGAAATTTCGGAAATTTGGAATTCGGAAATTCAGGAATCTGAAAATTCAGATTTTCAAATTTCCAAATTTCAATTTTGCAAATTTACGAATTTTGAATTTACGAATTTTCCAATTTTCGAATTACGAATTTGCGAATTTTGAATGTCTGAATTTTCAAATTTCCAAATTCTCTAATTTCCGAATTTGCATTCCGATTTTATGAAATTCGAAAATTCAAAAATTTGAAAATCTGAAAATTTGGAAATCTAAAAAAAAAGAAACAAACTAATAATTCATAACTTTGGATAAATCCGTACTTCTTACATTCACTAACAGCCAAGTTTTAAAGGAAATTCCAATACTTATAATTTTATATTTATTATTAGTTATTATTTCAGATTTTCAGGTTTTTGAATTCTCAGATTTTCATTCTTTTGAATTTGTAGATTTTCATTCTTACTTTTGGATTTTCAAATTTCCAAATTTTTACATTTATGACATTTCTGAAATTCAGAAATTTGGAAATTGAAAAATTCGTAAATTTCTGATTGAACTATTTTGTCAAAATTCGTTAAAAACGAATTCGGAACTAAACAAATTGCACATGTCTACTAGAAGCTCCTCCTGCTTAGGTTTCCTTGTAGACAGGCTGGGAAAGATCTGGGTCATGTGACAGCTTTTCATGTGTTCCCGGGCTCCCTGGATGCAGTGGCACGATGGGGGAAGTGGCATTTCACACCTCTGTAAAAGCTTTACAGCCACCTCCGATAACTTTTATTATTATTTTTACTATTATAATACATGATTTACATACCAACAGTTTGGGTAGCACTTTACAAGGTGAAGGCAGACAGTACAATTCAAAATATAAGTCAATACAATAGGAGTCAGAGGACCCTGGTCGGGGAGGGCAAGTAGACAGAGAAAGTAAAAGTACAGTTGGTAGGGGAGGCAGGATAGGCTTCTCTAAAGAGAGAAGGGTTTTCAAGGATCACGTAAAAGTGGTCAGACCAACAAAAATAAAGGACTGCTCCAGGTCTGTCCACATACCACCCATACTACATGTCATTGCAGCAAGGTGCTGCATTTTCACATTTCGAAGGATGATATTTCCAGTAAATATCACATATGGTTTACGTTTAAGCAGGTGCTGACTAGGGTATTCCTGTGCTGGTTATATTCAGTTCTTTCAGGGTTAAATGCATTTTCTGCTGTGTAAGTTGTACTGCTTGGCTAATGTTGCCCAGCCAAGGTGGTTCTGTTTGCTAGGTAAGGGTTAACTCTGCTGGTAAGGTTTTCCCAGGCTTTCCTGATGACAATCGCCCTCTACTGGACAAAACATATAAAAAGGTAACTAAATCTAGGTCAGGAGCTCGTTTGGAGACTGCTAAGATGTAAGCTGTCATGCTGCTGGGTTATGAACGCTTTGTGGAGCCCAGTCGAGGTTTCAAGGGATATGAACTTATATGGGTTTGTGCTGCCAGTGATGGATTTACTACCTGTTGTTGCCAGTGATGGGTTTACTACCCATTGTAGAATATTGCTGCCAAGTTTTGAATTAACGGCTAATAATGGACTCCTGCCTTGCAAAGGACTTTGATGGAATACACTACAAAATCATGATATGACTACCTCTTGGGGCACTACAACAAGGGCATTTAGAGAACTTTGTCAGGAATGTGTGTTTGAGATGTCTTGGAGAACCGTTTCTCTGTTACCTTCCCTACTTTAGTAAAATAACTTTGTTTTTCAGTTGAATTGCCTGGGCTAAAATCATTAAAGGGGTGAATGCAAGGCTTATCAAAGGAACAGGTTTTAATCAAGGGGATGAAAGAAGGTATAGAAGAAGGTCTAACAAGCAAAGAAGCTGTCCTAGGGAGGCTATATTGCTGTTACTAATGACTACCATGCTTGTGTCAAGTGCTTAAGCAACCAACCAGTCAGGAAGTGGGTGACATGGTACGAGAGTCAGAAACTCTGGTAGGGAACTGGTTTGATGCTTGGCTCCTTTTATTGGTGACCAGTTCCCCACATACTTGGACCGCCCTCCCACCATGGAGTTCCTAGGGATCCTAGGGGTCTAGCCTGGGACTCACGAGTGATGAAGTAAGACCTCGGGAGGAGAACAAGCATGGGTTTTCCGAGTACTGATCATAGTTACTGGGAGGTGATGGGACTGCTGGGTTGGTGAAGACCATTACATTCTCCGCAGTTGTGTCTGCAGTGCATATGTGTCAACAGTGTAGAAGTTTTGACATGACTCTTAACCTAGAGCACTGCCTTAATGTTGATTTCACATGCCCGCAGCCTATGCCCGCCATTGGGAGCACTAGTGAAAAGCTCACACTGGAGTACCCGTGTTTGGGCAACAAGCCCTGTGTGGTGCAAATGGGTTAAAGTTAACTACTGATTATGTGTTAGCAGTAGTGAGTTAGGGGTTAATTAAGTCTGAATTGTAAGCTGGGATTTTTGAGGCACAAATATTAAAAAATATACTCTCTTTATTGAATTAAGCATAAAAACATACTAATATACAATAATTATACACACACAGTATCTCACAAAAGTGAGTACACCCCTCACATTTTTGTAAATATTTTATTATATCTTTTCATGTGACAACACTGAAGAAATGACACTTTGCTACAATGTAAAGTAGTGAGTGTACAGCTTGTATAACAGTGTAAATTTGATGTTCCCTCAAAATAACTCAACACACAGCCATTAATATCTAAACCGCTGGCAACAAAAGTGAGTACACCCCTAAGTGAAAATGTCCAAATTGTTCCCAATTAGCCATTTTCCCTCCCCGGTGACATGTGGCCCGTTAGTGTTACAAGGTCTCAGGTGTGAATGGGGAGCAGGTGTGTTAAATTTGGTGTTATCGCTCTCACTCTCTCATACTGGTCACTGGAAGTTCAAGATGGCACCTCATGGCAAAGAACTCTCTGATGATCTGAAAAAAAGAATTGTTGCTCTACATAAAGGTGGCCTAGGCTATAAGATTGCCAAGACCCTGGAACTGAGCTGAAGCACGGTGGCCAAGACCATACAGCGCTTTAACAGGACAGGTTCCACTCAGAACAGGCCTTGGCATGGTCACCTAAAGAGGTTGAGTGTACGTGCTCAGAGTCATATCCAGAGGTTGTCTTTGGGAAATAGACGTATGAGTGCTGCCAGAATTGTCAACAGTGTAGAATAACTTTTTTTTTAGTTTTGGATAGAGTGGAGAGGGATTAGAACCCCTGTCAGTTTTTATTGCTGTCTGCTGTGTCCCCGTTTAGAAGATTCATACTCCCTTTTTGTCCTGTTTACCACTGAAAATGAAAGTAAAAGAAAATCCCAAATTTTGGGTTGTTCCCTGAAAAGGAATCCCAAGGAATTCCCTTAATTTGCAGGGATTCCCTCTCACTTCCTGCTTGGCTATGAGACAGGAAGTGAAGGGAAATCTCCGCAATGGGACACAAATGGCGGGAAAAAAAAATCTGACAAGGGTTATATATATCCAAAATGAAAAAAAACATTTTGCCTATAGTTCTACTTTAAGGACCCTCCCAACTTCATTGCCACTATCGATCAGGTAGGCTTACTAATCTTTTAAACCCTATGCCCAATTTTAGCCCAATCTTAACCCATTCAGCGTTGACACCCCCACCCCCATTCACCCTGTCATGTCTACCCCACTTTTCTTTTTTTTTTCTCTCTGGCCTTCCTTCCCAGCTGCAAAAGACAAGAATGCCAACTTTCAGAAGCTGGAAAACAATCGACTCTTCTCCAAAGAAGAGGAGGGAGCCGCCATTGTCAGAAAAAAAAAACTGACGAAGTTCAGGTAGGTGAATTGTTAATGTCAAGAAATGCAGAAAAGTGAGTTTGCAGCCCTTCCCCAATGTAATATGATAATTACAATCCCTTCCAGTAAATCAACATCACGCCGCTTTCATTTGTATCGAACAATGCTTGCCGTGCCCACAGGGAACAAATAACATTTGTAAATCAGCTTTGTTTTTGCTTTACTATCGAAAAGCCTCGCTCGCTACATAATGGCATTTTCCTTACATTTGAATTTACTTATACGCTCTTTTGTAATAGGCCGGCCTGAATTAGTTATTATACCAAACGGCGTAATTTGTTCTCCCTCCTGGCGGACACAGAAATCTCTCAGCATTTTCAAAGATCACTGGAAAGGTTTGCACCCTGCCACAATCTGATGATACCATTGAGATTTTGTTATAAAAACGCCATTCAAAATGCAAATTGCAGTTGATCAATATTCAGCTTTTAAGTGCAGGTTTGGAGAGCGCCTCTTTTATTTTTTATTTTTTGCTTTTTCTCAATTGACGCTTTTGATTAATTTAACAATGCCATTTACAGTGGGGGACAAATGTTTTTTGTAAATGATTGTGACATTCATTATTGAAGGGGGGTTTCAATGAGCACATATGCTTGCAGTGAGAGCGAGCGACGGAAATACGGGAGACACGCATGGCAAATTTCCAATTCATCATAAAGACAAGAATTGTGAAAAAACTGACCGTCATACCTGTTTAAAGTGGTATTAAATCCAAACCCAAAAATGTAATCTGTTGCAGCTTACCAATCATTAGATGTGGTAGCTGTATTAGTTTTCTTTTTTTTTTTTGTATTTCCCCTCTGTTTTCACCAATTGATCTGGCCAGTAACACAAGCATGAATTATGGTCGAATCTGTCTTTGAAGGCTTATGGTGTCTGTCGAATGTATAAAGAAGATTCGACGGAGCTAGTATATAGCATACTTCGTGTGAACTTTAGAACCCTATTAAAGTCTATGGGAGTCCAACGTTCACAATCTAAAGTGCTAATTTTAAAGGCTAATTTGCAAGTTACTGCCCTAAAAAGTGTTTGGGGACCTGGGTCCTGCCCCAGGGGACATGTATCAATGCAAAAAAAAGTTTTAAAAGCGGCCGTTTTTTCGGGAGCAGTGATTTTAATAATGATTAAAGTTAAACAATAAAAGTGTAATATTCCTTTAAATTTCGTAGGGGGAGGGTTGTCTATAGTATGCCTGTGAAGGGGCGCATGTTTCTGGTGCTTAGAACTGTCCCTGCACAAAGTGTCATTTATGCAGGAAAAAAAGTCCTTTAAAATCACTCGCAGCTATTATAAATTGTCGGCTCCGTAATACAGAGAACACTCATTGAAAGTCATTGATAAAAAAATAAATAAATAAAAAAGCGTGGGGGTCCCCCAAATTCAATTACCAGGCCCTTCAGGTCTGGTATGGATATTAAGGGGAACCCTGCATCAAATAAAAAAAAAATTGGCATGGGGTTCCCCCTAAATATCCATACCAGACCCTTCAGGTCTGGTATGGATATTAAGGGGAACCCCGCGTCAAATAAAAAAAAAATTGACGTGAGGGTCCCCCTAAAAATCCATACCAGACCCTTTATCCGAGCACGCAACCTGGCAGGCCGCAGGAAAAGAGGGGGGGACGAGAGAGCGCCCCCCCTCCCTCCTGAACCGTACCAGGCCACATGCCCTCAACATTGGGAGGATGCTTTGGGGGTCTGTGACCCCTCAAAGCACCTTGTCCCCATGTTGATGAGGACAAGGGCCTCATCCTCACAACCCTGGCCAGTGGTTGTGAGGGTCTGCGGGCGGGGGGCTTATCAGAATCTGGAAGCCTCTTTTAACAAGGGGACCCCCAGATCCCGCCTCCCCTGTTTGAAATGGTAAGGGGGTACAAAAGTACCCCTACCATTTCACAAAGAAAGTGTAAAAAATAGTTTAATAAGACAAACACACTTTTGAAAAATTCCTTTATTAAAAAAAAAAAAAAAAATTAAAAAAAGATTCCAGCGGTGGTAATCCACTCTTGCTATCCAGCGACGGACGATCATCTCTCCGGGTTCCATCGACGCTGATCTCATCCAGCGCAGCGAATCCATCCACCTCCTGTCTCCACTGAGGAGACACTGCGGGGATTTCGGTGGCCTGACGTTTGTTATATGCGGAGGGCGGGGCCACCCGTCACCTGACCCCGCCCTCCTCTGACGCAAGGGGAAACCCGGGCTTCCCCGTGACGTATGGGTGACCCCGCCCCCCTCTGATGTAATGGAAACCTGCCTGTGTTACATCTGTGTTATTGATCACGGATCATAGTTACATGGTTAATCTGGTTGAAAAAAGACACAAGTCTATCCAGTTAAACCAATAAAAGGGAGAGAAAAATATATCCAGTATTTTACAATACCATATACACAATCCCATACCCACAGTTGATCCAGAGCAGTGGTCTCCAAACTGCGGCCCGGGGCCAAATGTGGCTCATTGCTTGCTTTTATCTGGCCCTTGGGGAATCATTTCATCCACTGACACCAACAGTGGAGATTAATTCCTGTCACTGACACTAACAATAGGGTGTTATTCCTCCCACTGACACCATCAAAAGGGCACAAATCCTTCCACTGACCCCCAACGATGAGGCATGATTCCTTCCATTGACACCAACAATTGGGCACAATTCCTTCCATTGACACCAACAATTGAGCACAATTCCTTCCATTGACACCAACAATGGGCATAATACTTCCATTGTTACCAACAATGGGCCACTATTACTCCCACTGACACTAAAAAGGAGGCAGTACCCTTCCCACTGACGGCAAAGAAAGGGCACATTTCCTCTCACTTTCACCAACAATGGGCCAGATTTTCTTACATTGACACCAACGATGGGGCACTATTCCTCCCATTAAAACCAACAATAGGGCACTATTCCAGCCACTGACACCAAAGATAGGGCATTGTTCACTCCCACTGGACTCCAGGACATTTTCTACTCCCATTGGCTCTAGTCCGGCCCCCCTTAAGTCTGAAAGACAGTAAACTGGTCCTTTGTTTAGAGAGTTTGGAGACCCTGATCAAGAGGAATGAAAAAAAAAACAATTTGCTCCAGCAGGGGAAAAAATTCCTTCCTGATACTCCAAAAGACAATCCTTAACTGGTAGTACCCAGTTGTATCATGCATCGGACTTTATCCAGACTCAGACACCCATCCCTAACCACAGGTAAGTGCTTAGTGTGCAGCAACAGGCAAACAGCAGTGAATTACGTCAGCCTGTCAATACCTTGTACAGCCTGAGCAGCTACTGCTATTTGCATGCACCTTTCATTCCAGCCACAAGAATCCACTGATTCTTGCTACTGGAATTTGGTCTATGCGCCCAATTTGGTCTATGCGCGCATCGCATACTAGCTCATTATGAATTAATTACCTTAGATTGAAGCCCCCTGCAGCAGTCCTAGTTCACCGCTCTGTTGTCCGACATCTCTCCTGGGGGTTACTTCCGGGTATCGCTGTGATTGCCCGGAGCAGCGATATCGTCACTCACGCGCATGCAGGCGGGAGCCACCGGTAACGGCACAATATAACTGAAGCTTCAGTTTGCTTAAGCGCGCATGTGCCGATGACATCAGGACATGCAAATACAGGGGATATCTCCTAAACCGTGCAGATTTAGGAGATATCCATGTAGCTACAGGTAAGCCTAATTATAGGCTTCAAACGCATATAGGTGCATCAGAACTAGTTTTTAACATTAAACAAATACTTGATTGCACGTAGCGCTATTTCCTGTGTCAACCCACTCTATCTAAAATATTAAGTGATCCTGTGTGGATCAATGTGCTTTACATTATAAACACAAATCACATAAATTATACAAATCACAGTCAATAAGTGAGTGTACTAGTTCGCATATAGACAAATAAGTGACTAGTATAATCCTCTAAAAAAGTGAATATAGTCCATCCACCAGAAGATGATAAAATTTCCAGGCTCCAAAGTCCTTCTATAAGTGCACAAGCAAGTCTCCAGTCGACGACGATCAGCTGTTTGCAAACTGAGTTGTAGAACAACAAAAGCTTCAGTTGGCAGGTGAGAAGAGAACCGAACGAGATGGGAGAGCTTCGCCTTTCTACCCGAGACCCTCACACCGTCCCCGCTAGTGACCTCCGGCCGGAACTACCTCATTACTACAACAGAGACCACTGGAGCGGGATGTGCTGAACTTCACCCGGTATATGTATATATATATATATACATTGAAGTGCCTGAGTGGAGAATATCCAATCGGATGTGCCGGTGTATTGGAACCATCTCTTGAGAGGTTTTAAAAGCTCCTTTAGCCTAGCACGTGAGTGTAAGGCTTAACAGCTGGTGAGTGTTTCCACGAAGGGGGGCTCACAATCACGGATGGTGTGGTGAAGGAGTTACTTATAACTGATTTGGACACTGGAGACTTGCTTGTGCACTTATAGAAGGACTTTGGAGCCTGGAAATTGAATCATCATCTGGTGGATGGACTATATTCCCTTTTTTAGAGGATTCTACTAGTCACTTATTTGTCTATATGCGAACTAGTACACTCACTTATTGACAGTGATTTGTATAATTTATGTTATATGTGTTTATAATGTAAAGCACATTGATCCACACAGGATCACTTAATATTTTAGATAGAGTGTGTTGACACAGGAAATAGCGCTACGTGCAATCAAGTATTTGTTTAATGTTAAAAACTAGTTCTGATGCACCTATATGTGTTTGATATTTTTGTGAAAGTAGCGGCTACGTTTTAGAGTTTGGGTAATTTGAGCGCTGTGATGATACACTAGGTGGAGGGATTGCAATTTGTGTATCTATAGAAATAATTATAGGCTTGCCTGTAGTATAAAGTGGTTGTAAAGGTTTTACAAACACTTTAATTTGTTCATATAATTTAACCACTTGACCTCCTTGGTCATGACAATTGTGTGGTATTGAAACACTGTATGCATATAAAATTTTATATAATTTTTTTTCACACAAATAAAGCTTTTATTTGGTGGCATTTGATCTCCACTGGGTTTTTTATTGTTATTATTTTTAATTATATATAAAAAAAGACCAAAAATGTTGAAAAAAAACTATATTTTCTACTTTCTGTTTTAAAACATTTCCAATAAAAAAGTTAAAAAATGTCCCTTAAAGTGAGCTACATGGAGAGCCGTTCAGCAAGCCTATGGGAACTTGTCCACAAAATCAACCTCTGATGGTATATCACGCCGACTATGATTCACACATTCAACCCAGCTGTTCAACACCTATGTCGGAGAGGTAGGGAACATGTATTACCTCTTGTAGCAATGCAACAGTGTCTAGCTAGCCTATGGTTGGAAGAGCTCCAACTTCTCACAGAGATCTTTATCTTACCTCTCCGGAGCTTACCCTACTGGGCATTGGTACGGAGGGTATCTCCCACTGCCTTCAATCTACCACCATTCACATACTCCTAGCCACAAGGCTAGCTAATGTCTGCCATTGGAAGTCCCCTGACCTTATATCCATGGACAAAGTAGTTGCCTTAGTGCATACCCATGGATCCTACGAACGCATGTTTCTACATGTGGGGGCCGCTTACCAGCAATATCCCAGAAATGGTCACATTGGTTTGGGTAGCACCAGAATGCACATCATGATTCCTGTTAATGTAATATTTTTTTATTTTCCACTACCATATTTCATAAATGTAGGCCAAAAATATCTTCTACATTTCTTTGGTAAAAAAAATAAAATAAAAAAAAATACCAATGGGTGTATATTGATTGGCTTGTGTGAAAGTTATAGCGTCTACAAACTATGAGATATATACTGGAATTTACACAGCTATGATGCTATACTGATAATGGTGGTGACTGTGATAGTGTGGCGGAAAATCTGGTGCTAACAGACCCTCGCTGGGAGGTGCACTGACATCACCAGTCACACTAATATAGTGATCAGTGATAATACTGTACACAGTTACTGTACTAATGACACACTGAGAAGAGGTGTTTATATACTGACGATGTCAGCACAGCAATGGACAATATCCATAAGGCAAAGATTGGTGTCAGTAGGGCAGTGGACGGTGTCAGTTGTTTTTATTTTTTACTATTTTTTTAGGCGCACCATTAGGGGGCTTTGGTGACATATCAAGGTTCTAAACAGGGAGAATTTGTACCATACAGGGCGATTAGGGTGTGCCCAGGCACACCAGGCACACCCTGTTCACATGCCTATGGACACAGTCAGTAGGTCTCAGCCATAAATCATTTTTCTTTAGGGTAGTAGGTTGCGCTGGACTGACTCACTCAGTTGAGTGTCTGGAAGTGGGTAATAGTGGGGGATGGGTTGGAAGCATTCTAGCCTGATGATTCTGGCCTAACTTGACAGAAGGATGGTGGTGAGCCCTTTTGGGGGGCTTGGGCTGCTACCTCTGGGTATGGCCTTGAGGTAGTTTCCATATGTACTTATAAGAGTAGGTAAAAGGAGCTCCTGATATCCAATAAGAAGCAAAGTGAAAGTTTAATTTGTATTTGCTTTATTAAAGTAGCAACAAATACTCAAGCCAACCCTTTTCAGGGGAACAGAGACCCCCTCTTCTTCAGGGCTGTTGCTGTAAGCTAATGGTAAGTGGGGATGTATCCCAAATTGGTGTGTCTGTGACACTGAAATCAGGATAGTTGATGTTTGGTCTAGCATAGCTCTCCATTAGCATACAGCAACAGCCCTGCGGCCAAGAATGGAAATAATGTGGGCCAACTATATGGGTTGACTCTGCCCAACTAACGCAGGTTCAGACCAGGTGGAGGTTTGGGACCTTGTTAATCTACCCCTGATGGGGAGAGAAATGTGACAAACCATACTGGGACAGGGGCTTTTAGAGGGAAATAGGAGCTAGCCTTCTCCCCACTATCGCCCATGGAGGAGAGCAGATCCTTCTACTGCTCAGAGCATGGAAAAGGGCTCAGTTGAGCCTCTGATCCCATGGAGAGAGCAGATCTTTCTGTAATGATGGACAACAATGTGATGAACTCTGTTTCCCCGAAATGCTTTGCTTGATCATTTGTTCCTTCTCTAAATAAAACAATTACAAATTCAACTTTCACTTTGCTTCTCATTGGATATCGGGCGCTCCTTTTCCTTACCCTTACACATAAATCATTGGCTGACACCTGCTGACAAAATCGGCCATCCGGGAAGCAAGCTGGCAATATTTATTTACATTGCTGACCTTGCAACTGCCACTCAATCACAGTAAATCGACTGTGTGCCAGTGGCAAGTGGTTAAAGTAGTATCTCTTTTATAGGGTGCCAATGCTTTGTCCACCAATTGTGTTTTTGCATGGTCATCTGTCCAATGGGCAGATGGAGATTACCAGTTGCTAAAACATAATACACAGGCATGGTTCACTGTTGTCACCATCAGGAAACCTACCATGGAAAATTCCATGCAGCCATCGTTGGAGTACATAAAAGCTGGAATTGGCTGCAGAGAAAGACAGATCAACGAGATAAAAGTGCCTAAGAAGCCACAAAACATTCAACAAGGATCTCAGAAGGAAATATGCTAATGGGATGTAGGGTGTCAGGTGGACCCCAGATGCCCTCATCCACAACCGTCATCACGCGGTGCTTCTTTTGTCTGGCAAGGATGAAGAGAAATACCAGTACTACATATTGGGGAGCATATGACTCACTTCTATTCTTACTGCAACCAAGTGACAGCTAGACATGTGTACTGGCGAAAAATGTGTTCATTTTCGTTTAATTTGTTTTTTTTTCCCGTTAGAGTATGTCAGTCATTATGATCGAAAATTCATAAATTAGAAAATTCATAAATTAGAAAATTTGTTAAATTCGAAGTTCGAAAACCCCAAAATCTGAAATAACTAACTAATAATAACTTAACTATTACTAACTATTAAATTATAGGTATTGGAATTTACTTAAAAATTTCTCTGTTAGTGAGCGTAATGAATGCAAATTTATCCGAAGTTACGAATTATCCGAAATAATGAATGCCGCATCTAAACAAATGGAACAGCACCCATTAATAATAATAATAAAAAGGTTTTTATTATTATTATTATTGTTATTTATTATTATTCCTTTTTTTATGTTCCATTTGTTTAGATACGACATTCGTTATTTCGTATAATTCGCAACTTCGGATAAATTCATATTCGTTACGTTTAGTATTAGCCAAATTTGAAAGGAAATTTTGAAATTTCCTTTCAAATTTGGCTATTACTGAATGTATGATAATACGCATACGTATAATACAAATTCATAATTTAATAGTTAGTAACAGTTAAGTTATTATTAGTTATTTCAGATTTTCAAATTTTCTGGATTTTTGCTTTTCCGAATTTCTGGATTGTCAAATTTCCGTATGTAGCGCCGGCTCCTGAAGAGCACGCTCTATGTGTTTTTGTCATTTAACTTTACCCTTGAACCATAGTTTGGTTTTGGGTTCAATTATTCTAAATTTAGACCTCAGCACCAGTCTGGCTGTCATGGTCCCTACCGTTTCTTTTAGACGGCCAGGTGTGGTCGCGCCCCAAGTGGCTCTGGGTAGTATTGAACTAATAGACTGTTTGTTCTAGCGCCTGTTTCTCTACCTCTGAGGCACACCTCAGTTCTATTCTGCCTGCTTTCCAGCCATGCCTAGTTTTGCATAAGTACTGTGGCCAATTCTGTTTGTACCTGTCACTCTTGGATCAGCTGTGGCAGGTTACCTAATCAGCTGGGTATAAAACACTGCCTCACTCTGAGGGCTTTGTCAGTTCATTGTCTCTTGTTGCCAAAGGTACCTGTGTTCAAGTTACAGTGTTCCAGGACTGACCCCGGCTTCTGACCCTGGCTTGTATATCATTTATTCTGACTTCTGGAATCCCGGACAACAGCTTTACTTCGACGATCCCTTGGCTTTTCCTGTCAAGCCCCCGTGCACAGATTCACAGCCCAGGTAGCTTATCTCTTTGTTACCGTGGGCTATGTCTATTTGCAAGGGTGAGCGTACATCTCTGCGCCATGGACTCCAACCTAGGTAAGCCCTCACATGATGAACTGACCACCATGGAGTCCGCAGAGATGTACAGGATGCTCACCTCCCTTGCTCTACAAGTCTCCAGCCTGGGCCAGACCGTTGCTGAGCTGCAGCAAGAAGTTCGCTTGTTTAGAGGCACAGTACACCCAACCCCTCACACTGGCTGGACTGCCGGGTGTTCTGCCTGACCATAGGTGGCGCTGTCATCATGGCAGGGTGCAGAACGCAGTCTAGTTGGGTGCACTAAGGTTATTCTCTCTTGGAACCAGTGCAGTGGGAGTGCCACTCTTGCTGTGCTTCCTGGGAGAGGGTACTTAAGGTGCGGATGTCACATGTTTTGGGGTTCCGGCCCAGAAGTATGTTCTGACTGCTTGGTCCTGGTCCTCCTGACCAGCTCCCAGGACTCCCATGACCTGGGTTGCGGATCCACCTGAACATACGTCTCGGGGCTGGCTAGCCCCGAGGCAAAGAAACTGAAGGAAGGATTCGGAGGTGGTCTGGCGCCGTCTCGGTTAGTGGCGAGGCCCAGCAACTGTGAAGGTTTCCAGGGGAGGACTCTTCGGGAGAAGGCCATGCAAGGGTTGGCTTCTCAACAAGAGCCTGTTCTGTATCAAAGTCTGTGGCAGAGACTTGTTCTTGATTTAAACACCCTGTTGGCTGCTAGGTCTGATGAGAGAAGGACTATCCAATAAGGGTGAGGATCCAATTGTGAATGGCTATTCTCTGGATTTTCTACTGGTGAGAGATTTTTCCTATTGGAGTTATAGATAGGAGTACCTGGACTTTTCTACCTAAACCCTCTAAACCTGACATTGAGAGACTGTGTTGTTAACTATTTTTCGCAAATAAAAATCCCTTTAAGAGGATCTGGCGTCAGTCTCTGCAGTTCTTGGGTCATCTACCTCGGGAAACCCCTGGACGCACACAAGGTGAAGAAGGTAACGGTAAGCCCAATAAAATCAGCCGCTCCTTCGGGGGTCAGTGCTACACTAATATTCTGAAAAATTTGTTAAACGGTTTTAGTTTGGATATTTCTGAATTAACGAATATCAACAATTTTGTGAAAAAACTAATTCGGAAAAAGACACATTTCTCATGTCTAGTGACAGCCCTGGCGCTCGGTGACTGGTCACATGTTGATTGGGAGAAAGCCCTCATACCTGTGTAAGCTCCAAGTTTTAAAGAATAATTTTTATGGTGTAATTAAGGATTTATTTTTTTTGTAAAATAAGCTTAGAACAAATACAACTAAAGCCATTTGTGCTAAAAATATGCAAGCCAAATTTTATGACACCCCGCAAAATTTGATATGCCAGTTTTCGTTGCTGGATAACTAACTTACCATTTATTTTCTAAAGACGAATGAAGAGGGTAACAAAGGAACAATAACTATTTTACAGTTTATTGTACTAAACTTTTCTCAATCAACATGAGTTTTCTCAGTCAACATGAACTATTTAAAATCCTTATGCTGCTAGCATTAGTAAGTAGATAAGGAGCAATTTTATATTTACAGTGACTTGAACGAAGACTGGGCAAAAATGTCACTCTATAGATGTGAAAAGCTGGTAGAGACATCCCCAAAAAGACTTGCAGCTGTAATTGCATTGAAAGGCGGTTCTACAAAGTATTGACTCAGGGGGGCTGAATACGAATGTACCCCACACTTCAGATATTTATTTGTTAAAAAACATTTATCATGTTCCTTCCACTTCACAATTATGTGCCACATTGTGTTGGTCTATCACATAAAATCCCCCCCCCAAAAAAATGTACGTTGTTGGTTGTAACATGACAAAATGTGGAAAATTTCAAGGGGTATGAATACTTTTTCAAGGCACTGTACTTGTGTTAAACTTTTTTTTTAGATTCCTTCACTTACTGGTTTTTGGCCTAGGCCAAAATGATGTCATACGTCACAGGAGTCTTCAGAGGGGTAGGAGGGGTTTTCTCGGCAACGCACATCCTCTCAATATTAACTATTTTTAATCCTTATGCTGCTAGCATTAGTAAATAGATAGTAAAATATATTGAACTTGAAATGCTAGAAATGCTACGTTTTTTTTTTTTTATCAAAGTGGTTTCTCAACAAATAAAGCATAGAGACATGAATGGGTGAGGGAGTTTTGAATATTAAAAAATGAAGTAAAAAGTGTAGAGTGTACAGTTTAGCTCCACTTTCAAATCAACCTACTATTGCTCTATTTAAAGAAAACAAACTTTCTCCTCAATGTACACTTCTATAAAAGGAAAAGGACACTTAGAGAAAAGATGGATGCTGCACACCTCGATTAATGTCAAAAAGGGAAGTGTCTCCCATAAGGGGTTTTCTAGGCAGCAAAAGATGGTAGAAGAATACTACATGGGATTAAAAGTTGAAATTGAAAATTTTATTAATGACAAGTGTATCAAAAGACTCACAATGACGATTAAAATATGAGCTGTGGTACAGGAGATGTAAAATCAACACAAATGAGGCTGAACACAAAGGTACACACAACATTCAATGTAAAAAAATGCTGATAGTACACAAAATCCTGACATGTTTCGACCCAACAGGGTCTTCTTCAGAGGGTTTTGTTTGCTGGGAAAAAAGTTCACATATATTGTAATTTACAAACATAAATATAAAAATATTAGCAAACATCTTAGTGTATAATTACCAGTCACTTTGTGTTGTACAAAGTCTCCTGAACCTGGGGTCATCTAAAAGTCCTTCACTTGATCCTACCATGAGATTCCCATCAACCAGCACACCAAAGGGGAGCCTCAACCGCCAATGCGTGTCTTACAAGGTGTCACACTTGTAGAGAAAATCCCCCCCAAGAAAATTGGGCGGAGAGAAAACGCGGAGAGACAGCACCTGCCATCAATGTATCGAGGAACATCACTGAGGTGTATATTGTGTATAACACAACTATAGTATTTATTTAATATAAGGACAAGAATTAAGATTTGACAGTTGGGTACTCTTGGGACAAAATTGCATATGAATTGTTATAATAGTAAAATATGTAAATTACACTAATGACAATATGACAAATGGAAATGAAAAAAAAAAAAGGGTGAAACCACATGATTATATGTGTCAATGTCTAAAAAATGAATATAAAGGGGTGGGTCCTGCGCAAATCGTGCCACTCAAATAAAATACACAAATTCAAAATAATATAAATATGTGCATACATACAATGCCGTGAAAAAAATATAGTCCAAAAAACAGCACGCATAAAAATATATAAAAAATATATAAAAAATGGAAAAAAGGTTTAATGATAGAACAATAATAAAATGTCCGCTACTCAAGGCTCCCAGAACTCTCACCTTTAAACGAAGTGAATAAGCAAATCAAACAAACTCCAGGATTCTCTTATTTCATTCATAAATAATAAATAATAGCCATCAGGAAATCCAAAGGAGGGATGCAATGATACAATTCCGCCACTAGAGGGCCAGTCCCAGCTTCCAGAATAGGTGAAATGGATCTTCACTTCTATTTCACAGTGTATGGCTCAAAATAAGAGAGAGGAGGGGGAGAGAGAGAAACAGGAATTGTATCATTGCATCCCTCCTTTGGATTTCCTGATGGCTATTATTTATTATTTATGAATGAAATAAGAGAATCCTGGAGTTTGTTTGATTTGCTTATTCACTTCGTTTAAAGGTGAGAGTTCTGGGAGCCTTGAGTAGCGGACATTTTATTATTGTTCTATCATTAAACCTTTTTTCCATTTTTTATATATTTTTTATATATTTTTATGCGTGCTGTTTTTTGGACTATATTTTTTTCACAGCATTGTATGTATGCACATATTTATATTATTTTGAATTTGTGTATTTTATTTGAGTGGCACGATTTGCGCAGGACCCACCCCTTTATATTCATTATTTGATAGTTTGTGCTCACTATTTTGTCCTGCTGCATTTTTTAGTTAGCATTTGCACTTTATATCACTCAGGCTCTTTTTCACAGCATCTGTGTTTCATTATATCTGATTTTGGATTTTGTTCCACTTTAGTCACTTATTACCACTTAGCGGCGCGAAGGCTGACCACTTTTATTTTAATGTCTAAAAAATGCTGTAGTTATGATCAGGACAGCATGGGCCAATGATGTGAGAAAAAAAAAAACCAAACCCCAGCTGACACAAAGTGACTGGTAATTATACACTAAGATGCTTGCTAATATTTTTCTATTTATGTTTGTGAATTGCAATATATGTGAACTTTTTTCACAGCAAACAAAACCCTCTGAAGAAGACTGTCATGGACTAGATGTGACCAGAACTGTGTGACTGCGACAGAGTGAACCAGATACAAATAAGTGAAGGTAAATTTATTAAAGCAAAACGCATATAAATGTGAACACACCACCGATACAAACTGAGTGAACAAACCAAACAACCAAACAGTGAAGATCAACAAATAAACCAGTATATGTAACAAAAGGGAGTACCAGAATCGTAGTCAAGCCAGGCCAGGGTCATAAATAGGAGGTCAGCAGATGGGGGGACAAGGAGAAAGGGAACAGGTACAGGAGGCAGGATGCAGGATGCAGGAAACAAGGATCAGGTATCAGGTATCAAACAGGCTGCAGGTCAGGGCTCAAGGACAATACCAAGGCAAGGTGTGTATGAACTTGCCGGGTATTTATAATGGCTGCTGTCAGTCATGTGACGCCTGACTGCAGAGGGCAATACCTGCTCCACACTGCCAGGATCCCTCCGCTGGTGGACACCAGTACTGCGGACCAAAGATTACATAATTTCAGCAGGAGACACCTGCTGGTGGATCGCAGTACTGCATGCCAAATGATTGATATTACCAGCGGAGGGAACCTTTCCTGACAGTACCCCCCCTCAAAGGAGCGACCTCCGGACGCTCCAACTAGCAGTTGCTGGGGAAAGTCCATTGCGTTAAGCTGGGCTATGAGCAAAGTCACATCAGGTTGGGTAACGGGCACTTCAAGCAGGGCAGCAGACAGAAGCACATCGGACCGGGCAGCGGCACGTCAGGCTGGAAGGCAGGCAGCGGCACGTCAGGCTGGAAGGCAGGCAGCGGCACGTCAGGCTGGAAGGCAGGCAGCGGCACGTCAGGCTGGAAGGCAGGCAGCGGCACGTCAGGCTGGAAGGCAGGCAGCGGCACATCAGGCTGGAAGGCAGGCAGCGGCACATCAGGCTGGAAGGCAGGCAGCGGCACATCAGGCTGGAAGGCAGGCACTGGGACGTCAGGCACATCAGGCTGGACAGCAGGCACATCAGACTGGAAGGCGTCGGACTGCAAGGCCGGGACATCCGACTGGAAGGCGTCGGACTGCAAGGCCGGGACATCCGACTGGAAGGCGTCGGACTGCAAGGCCGGGACATCCGACTGGAAGGCGTCGGACTGCAAGGCCGGGACATCCGACTGGAAGGCGTCTGGCTGGAAGGCCGGGACATCAGGCTGGAAGGCATCTGGCTGGAAGGCCGGGACATCAGGCTGGAAGGCGTCTGGCTGGAAGGCCGGGACATCAGGCTGGAAGGCGTCTGGCTGGAAGGCCGGGACATCAGGCTGGAAGGCGTCTGGCTGGAAGGCCGGGACATCAGGCTGGAAGGCGTCTGGCTGGAAGGCCGGGACATCAGGCTGGAAGGCGTCTGGCTGGAAGGCCGGGACATCAGGCTGGAAGGCGTCTGGCTGGAAGGCCGGGACATCAGGCTGGAAGGCGTCTGGCTGGAAGGCCGGGACATCAGGCTGGAAGGCGTCTGGCTGGAAGGCCGGGACATCAGGCTGGAAGGCGTCGGGCTGGAGCTCTGGCTCTGGCACTGCGGGCTGGAGCTCTGGCTCTGGCACTGCGGGCTGGAGCTCTGGCTCTGCGGGCTGGAGCTCTGGCACTGCGGGCTGGGACAGATTGGTAGGTGTGGAGGCAGGTTGGGTTAATGGTAAGACCATTTTGGTTGGGAAAAACTTTCGTTTTTTCTTTGGCTTAGCCACTGAAGCTCTGTAGGTGACTGCAGGACTGTAAATAAGGGGTGCAGCAGACTGGAAAGGAGGATTGTGATATGGCAGAGAAGAGGTACCAGTAGCTGGGGGAAGAACTTGTGGGTTTGTAGGCAGCGGAGAGGAGGCAGGTGGGTTGAATGCAGGATAAGTACAGGGAGTAGAGACTGGATATGAGTATTTGGTTGGGAGCAGCGTGTACTGGGCTGCAACTGAGGTTGACATGGCTGATGGGGAAACATACATTTGGGTAGGCTCGTATCTGATGGCAGAGGTGGATTGTTTGGCTGGGGCTGATTGCACCATGTCAGACCATGCTGAGAGTATAGGTTGTACAAACTGAAGTTTTAAGCCTCCCTGTCCAACAAAAGACTGAGCCGATACAATGCACTCAGCAATCACCTGTGGGGAACAGGCTGAGTAGTGTTCACAAAAATCAGCAGGATCATCTTCAAAAAGCCATACTAAAGATACAACCTTATTCATATTAAAAGGAGGAGTGAAATCATCATGGCCACCTGGGATACAGGGCAGGGCCAGCTCAGTACAGATCTTGATCAAAGGCTGCACCTCCCCAAACAATATATAACCCTGATCGACCAGGGAGTGAGCCAAACGCATAGCTGCAAACAACTGGTCACTAGACCATCCTTTCAAAGCCTGGCGGCAATAATCACTACTTTCAGATGCCAGCAGAGAGAAATAAATGATCTCATCAGAATTCATGTTTGCAACCAAACTGAAGCAAATGGTTCCCCTGTGCAGCCACTTCTGGTCAGGAATGGCCCTGGTATTCTGTCATGGACTAGATGTGACCAGAACTGTGTGACTGCGACAGAGTGAACCAGATACAAATAAGTGAAGGTAAATTTATTAAAGCAAACGCATATAAATGTGAACACACCACCGATACAAACTGAGTGAACAAACCAAACAACCAAACAGTGAAGATCAACAAATAAACCAGTATATGTAACAAAAGGGAGTACCAGAATCGTAGTCAAGCCAGGCCAGGGTCATAAATAGGAGGTCAGCAGATGGGGGGACAAGGAGAAAGGGAACAGGTACAGGAGGCAGGAAACAAGGATCAGGTATCAGGTATCAGGTATCAGGTATCAGGTATCAGGTATCAAACAGGCTGCAGGTGAGGGCTCAAGGACAATACCAAGGAAAGGTGTGTATGAACTTGCCGGGTATTTATAATGGCTGCTGTCAGTCATGTGACGCCTGACTGCAGAGGGCAATACCTGCTCCACACTGCCAGGATCCCTCCGCTGGTGGACACCAGTACTGCGGACCAAAGATTACATAATTTCAGCAGGAGACACCTGCTGGTGGATCGCAGTACTGCATGCCAAATGATTGATAATACCAGCGGAGGGAACCTTTCCTGACAAAGACCCTGCTGGGTCGAATCGCGTCAGTATATGGGTACTATCAGCATTTTTTACATTGAATGTTGTGTACCCTTGTGTTTAGCCTCATTTGTGTTGATTTTACATCTCCTGTACCACAGCTCATATTTTAATCTTCATTGTGAGTCTTTTGACAATTATCATTAATAAAATTTAAATTTCAACTTTTAATCCCTTGTAGTATTCTTGTACCATCTTTTGCTGCCTAGACAACCCCTTATGGGGGACACTTCTCTTTTTGACAATATATACTTCTTTGCTTGCTGACGGCACATCTGACTATCCTGAAAGCCTGGACATCATCTTCTACTCCCTCAATTATCACAGTTAAAAAGGAGCTGAAAAATCTCCTATATATTGAAAAACTACCATTTCCCAGAATTTTGGACCTACCAAATGCTTCTTCAGTCGTTGGAAGCCATTCATGGAACATTCTCTTCCGAGCTTGGAAATCCATCTTCTTATTAAAAACGTTTCAATTTACGGAATGGTATATCAAGGACTGAAATTGCCTGGGGATACCATACCAGTCTCCGTGTTCCCTCTCCCCCACCCTGAAGATGTCCTACCTAATGCCAACAAATACTTAGATATGTTTTCCCTTTTACCTTGTTCCCTCTATGGAGGCAGAGTATTTTATCGTATGTGTTACAGACCTCCGCATATTACAATTCTCTTCTTGATCTATATATGCAGTGTTCTACTGCCTTAGGTTTCTTCCCATGTCATTGAGATTTGTATGTTGTGTTTTATAAGCACACTTTTCCTCTTTATTCTATCTGTTTCTGTTTTTTATTCTTTCAAAAAACGTAATAAAAAAAAAGAAAAGAAAAAGACAGACAAAACAAACAAAACATCAATGTTTTATGGATGCCATTAAAAAATGGAAGTTAGAGCTCAACCAACAGTTTTCTGAGGCACAATGGATTGTTGCATTCCTATCTGTGTGCTCAGCATAATATAATGGCAACCATTGGGAGTTGCACCAAAAAATTGAATCTAGATGGTGCTACACACCACTATGCATATACACATTTTCCTTCACTGATTTCTCTGTGTGCTGGCTGGCAGGATTGCAGACAAGTGGGTTCTCTGTACCACATGCTCTGGGCCTGCGAGTGTATAACCAGTGTTTGGCCTAAGATGTCTACTATTATCTCTACAATCACGGGAATATTAAGTTGCTAAACTTAGGCATTGATCAATAACCAACAGAATACCGTGCAATTATCACCCATATCCTTTTGGCAGCCAGAACTATACTTGTCATATACTGGAAATCCCAATTGGCACCAAACCCTTCCCTGGTTAGAACTAATATCTCTTATGAAAAAGCCCTTGCCACGAGTCCGAACAAATACTCGACCTTCTAGATAATCTGGCATACCTGGATAGAGTGGAGTTCTGGTCAAAAAAGCAAAACGTAATCTAGTGGCATTTTAGTCATACCATGTCTTGTGTTAATGTGATCTGTAGATTTGAATTGGCGTAATCTTGACTCCTTTGTTTCTTTCTCTTTCTTGTATTTATTATTCAATACTTAGTGCATACTATTTGCTTCTACTCATCTACGTATGCTTATCTAGTGTACTTTTTGGAATTTCCAATACCTTGTAGACTTTACCTCCATACGTCTCTAAAATGTGCCCCTTTTTAACATATGAAACCACCAAGCTACTCATTCACTCCCTTGTTATGTCTCGCCTTGACTCCCTTCTCATAGACCTACCTCTCCATAGGCTATCCCCTCTTCGGTCTAACATGAATACTGCTGCCAGACTCATCCATCTTACCAACCGCTCAGCGTCTGCCATTCCTCTCCACCAATCCCTACACTGACTTCCAATCTCCCAGCAAATTAAATTCAAAATACTAACAACAACATACAAAGCCATTCAACACTCTTCCCAAAGTTACAGCACCAAACTTGGCCCCAAATATCACCCAAACCGTCCTCTCTGCTCCTCTCATGACCTCCTGTTCTCTAGCTCACTTGTTTTCTCCTCCTGTGCTCGTCTCCAGGATTTCTCCAGAGTCTCCCCCATGCTTTGGAACTCTCTACCCCAATCTGTCCAGCTATCTCCTACTCTGACTACCTTCAGGTGATCCCAGAAAACTCATCTTTTCAGGGAAGCCTTTCACACCTCCAACTAATCTTTTATTACTTCCATCAGCTCATCCCCCACAGTTACAACCTTTTGTACTACTTGCCCTATACTATTAGATTGTAAGCTCTTATGAGCAGGGCCCTCTTAAAACTCTTGTATTTTATTGTATTGTAACTGTACTGTCTCCCTTTTTATATTTTAATGTGCTGCATAAGCCGTTGACGTGTAACAGGGATATGTAATTAGTGAACCTCTAGCTGTCGCAGAACTACAAGTCCCATGAAGCATAGCAAGACTCCGACAGCCACAAGCATGACACCCAGAAGCAGAGGCATGATGGGACTTGTAGTTTTGCAACAGCTGGAGGTCTGCAAATTGCATATCCCTGCGGTATAATATTAATAACGATACAAAAAAAAAAAAGCAAACCTAATATTGGCTTCCTATGGAGTTCACATTTTTATATTTAATGCTGTTCATTACATTCACATCAGCATTAAAATCTGTATGATGGCAATACGGGGATAACGGTAATAACACTTAACTGAGACCTTTGTGACTGTGTATTCTTATGTGTATATACTGTATATGTAAAAACTATATATACACACATACAGACTGTAAGGACATAAGATAGAAGCAATAGCCGATACACTTAAAGGAGCCGATTTACACGCACACTACCCCTGTAGGGGTGTAGACATCTGGTGAGTGGGGACCCTTGTGGGAGAGCACTCGAGTCACTAGAAGAGTACTGTACATGAGCATGAAAGTCACCATATGAAAATATTTTTCTGCTGAATTTTGCACAATCAAAGAACTACGTTTTGTGGACATTAACTTCATTTTATTTTTGTTTTGTTTTTTGCTTGTTTGTTTGTTCTATTTTTTTCGTTTTTACTGCCTTTATTTTACTTGTAATTTATATAATTATTCAATATTAATTGTCCTACACAGGGCATTTACACATATAATTCTTGGGGTAGAGTTTCTGTTGTTTTTGTTTGGTTACTGCACTATATAATAGCACGTATATGGTATATAAGCTTTTTAAGCACCTTTTGACTCTCTGTGACCTAACCACTTTTTTGATTATAATAAAATATGAATGGCTGAATGTTGAGTTATTTTGAGGGGACAGAAAAAATAAAATAAATGTTATACAAGCTGTACACTCACTACTTTACTTTGTAGCAAAGTGTAATTTCTTCAGTGTTGTCACATGAAAAGATAGAATAAAATATTTACAAAAATGTGAGGGGTGTACTCACTTTTGTGAGATACTGTATGTTACCCAAACCTCTGAATATTTATAATAATTTTTTGTAATAACTGCAGACATACAAAATTACTCAGAGAGGAGAGCAGACACACCAGCCTATGTTCTGGGAGCCAGGAGAAAGTTCAGGTTGGCGTTTTTCCCTGGAAAGCCTGCACTTTATCTGTCATCAGTCCCTTCACTTCTTTCTTTCCACATAAATTATTATAAATGACTTTTAAAATCTCATAGGAAGCTGCAATCACACTAAATGCCTAAATGCTTCCAAATTCCCAGAAAGATCTCAAGCGAGAAAAACTTGGAGCCAGAAAATGTATTCATATTAACTATTGCTGTTGTCTTTTTTATATATTCTTTTTCTTGTTTTATTTATGGGAAATTCAGGTCTAATATATATATATACACAGTTGCAAAAAAAGTATGTGAACCCTTTTGGAATGATATGGATTTCTGCACAAATTGGTCATAAAATGTGATCTGATCTTCATCTAAGTCACAACAATAGACAATCACAGTCTGCTTAAACGAATAACATACAAAGAATTAAATGTTACCTTGTTTTTATTGAACACACCATGTAAACATTCACAGTGCAGGTGGAAAAAGTATGTGAACCCTTGGATTTAACCACTTAACAACCGCCCATTGCCGATTAACGGCTTCAGGGCGGTTGTTTAACTCTGAGAGGCCGTTAATTAACGGCCTCCCAGAATTCTGCTCTCGCGCGCCCCCTGGGGCGCTCACTCGAGAGCATCCGTGATCACGGTAAACGGCCGCTCGTCAAGGCCGTTTACCACGTGATCGCTCCGTCAAATGACGGAGTGATCACTTGTAAACAAACCGGCGTCATATTATGACGCCGGTTCCTCCCTCCCCTCTCTGTACCGATCGGTACAGCGGAGGGGAAAGAGATCGGTGTCAGCAGCGATGTGGGCTGCATCTGCAGTGCCCACATCGCTGCTCACCGAATTTAACCCCTCAATTCCCTGCCAATACTCTGCATTACCAGTGCATACTCTGCAATACCAGTGCATACTCTGCAGTACCCCCATTACTCTGCAGTACCCCCCATTACTCTGCAGTACCCTGCCATTACTCTGCAGTACCCCCCAATACTCTGCAGTACCCGCCATTACTCTGCAGTACCCCGCCATTACTCTGCAGTGCAGTACCCTGCCATTACTCTGCAGTACCCTGTCATTACTCTGCAGTACCCCCCAATACTCTGGAGTACCCCCCAATACTCTGCAGTACCCTACCATTACTCTGTAGTACCCCCCAATACTCTGCAGTACCCTGCCATTACTCTGCAGTACCCCCCAATACTCTGCAGTACCCGCCAATACTCTGCAGTACCCCACCATTACTCTGCAGTACCCCGCCATTACTCTGCAGTACCCCGCCATTACTCTGTAGTACCCCCCAATACTCTGCAATACCCCCCAATACTCTGCAGTACCCGCCAATACTCTGCAGTACCCCACCATTACTCTGCAGTACCCCGCCATTACTCTGCAGTTCCCCGCCATTACTCTGCAGTGCAGTACCCTGCCAGTACTCTGCAGTACCATGCCATTACTCTGGAGTACCCCCCAATACTCTGGAGTACCCCCCAATACTCTGCAGTACCCTGCCATTACTCTGTAGTACCCCCCAATACTCTGCAGTACCCTGCCATTACTCTGCAGTACCCCGCCATTACTCTGCAGTACCCCGCCATTACTCTGCAGTGCAGTACCCTACCATTACTCTGCAGTACCGTGCCATTACTCTGCAGTACCCCCCAATACTCTGGAGTACCCCCCAATACTCTGTAGTACCCCCCAATACTCTGCAGTACCCTGCCATTACTCTGCAGTACCCCCCAATACTCTGCAGTACCCTGCCATTACTCTGCAGTACCCCCCAATACTCTGCAATACCCTGCCATAAATTGCCATACCCAGCCATACTCGGAGATACCCAGCCATACTTGGTGATACCCTGAAATACCCAGCCATAGACGCCCCCCACCCCTCACCGCCCTCCGGTGCTTCTACCAACTCGCCAGTACGATCAAAGCCAGAATCTTTTTTTTTATTTATTTATTTTTTATTTCAGGCTTCCCAGCCTAGAGGTGAGATGTGGGGTCATATTGACCCCCAGATCTCACTGTAAAGAGGACCTGTCACCCCATATTCCTATTACAAGGGATGTTTACATTCCTTGTAATAGGAATAAAAGTGATCAAAAATGTATTTTTGGGGAAAAAAATGTCAAACTAAAATAAATAAAGTAAAATGAACAATAAAAAAAAAATAAAAAAATTTAAAGCCCCCCTGTCCCCATGTGCTCGCATGCAGAAGCGAACGCATGCGTAAGCCCCGCCCACATATGAAAACGGTGTTCAAACCACACATGTGAGGTATCGCCGCGAACGTTAGAGCGAGAGCAATAATTCTAGTCCTAGACCTCCTCTGCAACTCAAAACATGTAACCAGTAAAAAAAAATTAAAGCGTCGCCTATGGGGATTTTTTAAGTAGCGACGTTTGGCGCCATTCCACGGGCATGTGCAATTTTGAAGAGTGACATGTTAGGTATCTATTTACTCAGCATAACTTCATCTTTCACTTTATGCAAAAATTGGGCTAACTTTACTGTTTTTTTGTATTTTTTTAAGCACAAAGCTGTTTTTTCCCCCAAAAAAACGCGTTTGAAAAAATTGCTGCGCAAATACCCTGTGAGATAAAAATTTGCAACGACCACCATTGTATTCTCCAGGGTCTTTGCTAAAAAAAAATATATAATGTTTTGGGGTTCTCTGTAATTTTCTAGCAAATAAATTATGATTTTTACATGTAGGAGAGAAATGTCAGAATTGTCCTGGGTGCTCCAGAACGCCTGATGGCGCTCCCTGCAAGTTGGGCCTCTGTATGTGGCCACGCTGTGTAAAAGTCTCACACATGTGGTATCACCGTACTCGGGAGTATTAGCAGAATGTGTTTTGGGGTGTAATTTGTGGTATGCATATGCTGTGTGTGAGAAATAACCTGATAATATGACAATTTTGTGGGAAAAAAAAAAAAAGGAAAAAAAATCTTGATTTTGCAAAGAATTGTGGGGAAAAATGACAACTTCAAAAAACTCATCATGCCTCTTACTAAATACCTTGGAATGTCTTCTTTCCAAAAAGGGGTCATTTGGGGGGTATTTGTACTTTTCTGGCATGTTAGGGTCTCAAGAATTGAAATAGGCCGTCAGTACTTCAGGTGTGATCAATTTTCAGATATTGGCACCATAGCTTGTGGACTCTATAACTTTCACAAAGACCAAATAATATCCACCAATTTGTACTTATTTTTACCAAAGATATGTAGTAGTATAAATTTTGGCCAAAATTTATGAAGAAAAAATTACTAATCTGCTAAATTTTATAACAGAAACGAAGAAAAATTCATTTTTTCGCAGAATTTTCTGTCTTTTTTCTTTTATAGCACAAAAAATAAAAAACTGAGAGGTGATTAAATACCACCAAAAGAAAGCTCTATTTGTGTGAAAAAAAGGACAAAAATTTCATATAGGTCCAGTGTTGCATGACTGAGTAATTGTCATTCAAAATGTGAGAGCACCAAAAGCTGAAAATTGGTCTGGTTATTAAGGGTGTTTAAGTGCCCAGTGGTCAAGTGGTTAATAACTGGTTGAACCTCCTTTGTGAGCAATAACTTTAACCAAACGTTTCCTGTAGTTGCAGATCAGATGTGCACAACGGTCAGGAGTAATTCTTGACCATTCCTCTTTACAGAACTGTTTCAGTTCAGCAATATTCTGGGGATGTCTGGTGTGAATCGCTTTCTTGAGGTCATGCCACAGCATCTCAATTGGGTTGAGGTCAGGGCAGCACAGTGGTGTAGTTGTTAGCACTTTCACCTAGCAGCAATAGGGTTGCTGGTTCAAATCCTGACCACAACATCTGTCTGGAGTTTGCATGTTCTCCCTGTGCCTGCATGGGTTTCCTCTGGGTACTCCAGTTTCCTGCCACACTCCAAAGACATGCTGGTAGGTTAATTAGACCTTGTATAAAAAAAATTGGCCTCAATATGTGTGTATGTCAATGTTGTATGTGTTTGTAAACCTGTCAGGACCTTACGGGGTAAAGGACCACACAAAGCCACAGATGGACTCTGGTGGCAAGAAAGCACCCTGAGGCGATTCAGTTCACATAGGTAGCGCTATACAAGTCACTTATTCATTCAGGACTCTGACTGGGCCACTCCAGAAGGCATATTTTCTTCTATTTATTTATTTAAGCCATTCTGTTGTTGATTTACTTCTATGCTTTGGGTCATTGTCCTGTTGTAATTGTCATTGTTCCTGCAAAATGTCTTGATAAACTTTGGAATAAATTTTTCCTTCGATAATAGCAAACCGTCCAGGCCCTGACGCAGCAAAGTAGCCCCAAACCATGATGCCCCCACCACCACACTTCACAGATGGGCTGAGGTTTTGATGTTGTGCTTCTTCCAAACAACTCAACTTTGGTTTCATCTGTCCACAAAATATTTTGCCAGTACTGCTGTGGAACATCCAGGTGCTCTTCTGCAAACTGTAAACGTGCAGCAATGTTTTTTTTTTGGACAGCAGTGGCTTCCTCTGTGGTATCCTCCCATTAAATTCATTCTTTTATGTATCGTAGATTCACTAACAGGGATGTTGGCATATGCCAGAGACTTCTGTTGAGCAGTCTGCGCTGTGCTCTTGCAGTCATATTTACAGGACACCCACTCCTAGGGAGAGTAGCAGCAGTGCTGAACTTTCTCTATTTATAGACAATTTGTCTTCCCATGGACTGATGAACAGCAAGGCTTTTAGAGATACTTTTATAACCCTTTGCAGCTTTATGCAAGTCAACAACTCTTAATCGTAGGTCTTCTGAGAGCTCTTTTGTGCAAGGCATCATTCACATCAGGCAATGCTTCTTGTGAAAAGCAAACCCAGAACTGGTGTGTGTGTGTGTGTGTGTGTGTGTGTGTGTGTGTGTGTGTGTGTGTGTGTGTGTGTGTGTGTGTGTGTGTGTGTGTGTGTGTGTGTGTGTGTGTTTTTTAGGGCAGGGCAGGGCAGCTGTAACCAACACCTCCAATCTCATCTCATTGATTGGACTCCAGTTGGCTGACACCTCACTCAAATTAGCTCTTGGAGATCTCATTAGTCTAGGGGTTCACATACTTTTTCCACCGGCACTGTGAATGTTTACATGGTGTGATCAATAAAAACATGGTAACATTTAATTCTTTGTGTGTTATTAATTAAGCAGACTGTGATTGTCTATTGTGACGTAGATGAAGATCAGATCACATTTTATGTAGAAATAATTTGTGCAGAAACCCATATCATTCCGAAAGGGTTCACATACTTTTTTTTTACAATATATAAATCTAGGCACCCGATTGTACATAATATTGCAATATTGCGTACTGGTGATTGTAACTATGGGCTATCGTGTGGCAGTGTGAAGAGAAGTGGATCCGGGTACCTGTCAAAACTAGATACACGCACATCAAACAAACAAAAAAAATTCAATAGGGGGGAGGGAGTAGGAGGATAAGTGGAACATCCCTTTTTTAGGTGAGGTTCCCCTTTAACCACTTCAATACCGGGCACTTTCCCCCTTCCCACCCAGGCCAATTTTCAGCTTTCAGCGCTGTCGCTGTTTAAATGACAATTGCACGGTCATACAACACTGTACCCAAACAACATTCTTATCCTTATCTTCCCACAAATAGAGCTTTCTTTTGGTGGTATTTGATCATCTCTGCGGTTTTTATTTTTTGCTAAAAAAATAAAGAAAAGACCAAAAATTTTGAAAAAAATAAAAATGTTTTTCTTTGTATCTGCTATAAAATTTTATAAATATATAAAAGTTTTCTTCTTCACTGCCGAGCACTGATAAGGTGGCACTGATGAGCACTGATAGGTGACACTGATGGATACTTATGGGTGGCACTGATGGGCATGGATGGGCACTGATAGGTGGCACTGATTGGCATCACTGATTAGGAAGCATTGACAGGTATTGCTGGTGGGCACTGATTGGCATCATGTGTGGGCACACATTGCCACCCATGGCCACCAGGGATGCCATCCCTGATGTCATAGCTCCCAACCGTCCCTGATTTCGAGGGACTGTCCCTGATTTGGAGCAAAGTCCCTCCATTTCGCATTCCTCCTCATTTGTCCCTCATTTTGGTCTGATCTATATAGTTGTATATAAAATGCACTTTTTATGTTTCAAAAACTGTTTCCCAGTGCTAAACCTTTCATCTAAATTCTAAACTGCTGCATCTGTAAATTGCAAAGGCTAGTATAAAGGAATAGTAGTGGTAAAAAAAAACCCTTGTGGATTTTATTAACCTTTTTTTTTTTCTTTGTTAATTCTCCTTTAAGGGGGTGTGGCAGGGGGGCGTGCCCTATGACTACATACATTTGCTAGTAGGTGTCCCTCATTTCCATCTCAAAATGTTGGGAGGTATATGGTGGCATCCCTGGTGGTCCTGGGTGACCATCCAAGGGGGGGGGCTGCGCTGATAAACAATCAGCGCAGACCCCTCCTGTCACAGGAGAAGCCGATCGGCTCTCCTCTACTCGCTTCTATCAGACGTGAGTGAGGAAAAGCTGATAAACGTCTCTTCCTGTCTACATCGTGATCAGCCGTGATTGGACACGGCTTATCACGTGGTAAAGAGTCTACGTCAGAGACTCTTTACCTAGATCAGAGTTGCGGCGTGTCAGTTCGATCGCCACGATGTGCGCCTCCAGGGGCACCCTGCGGCTTGTTATACTGACCACGTCATATGACGTCCCGTCAGGATTTTGCAACCACTTTCCCGACGTCATTTTGCTATATGGCGGGCGGCAAGTGGTTAAAGAATAACTTTTTCATTATTAATCAGCATGCAGCGTTCTAATGAGGAAAGTGGCAAGGTCTGCATCTCTTTAACCACTTGCCGACCAGTGCATGACGATGTACGTCGACAGAATGGCACGGGCAGGCAAATGGGCGTACATGTACGTCCCTTTAAATTTGCCGCCCTGCCATCAGGAGCGCGCCGCCGGCGGTGTGCTCCCACGCTTGTCGGGACCCCCGTGAGTCCGGTCGCGGGACCCGCAGACTCGATCGCCGCGGGCATCCCCGCGATCGTCTCACGGAGCGGCCGAATGGAGAAGTGCCGTTGTAAACAACATTTCTCCATTCTGCCTAGCAACTAGTGACGCTGATCTCTGCTCCATGTGATTGGAGCAGAGATTAGTGTTCACTAAATGAAAGCCCAACCCCCCCACAGTTAGTAACACACCCCTAGGAACACTTAACCCCTACACTGCCACCCACTGGTTAACCCCTTCACTGCCAGTGTCATTTACACAGGAATCACTGCATTTATATAGCAGTGATTACTGTATAAATGACAATGGTCCCAAAAATGTGTCAAAAATGTCCGATGGGTCCCCCACAATGTCGCAGTCACAATAAAAATCGCTGATCGCCGGCATTACTTGTAAAAATTTTTTTTATAAAAAATGATTAGTAAAAATGCTATAAAACTATCCCTATTTTGTAAATGCTATAACTTTTGCGCAAACCAATCAATAATCGCTTATTGCGATTTTTTTTTTTACCAAAAATATGTAGAAGAATACGTATCGGCCTAAACTGAGGGAAAAAAATGTTTTTTTATATATTTTTGGGGGATATTTATTATAACAAAAAGTCAAAAATAATGCGTTTTTTTCAAAATTGTCGCTCTATTTTTGTTTATAGCGCAAAAAATAAAAAACGCAGGGGTGATCAAATACCACCAAAAGAAAGCTCTATTTGTGGGAAAAAAAGGACGTAAATTTTGTTTGAGAGCCACGTTGCACGACCGCGCAATTGTCAGTTAAAGCGACGCAGTGCCGAATCGCAAAAAGTGGTCTGGTCTTTGACCAGCAAATTGGTCCGGTCTGAAAGTGGTTAAATGTGAATAACCCTTTATGAGTATCAAACCAAAAATGATTTTATTACAAGGGATGCCTAAAGCCTGACTTACTGTATATCTTAGTGTATACTTCTGAGAAAATCAAGACAAGACAAGCAGGAAATTAAATGTCTGGGGCGCATTCTATACACAACCTGTGTACAGAACTCCTCCAGGTAGCCATATTGCATTGAATTTTACAGAAAATCACAACATTGCAGATTGAAAAGGAAAGGTCATTTTTAATAACATTCAATTAGAATATGACTTGTGTCACAACTGTATATACTTTTTTTCCCACAAAAGTGGAGTTACCCTTTAAGTGATTAGTAGCAGTGTAAGCCCTGGTTCACATTGATGCTACTTTGAAATCGCGTTACTTCACCTGAAGTAGCGCGATTTCAAAGTAGCAAGGTAAGCGCGATTTCAGGTGCTACTTGATAGACATCTGTGTGGCTTCATGCACAGATGTCTATTGAAGTCGCACCTGAAATAGGCAAACGTAGTGCAGGAACTACTGCGGCACCGGTAGTGCGGCACCACAAAATTGGCGTCGCACCGATTGGAACAGGGCCATTGCCTCCAATAGTCTGCTACTTGTCATACGATTTGATCTCTCAAATTACATGACAAATCGCTCCAATGTGAACCTAGGTTTAGTAACACAATAAAGATGGCCATAGATTAATAGATTTTTGGGGACATTCCTGTTCCTTTCAATTTTCTTGTCACTGCGGTTGAAAACGGTTGAAAACAAACACCAAACTGACCCCACTAACAGCTAGAAAATTAAACCCGACATTTCTAAAGGGGAAACATTTTAAAATTCTACTAGCAGCCAGGTTAAAGTGGTTGTAAACAGGGCCATCTGTAACACAGGGCAAAAAGGGGCAGCTGCCCTGGGCCCAGTCATTGTTGTAGGGCCCAAAGCAGCTGCCCCTTGAGTCCACGCTGCCTTCAAATAGTTGATAAGTGGATTCAGGGGGCCCAAGAAAATGTTTGTCCAGGGTCCAATCAATATTAAAGATGGCCCTGGTTGTAATGGCTCAAGGTTTTTTTTTTAACTTCATGCATGACGGTAAAAAACCTTATATATGCAGCACCCCCCCCCCCAATACTTACCTGAGCCTGATCTTTCTACAGCGCTGTACACAAGAGCCTCGGCTCTTCTGGGTCTCTCCATCTTTATTGGCTGAGACAGAAGCGGGAGCCCCTGGCTGTCAATCACAGCCAGTGAGCCAATGAGACGCGAGAGAGAGAGGGGGTATGTGTGTAAATGGACAGCTAGGGGGCACGCCTGATCAGGTGCCCCCATTGCAAGCTGCTTCCTCTGCGGGGCACTCAGCAGGAGGGAGGGGCCTAGAGCACCCACGGCGGACCCAAGAAGAAGAGGATTGGCGCTGCTCTGTGCAAAACTGCTGCACAAAGCAGGTAAGTATAACATAAGGTGCAACGAGGAAGGGGGAGAGACACAGGAAGCGCCAACCTAAGTGTAGTATATTAGATATGATTTATTAGCAAAGTAAGTAATGCACTTACCTTAAATAACATAAAAACAGACTCATCTGTAAATGGTGGTGTCTACAGGTGTAGATCGGCATCCAAAATGAGCTGGGGGAGGCTCAATCCATCCTGTGGCCACCAGGAAGTCGGTCTGGAGCGCAGGGAGATGATGTCACCAGGAATCAGAGAGGCGCAGGGGAGGAACAGCTGGATAAAAGAGGCAAAACCACTGCACAGAGCAGATAAGTAGAACATAAGGTGCAATGGCTAAGGCCTACTGAAGAAGCCCAATCACAAGGTTGTAACGTGTATAGGGAGGAGCCAAGCTTGTGAGGTCATGCTGCACATTAGACTGATACCGAGCTCTTTTGTCAAACTCTGTTTTTAGTAAGTGTATGTCTTTATTTGCGGGAATAAAAAAAATTCTAGGCGGGAGTACGTCGTCTGTGCTTCTTGTATCTTCCATAATGCCTGTGGGATAAGTGTGAACGCTGGTGGAGCTGGAGAATAGAGCCATCGGGAGCACAGTAAAGAGGATTAAAGAGCTGGTCTCTGCGGACTTTACATAGTATAACACAGGCAAATAATTTTTATGTTTAAGGTGAGCAGGTTATTCACCTGGTGAAGGATGGGCACCATAGAATGACATATATTTAAAGACACTTTTGGGTGTTTCTTTTCACTTGGTCTATATTGCTAAGGACTATTGGACTTTGTATTATGTTGGATTATTATGTCATTTCAAATGAACTTCGGGATTTTCATCAATTAGCACTGTATTGCACTATTTCCCTTTTATGTTATATGTGAATGTTTACTAACCTAGTTATTGAACTTTATGTTAGATATATATGCTGATAAGTTGTGCTACACTATATTACCTATTATTGTTACATAGCGGTGGTTGGAGCACTGTAGGTGTTTGAGCTAGCAACTTGATACATACATTTTATACCAAACTTTTGTTGCCTTTATTATCACTTTAACCTCTTAAGAACTCCCCATGTACATGTACTGTGGCAGGGTGGCCCTTAAGCTCAAAATCACGTACCTGTATGTGATTTCTGTTGGCTCTGGGGCGTGGGCTCATTGGCTGGAGAGGCAGAATGGCGGCCTGTCTATGTAAACAAGACAGACTGCCGTTCTGCCAGAGAGGAAGTGAGAGATCTTGTCTTCCTGCTAATCAGGAACACAGATCTCCCTCTTCCTCCAGTCAGTCCATCCCCCACACAGTTAGAAAATCACTCCCTAGGAGCACAATTAACCCTTTGATCGCCCCTGATGTTAACCCCTTCCCTGCCAGTGTCATTTATACCATGACAGTGCATTTTTCTTTTAGCACTAATCACTGTATTGGTGCCACTGGTCCCCAAAAAGTGTCACTTAGACCCCTTTTACACTGGGGGCATTATTCAGGCACTGCAGCGCTAAAAAAATAATGCCTGCATAGCGCCTGAAAAAAGCGGCTCCATCCACTCCAGTGTGAAAGCCCGAGGGCTTTCACACTGGAGCGGTGCTCTGGCAGGATGTCAAAAAAAGTTCTGTCTAACCAGACAATTAGATCACTTATACAAAGACGCATCCTCGTTGCACTTGGACTCGTCCAGGCGCACCATAGATCAGAAGCGCCTGGAACTCGACTCCTTGTTGTCCTCCAAGGTTGAGAAGACGCTACGCTGGGCCAAGGCTCGCAGTTTGTTATTCAACAACTCTGCATCGACCTCGTTTGCTAGGAAGTTGTCTAGCACACTTCGACCGCCTCACGTCTACCGGCTATCTAATAGTGAGGGTTTTGTATCGTCACATCCCAAGGAGGTTCTCAAGATCTTTGAGCAATTCTACTCTAAACTCCTAGAAGCCCCCCGCACCCTTCCTTCTCTTGATGACCTGTCCTGGTTGCAGGACATCCCTCTCCCAACGCTCTCCCCCTCACAAGTAGAGGCGTTGAATGCCCCCTTTACTGTCCCGGAGATCTTAGGGGTTCTCAAGTCACTAAAGTTGGGTTCGGCCCCGGGCCCGGACGGCTTTTCAGCCCTCTATTACAAAAAATTCTCCATGATTTTAGCCCCCAGAATGATGCAACTTTTCAACTCGATTCTACTAGGTGGTAGCTTCCCAGAGGAAATGCTGTTAGCCAACATGTCACTGATCCCTAAACCCAATAAGAATCATAATTTACCTCAAAACTTTAGGCCAATCTCGGTTATAAATAATGATATCAAAGTATTTAGCAGAATCTTAGCTGACAGACTAGCAAAATTTATCCCTTCTCTAATTTCCCCCTTCCAATCTGGGTTTATTCCACATCGTTTTATCACTGACAATATACGCCTTGCCTCCAATGTTATCCAAGATGCCAACCTATTCTCCCGTAAGCTCCTCCTGTTGAGTTTAGACATACAGAAGGCATTTGACAGTGTTACATGGAACTATTTAGACACACTTTTGCCTCTCATGGGCTTTCAGGGTAGCTTTCTAGCAGGATTCCAAGCCCTCTATAATAATCCTATGACTCGCATTAAGTTGCCTGGCTGTAACTCAGAATTTTTCCCCATAGGTAAAGGCACTAGACAGGGGTGTCCCCTTTCCCCCTTAATCTTTGCCCTAGCCCTGGAGCCCCTTGCAATTGCTCTCCTTAGACATCCTGATATTACTGGTTACACTAAGGGGTCCGAAACGTATAAATTCTGCATGTATGCAGATGATGTTTTGATGTTTATTACTAACCCTCATGTCTCCCTCCCCAATCTTTTCTTGACACTGTCTCATTTTGCGAAAATCTCTGGCCTGTCCATTAATGTGTCTAAATCTGTAGCCCTCCCTATAGGCTTTACCCCCAATGATTTGGCCCTTATTAAACAAAACTACTCATTTACTTGGGCCTCCTCCCACATTTCTTACCTGGGGGTTGGACTTCCCGGGAATTTCGGGGACCTCTTTGGGGTCAACTATCCCCCACTGATTAGCAAACTTAAAAACACCCTAAGAAGTTGGCTCTCTTTACGTATCCCCTTTATAGGTCGAATCACTGCCCTCAAAATGGTCATCCTACCCAGGTTGCTATATCTATTTCGCTCTCTACCGGTTAAGCTCCCCAAGAGCTTTCTCCTTGACCTTCAGTCTCATTTCAATAGGTTTATTTGGAACAGTAGACCTCCCAGGTTTGCGAGAGGGGTACTCTATAGATCTATGAAAAATGGTGGTTTGGGGGTACCTCAGATTTGGTTGTACTACCTTGCCTGTAGATTTACTCAACAGGCACAGTGGTCGATCCCTAATTCTAAAGTCCCCTGGGTGAGGTTCGAGGGTGACTCGATAACTCCATTCTATCTCCCCGGCCTTATGTGGTCAACTAATCATCCCCTCCTGACTCTAACCACTCGCAATACTATAGTGGCGGATTGCCTCCAACTGTGGCACCGCTTTAAGCAGAGATACGACATCACCCTGGGGCGCTCTATGGGGGCCTCCTTCCTGGGTGACCCTAGGTTCCCCCCGGCTTATCTCCATCCTGAATCTTTTGATATATGGGTCCGTTGTGGGCTTACCCAGCTGAAAGACTTTGTGACGGGCTCTGGCTTTGCTCAATTTTCGACTCTGCAGGCCCAGCACCAACTCCCGGACTCTGAACGTTATAGATACTTGCAGATCCGCCACTTCTTCCTCTCCCGGTATGGACTCCGTCCCCAGGCACAGCTCACTATCTTTGAGGACATGTGTTTCAATTTCCCACGCCAAAAGGGACTGATCTCTCTGATATATAGGGCCCTTGAGGGACATTCGGAGTGTCAGTCCCTTCGATATAGAGCTCGCTGGGAGGAGGAGTTGGCTCTGGAGACGGGAGTGGTGGATTGGGAGGAAGGTTGGAACAACATGCGCAAATGCACCAGATCCCTAACTGTTAGGGAGACGGCCATCAAGGTTCTCACCAGGTGGTACTACACCCCGGTACGTTTGCACCAGATTTATCCCCTTACATCTCCCAACTGTTTTAGAGGGTGCAATCATCCCGGCACCTTTGTACACATTTTTTGGGATTGTGACTTAATTCGCCCTGTCTGGCAGGAGGTCTTAAAGCTGGTGGATGGGTTCGCGGGCCGAACACTGTCCCTCTCTTATCACCACTGTCTTCTATTCCAGACCCCCCCCGACACTCCTAAATATTTTATAAGACTAGTGCACTCTATTTGTGTCGCTGTACTGTGGACTGTTGCTCTTCATTGGAAGTCCCCGTCTATACCTTTAGCACAGGTTCTCACTCGTATTGATCAGGTAATGCTGTCTGAAAAGATCTTTCACACTCTACATGACACTGAACACATCTATGACCTTAAGTGGAACCCATGGTTCCTATTTCGTTTACAGAAGTGATCGCACCTTAGGTTTTTCCTTTTGCTTCTCTTTTCTGTTTGCATTTTCTCCTCTTTTTCTTTTGTTTCTCTCAGCTCTCTCTCCCCCTTCTCCCTGTCATGATCTCTCTTTTATAATTGGGTTATGTTGGTCAGCTCGTTTAACTTGTCATTCTCTGTACTTTTATGACTGATGGTTGGAATATAAGACCCATATAGGGTATCATTTATCTATGGTTTGTCCTGCAGGGTTCTGTTATGTGTTTATCACCTTTTGGTAACCTGGTCTTCCAACATTTTTTGCCAATGTTGAAATATGATTCTTTTTGCTGACTTTGTATTTCTGTTAATAACTTTAATAAAACCTCTTTTGAAAACAAAAAAAGTTCTGTCAGCAGCTTCTTTGGAGCAGTGAAGGAGCGGGGAACTCACCGCTCCTCCGCTGCTGCTCCCCATTGAAATCAATGGGGCAGCGCTGCGATACCACCAGCAAAACGCCGCTCCCGTGCCGGTTTGTGGGCGGGTTCAACCCCTTTTTGGCCACTAGCGGGGGGAGGGTTAAAACCAGCCTGCTAGCAGCCAAATAGCGCCGCTAAAACTACTGTAAAGCGGCATAAAAAATATCATTACTTTACTGCTGACACCCTAGGCGGCTCGGTGTTAAAGGGGGTCTTATGCCATGTACACATGATCGGAATTCTCGTCGGAAGAAGCTCTGATGGTTTTCCTGACGGAATTCCGCTCAAGCTGTCTTGCCTACACATGGTCACACCAAATTCCGATAGTTTAGAATGTGGTGACGTACAACATGTACGACGGAAATAGAAAAAGGAAGTTCAATAGCCAGTAGCCAATATCTTCTGTCTCCTAGTTGAATCTGAGCATGCGTGATTTTTGACGTGTTGGAATTGCATACACGCGAACGGAATTACCGATAGAAAGTTTTTCCGTCTGGAAAATTGAGAACATGCCATTTTCCGATGAAAAGCTCTCATCCGTCTTTTTCTGGCTGGAATTCTGACCGTGTTGTACGTGGCATTAGTGTCAGATTTGAATAGGTAAATAGTGATGAGCGCAACCTCAAAATTATGTGATGCTCACTAATAACAATATCAGTAAATAGTGATAAATAATAGATAAACAAATCACGTGATGATGAATAATCAAATAAAGGACTATTGCGTGTGACCGGAAGTGACGCGGAAGCCGTTGTTAGTGATTTTTTTACCTGTTATCCGTTCGTTGCATGTAAGCGTTCATTTGGCTTTTTTTATTATCTTTCACATTTGACAATATTACACGGGGAGAGGCCTTTTCCTTTTCTCCTCATTATATGTGCTACCGATAATTTCACGGATCATCATTGCCATTGCTGCTTACCCCCACGGACCATTATTCGAGCCACGGATCGGATGAAGGGCTGACTGGACAGTTGTTATCTGGATATCCGAACGCCCGGGAGTTTGTTTTATGCTTTTTCAGCTGCCGATGAACCACTGATCGGATGGAGGGCTGACCTGACGATCGTATTCTGGAGATCTGAACGCCTGGGAGCTCGTTTTATGCTGTTTTCAGCTGCCGATGAGGTAAGCGCTCTGTGAGCTTGTTATTTAAGGAAGATTTCATGAGAAGCACTTTAGAAGAAGCACTTTACAAGAAGCACTTTATAAGAAGCTGTTTATTGTTATTTTTATTTTGACTGGGCTTATGAACTGCAATTTAATTGTACATCTCAAATTTTTTGTTTGAGCTATACACAGTATTTTTCTTCTCTATTTTTGTTTGACCACGTTTTATTTCTTATTTTGAACTTTTTTCACATTAATTTACTTTTGATTATTCATAATCATGTGATTTATTTATCCATTAAAAAACGAAATAACTATTGTTGATAAAAATTTACTTTTTAGGCATAAACACAGATTTTACAAATTTAAAAAAAAAAGAGAATACATTTAAACAATTTCTAAAAATTAAGAAAAACCACATATGTTTAATGCCTCAGAAGATAATGATTTAACTGTCTAGTATGTTCTAGGTACATCACATATTTACATATATTCCCATTGTGTTATTATATAAATACAACAAAGGGTAAATTAAAAAAGCAAGAAAGAAACAAAAAGATTTACAAGACAGTGTATCATAGATGACTCAGCTCGAGGATGCTCAATGCTCTACATGTTACGCGTTTTCTAAAACGCTTCATCAGGAGCTTATGACGTTTTGATTCCCTAAAAGTAGCCAGGGAAACGTCTCTACAAAGGTATGGATTGTGATGTATCCTATAAAAGGCTTATAAACACGTGAGGGGAAACCGACAATTCCAAAGTAAAAGGGCAGGAAGGAGGAGGTGTATTATTATTATTATTATTATTCAGGATTTATATAGCGCCAACAGTTTGCGCAGCGCTTTACAATATGAGGGCAGACAGTACACTTACAATACAAATCGATACAGGAGGGATCAGAGGGCCCTGCTCGTTAGAGCTTACAATCTAGAAGGGAGGGTCAAGTTGAAACAAAAGGTTTTAACTGTGGGGGGATGAGCTGATGGAGAAAATGAAAATACAGTTAGGTGTGGGTAGGATAGGCTTCTCTGAAGAGAAGTGTTTTCAGGGATCGTCTAAAAGCTAATAAAGTAGGAGATAAGCGGACAGATTGGGGTAGGGCATTCCATAGGATTGGGGAGGCTTTGGAAAAGTCCTGGAGGCGAGTATGGGAGGAGGTAATGAGGGAGCTAGAGAGCAGGAGGTCTTGAGAGGAACGAAGAGGACGAGTAGGTTGGTATTTAGAGACTAAGCTAGTGATGTAGCTGGGGGCAGAGTTGTGGATGGCTTTGTATGTAATTGTTAGTATTTTGAATTTAATTCTTTGGCTGAGCGGAAGCCAGTGGAGGGATTGACAGAGAGGAGTAGCAGACAGCGAGCGATTGGTAAGGTGGATGAGTCTGGCAGCGGCATTCATAATGGATTGAAGAGGTGCTAGACTATGTAGAGGTAAGCCAATGAGAAGGGAGTTGCAGTAGTCAAGGCGAGAGATGACCAGCGAGTGAATTAAGAGCTTTGTTGTCTCATTGGTTAGAAAGGGGCGTATTTTGGAGATGTTGCGGAGGTTGAGGCGGCAAGATTTGGAGAGTGATTGGATGTGTTGCTTGAAGGAGAGTTCAGAGTCCAAGACTACACCTAGAATCTTGGCGTGAGGGGATGGGCTTATGGTTGTGCCATCAATTTTGACAGTGAGATCAGGGGAAGGGGCATATGGGGGAGGAAAAATTATAAGTTCGGTTTTGGATAGATTGATTTTGAGGAAGTGGTGTGACATCCAGACTGATATATCCGATAGTAAATTAGTGATACGTGAAGAGACAGAGGGAGTGAGCTGAGGGGTAGAGAGATAGATTTGGGTGTCGTCAGCATAGAGGTGGTATTGGAAGCCGTGGGAGGCTATCAGTTGACCCAGGGAGGAGGTATAGATTGAAAATAGGAGTGGTCCAAGGACAGAACCTTGGGGGACCCCAACAGAGAAAGGAAGAGGAGAGGAGGAAGTAGAGTTGTAAGAAACGCTAAAGGTGCGGTTGGATAAGTAGGAAGAGAACCATTTTAGAGTACGGTCACGGAGACCAAAGGTGTGGAGTTTTTTGAGAAGGAGGGGGTGGTCAACTGTATCAAAGGCAGCAGAGAGATCCAGGAGGAGGAGTACAGAATAATGTCGATTGGTTTTGGCCGTTAGTAGATCGTAGAACGTAATTCTTATAATCCTCAATCAGCTAATGTCCCTCCAACTGCAGCCGTCCAGGAATACCCCAAGGGGGAAAGAAGATCTTATCCTGGTAGGTATTTATGCAACAATCTTAAGCATGTAGAGGAAATACTTCCTATTGTGAATCCGATCGCGCAGCAGAGGGAGAACTCTTAACGTTTATCGCCACATTTTTTTATTATTTTTTTTAATTTGTAAAATCTGTTTTTATGCCTAAAAAGTCAATTTTTATCAACAATAGTTGTTTTGTTTTTTAGTGAATTCACATATCGGGACGTGGCATGTCTACTTTGCAGTGTATCCTCAGGACCATTCTGGGTTAGATACACACCAAAAACTTTAATTTATTTATCACTATTTACTGGTATTGTTATTAGTGATCATCACATCATTCTGAGGTTGCGCTCATCACTATTTGCCTATTCAATTTCAGTGCACTTTAGATTGAGCTGCGATCCTAGTCTTTATTTATTTATATCATTATATTTTCGATTTTAGCTTCACTTTAGTTATCTACACTAGGTAAGCGCTAGAGATTCACTACTTTACACTTTTTTAGTGTCAGAATTGTCCGCCCCAATGTCTCAGTCCCACTAAAAATCGCTGATCACCGTCATTACTAGTAAAAAAAAAATATAAAAAAAATAAAAAGTCCCTAAATCTATCCCATAGTTTGTAGACGCTATAACTTTTGCGCAAACCAACCAATATACGCTTATTGGGATTTTGTAGCAGAATACATATTGATCTAAATTGATGAAGAAATTAGATTTTTTCGATTTTTTTTTTTTTTTTTTTTTTTTTTTATTGGATATGTTTTGTAGCAGAAAGTACAAAAACAGTGTTTGTTTTTTCAAAATGTTTTTTTTGTTTTATAGTGCAACAAATAAAAACCGCAGAGGTGATCAAATGCCACCAAAAGAAAGCTCTATTTGTGGGAAAAAAAGGACATCAATTGTATATGGTTAAGGCGTCGCATGACCGTGCAATTGTCAGTTTAAGTAATGCAGTGCCGTATCGCAAAAAAAAATGGCCTGGTTAGTAAGGAGGTAAAACCTTTCCAGGGCTGATGTGGTTAAGAGGGTGATTTTTGCTAAAATTCTAAATTCTCTACTGCAAGTGAAATTTAGGTGGAAATAAAGAGCTAAAAAGAGTACAATCTAAAGGTGAAAAAATATACAATTACAGCAGGGGTCTCCAAACTCCTGTCTATTTTACAAATATTTGCAGCCCTACACCCCCCCCCCCCCCCAAAAACAAAAAAACAAACAAAAAAAAAGCAGCTTTATAATTTAACTTAATCCAAATTAAATGAATTGATATGTTTCACTTATGTGTAATCAGCATGAAGTGATTTAGAACAAAAGAAAACATCAGAAAAAAAAAACATTCAAAATGTAGCCAGAAGCGGGCTAAGATTGCCTGCGCTATCAGCGGACACCCTGCAAAACTTGCTACAGTGTGGCTGTTTACTCTAGTGTTCAACCTGGATCCTTTTTCACCATGTCCCCAATGCAGAGTGGATCTTGGGACATGTAGTCCAAAGAGCCAGTTTGCATTGAAATCTTACTACCATGGACTACAATACCAACCTGCTGGAGAAGAAGAGAAGAATGCTGGGACGGATAATATAAAGCCTTTGCAGTGAGGGAATTGCTCTCTTGGGGCCACAGCCTGGATCTACAAGCAGTGCCTCGGATGGTAGATCGTGCTGTGACTGGATTGCAGCCTGTGCTACAGAAAAAGAGTGGGTGTGGGTGCATCTATTTACAGCAACATCTGATCATTCGGTGGCAACCTGAAGGCCACCGTCATCGCATCCACTCCAGATCCAGTCAGCTGCTGAGCTCTGAGGAAGAGGGATGTGTCCCTCGAAACGCGTCAGTTGGCAGTGAGCTTTGTGGTTTTTTCCGTGATACTTTTGAGAAGTCTCATTCATCTGTGATTGGATGCTGCTACTTGTTGACTACTCGTATGGCAAGAACTTCTATTATTGTTTGTGAATAATTTTCTTCTTATATTTCTAATAAATATCACCTAAGGATAATGCACGTGGCTGGTGTGCCCTCTTTGTTTTTCTTCCATTTCTCATCACAGTCCCCTCTTATGGTACATCCGAACCCCCATTAAGGTTCTCCCTTACAGAGGGCCAGGGAAAATGATGCAGCAGGCTGGATTTGTCAGTTTAACAACCCCCAGATTAATAAGCATCAAACCAAACTGTAAAGTATATGTAGACAAAATGACAACAAATTGGCCAGTTGTGAAAGCTGAAAGCACAGTAATGCACAGATATCAAAGGCCGGCATTAATGTCGTTTTTTTTTTTTTTTTCCTATTCCTATAAATATTTCCTTACCTTGGCATATATACGGCACCTCGCTAAAAGACGCATTCTAGAAAAGAGCACGTCATCTGTTATGGCTCCACTGGATGTGTTAGGATAAATAATTAGAAATTACTTTTTTTTCTTATAAAATATAGAATTTCAAGGTCAGCTTTTCTTCCTGATGTGTGTAACATACTAAATTAGAAGCGTACAATATGTGCTTTATATGGAAAAATAACTTAACCACTTTCAGACCGGACCATTTTGCTGGTAAATGACCAGAGGTCTTTTTACACTTTGGCACTGCGCTGCTTTAACTGGTAATTGCGCGGTCATGCAATGTTGTACCCAAACAAAATTTGCGTCCTTTTCTTCCCACAAATAGAGCTTTCTTTTGATGGTATTTGATTGCCTCTGCGATTTTTATTTTTTGCGATATAAACGTAAAAAGACCGCAAATTTTGAAAAAAATGATATTTTCTACTTTTTGTTATTAGAAAAACCCAATAAACTCAATTTTAGTCATACATTTAGGCCAAAATGTATTCAGCCACATGTCTTTGGTAAAAAAAAAGTCAATAATTGTATATTTATTGGTTTGCGCAAAAGTTGTCACATCTACAAACTAAGGTACGTTTTCTGGAATTTACGCAGCTTTTAGTTTACGACTGCCTATCTCATTTCTTGAGGTGCTAAAATGGCAGGGCAGTACAAAACCCCCCCAAATGACCCCATTTTGGAAAGTAGACCCCCTAAGGAAATTGATAAGAGGCATGTTGAGCCCATTGAATATTTTATTTTTTTGCCTCAAGCGATTGAATAATGACAAAAAAAAAAATTTTTTTTTTTTTACACAAAGTTGTCACTAAATGATATATTGCTCACACATGCTATGGGCGTATGTGAAATGACACCCCAAAATAAATTCTGCTGCTTCTCCTGAGTACGGGGATACCACATATGTGGGACTTTTTGGGAGCCTAGCCGCGTACGGGGCCCCGAAAACCAAGCACCGCCTTCAGGCTTTCTAAGGGCGTAAATTTTTGAGTTCACTTCTCACTACCTATTACAGTTTTGAAGGCCATAAAATGCCAAGATGGCACAAAACCCCCACAAATGACCCCATTTTAGAAAGTAGACACCCCAAGCTATTTGCTGAGAGGCATGTTGAGTTCATGGAATATTTTATATTTTGCCACAAGTTGCGGGAAAATTACAAACTTTTTTTTTTTTTTTTTTAACAAAGTTGTCACTAAATGATATATTGCTCATGCATGCCATGGGCATATGTGAAATGACACCCCAAAATAAATTCTGCTGCTTCTCCTGAGTACGGGGATACCACATATGTGGGACTTTTTGGGAGCCTAGCCGCGTACGGGGCCCCGAAAACCAAGCACCGCCTTCAGGCTTTCTAAGGGCGTAAATTTTTGAGTTCACTTCTCACTACCTATTACAGTTTTGAAGGCCATAAAATGCCAAGATGGCACAAAACCCCCACAAATGACCCCATTTTAGAAAGTAGACACCCCAAGCTATTTGCTGAGAGGCATGTTGAGTCCATGGAATATTTTATATTTTGCCACAAGTTGCGGGAAAATTACAAACTTTTTTTTTTTTTTTTTCACAAAGTTGTCACTAAATGATATATTGCTCACGCATGCCATGGGCATATGTGAAATGACACCCCAAAATAAATTCTGCTGCTTCTCCTGAGTACGGGGATACCACATATGTGGGACTTTTTGGGAGCCTAGCCGCGTACGGGGCCCCGAAAACCAAGCACCGCCTTCAGGCTTTCTAAGGGCGTTACAGTTTTGAAGGCCATAAAATGCCAAGATGGCACAAACCCCCCCAAATGACCCCATTTTGGAAAGTAGACACCCCTAAATTTAGGGGTACACTAGTGAGACTAGGTAATAAATGGCGGGTGCCCTGAAACTATAAAAAAAATAACTAACCAACCAGCGTCACCTGTAACAGTTATATGGTGATCACTGGTGAAAGGGTTAACTAGGGGGCAATTAGGGGGCTTTATGCGGTAGTATATGGGGGTCCCTGGCGCTATAAAAAGCTGCAGCGAACCTAAATACCTACCTGCCTAACTAGCGTCACCTGTGACACTAATACAGCGATCAGAAAAACGATCGCTTATTAGGCTGGGTTCACACTGGAGCGATGCGGGAACGCCACGAATGCGCGGCGGGTTCCCGCATCGCATGCCTCCCGGCGGCAGTTCACACTGCCCTATGCGAACTGCTGGGAGTGTCAGTGAAATGTTACTGACACCCCCAGATCAGTTCGCATATCGCAGTGCGATCTGCAAACTCGGATCGCATGGTGTGAACACCCATGCGATCCGATTCTGCTGCGGGCCAAAAAAAGGGTCCCGTGCGAATTTGCGGCGGGTGCGGCGGGTGCGGCGGGTGCGGCGAATGGCTGAACTCGAATCGCACAGAGATCGGATGTGATTTGCACTGCAGTGCGGTGCGAATCACATCCGTTCTCATAAACCGCTGCAATGTGAACCCAGCCTTAGTGACACTGGCGACGGGGGGTGATCACGGGGTTAAACCTTTATTGGGGGGGTTAGGGGGGTACCTTAGAACTAAAGGGGGCTAACCCTAACTGCCCTAACAGTTATTAGTCACAAATGACACCCGCCGGGTGATCAGGGGGTTAAACCTTTATTAGGTAATAAATGGCGGGTGCCCTGAAACTATAAAAAAATAACTAACCAACCAGCGTCACCTGTAACAGTTATATGGTGATCACTGGTGAAAGGGTTAACTAGGGGGCAATCAGGGGGCTTTATGCGGTAGTATATGGGGGTCCCTGGCGCTATAAAAAGCTGCGGCGAACCTAAATACCTACCTGCCTAACTAGCGTCACCTGTGACACTAATACGGCGATCAGAAAAATTATCGCTTATTAGGCTGGGTTCACACTGGAGCGATGTGGGAACGCACGAATCCGCGGCGGGTTCCCGCATCGCATGCCTCCCGGCGGCAGTTCACACTGCCCTATGCGAACTGCTGGGAGTGTCAGTGAAATGTTACTGACACCCCCAGATCAGTTCGCATATCGCAGTGCGATCTGCAAACTCGGATCGCATGGTGTGAACACCCATGCGATCCGATTCTGCTGCGGGCCAAAAAAAGGGTCCCGTGCGAATTTGCGGCGGGTGCGGCGGGTGTGGCGGGTGCGGCGGGTGCGGCGAATGGCTGAACTCGAATCGCACAGAGATCGGATGTGATTTGCACTGCAGTGCGGTGCGAATCACATTCGTTCTCATAAACCGCTGCAATGTGAACCCAGCCTTAGTGACACTGGCGACGGGGGGTGATCACGGGGTTAAACCTTTATTGGGGGGGTTAGGGGGGTACATTAGAACTAAAGGGGGCTAACTCTAACTGCCCTAACAGTTATTACAGTCACAAATGACACCAATGCAAAAAAAAAAAAAAAAAATGACATTGGTGTCACTGTGACTGGGGGGCAGGGGTAATTGGGGGGGTGATCGGGGGGTAAAGGGGGGGTGTGAGTGTGCCTGGCATGTTCTACTGTGTGTGTAGAGTGTTGGTGCAACTCACCGATCCGCTCTCCTCCGTGTCGGAACGGAAAATACCGACACGGAGGAGAGAATACATCACTTCCTCTCCTGTGTTTACATTACAGGAGAGGAAGTGATGTCACCGGGGATTTCTATTCGTCGGGAGCGATCGCGAGGGGGTGGCCATGAATGAATGGCCGCCCCCTCGTCCCGGATCGCTCCCGGACGAAAACCGACCGCCGCAGGCACCGGGCGGGGGCCCGATTGGGCCCCCGACCCGCGGGAGGCAAGGGACGTACATGTATGTCCTTATGCCTGCCCGTGCCATTGTACCGACGTACATCGGCGTGCGGCGGTCGGCAACTGGTTAAGCCAACAAGAAACCGGCAGCACACCAACCTACACTTTACTAACTAATATAACACAAACCCAGATACACAGAAGATTACACTTAAAGCGGAGTTCCACCCAAAAGTGGAACTTCCACTCATTGTACTCCTCCCCCAGTGCCACATTTGGCACCTTTTCGGGGGGGGGGCAGGATACCTGTCTTTCACAGGTACTCTTTCCCCATTAGGAGAGAGGAGCGGAGCCTCGCGCATGCGCAGTAGGTTTCCCGGCGTGAAGCCGAAAGGCTACACTGTCGGGTTACTGGCAATGGAGGCGGCAGTGCCCAACAGCTGATGGAAACATCAGCTGAGGTTCCGACATCGCTGGACTCCAGGACAGGTAAGTGTCCGATTATTAAAAGTCAGCAGCTGCAGTATGTGCTCCGCTTTAACCAGTTGCCGACCGCCGCACGCCGATGTACGTCGGTAGAATGGCACGGGCAGGCATAAGGACTTACATGTACGTCCCTTGCCTCCCGCGGGTCGGGGGCCCGATCGGGCCCCCGCCCGGTGCCTGCGGCGGTCGGTTTTCGTCCGGGAGCGATCCGGGACGAGGGGGCGGCCATTCATTCATGGCCACCCCCTCGCGATCGCTCCCGACGAATAGAAATCCCCGGTGACATCACTTCCTCTCCTGTAATGTAAACACAGGAGAGGAAGTGATGTATTCTCTCCTCCGTGTCGGTATTTTTCGTTCCGACACGGAGGAGAGCGGATCGGTGAGTTGCACCAACACTCTACACACACAGTAGAACATGCCAGGCACACTCACACCCCCCCTTTACCCCCCGATCACCCCCCCAATTACCCCTGCCCCCCAGTCACAGTGACACCAATGTCATTTTTTTTTTTTTTTTTTGCATTGGTGTCATTTGTGACTGTAATAACTGTTAGGGCAGTTAGAGTTAGCCCCCTTTAGTTCTAATGTACCCCCCTAACCCCCCCAATAAAGGTTTAACCCCGTGATCACCCCCCGTCGCCAGTGTCACTAAGGCTGGGTTCACATTGCAGCGGTTTATGAGAACGAATGTGATTCGCACCGCACTGCAGTGCAAATCACATCCGATCTCTGTGCGATTCGAGTTCAGCCATTCGCTGCACCCGCCACACCCGCCGCACCCGCCGCAAATTCGCACGGGACCCTTTTTTTGGCCCGCAGCAGAATCGGATCGCATGGGTGTTCACACCATGCGATCCGAGTTTGCAGATCGCACTGCGATATGCGAACTGATCTGGGGGGGTCAGTAACATTTCACTGACACTCCCAGCAGTTCGCATAGGGCAGTGTGAACTGCCGCCGGGAGGCATGCGATGCGGGAACCCGCCGCGGATTCGCGGCGTTTCCGCATCGCTCCAGTGTGAACCCAGCCTAATAAGCGATCATTTTTCTGATCGCCGTATTAGTGTCACAGGTGACGCTAGTTAGGCAGGTAGGTATTTAGGTTCGCCGCAGCTTTTTATAGCGCCAGGGACCCCCATATACTACCGCATAAAGCCCCCTAATTGCCCCCTAGTTAACCCTTTCACCAGTGATCACCATATAACTGTTACAGGTGACGCTGGTTGGTTAGTTATTTTTTTATAGTTTCAGGGCACCCGCCATTTATTACCTAATAAAGGTTTAACCCCCTGATCACCCGGCGGGTGTCATTTGTGACTAATAACTGTTAGGGCAGTTAGGGTTAGCCCCTTTTAGTTCTAAGGTACCCCCCTAACCCCCCCAATAAAGGTTTAACCCCGTGATCACCCCCCGTCGCCAGTGTCACTAAGGCTGGGTTCACATTGCAGCGGTTTATGAGAACGGATGTGATTCGCACCGCACTGCAGTGCAAATCACATCCGATCTCTGTGCGATTCGAGTTCAGCCATTCGCCGCACCCGCCGCAAATTCGCACGGGACCCTTTTTTTGGCCCGCAGCAGAATCGGATCGCATGGGTGTTCACACCATGCGATCCGAGTTTGCAGATCGCACTGCGATATGCGAACTGATCTGGGGGTGTCAGTAACATTTCACTGACACTCCCAGCAGTTCGCATAGGGCAGTGTGAACTGCCGCCGGGAGGCATGCGATGCGGGAACCCGCCGCGCATTCGTGGCGTTCCCGCATCGCTCCAGTGTGAACCCAGCCTAATAAGCGATCGTTTTTCTGATCGCTGTATTAGTGTCACAGGTGACGCTAGTTAGGCAGGTAGGTATTTAGGTTCGCTGCAGCTTTTTATAGCGCCAGGGACCCCCATATACTACCGCATAAAGCCCCCTAATTGCCCCCTAGTTAACCCTTTCACCGGTGATCACCATATAACTGTTACAGGTGACGCTGGTTGGTTAGTTATTTTTTTATAGTTTCAGGGCACCCGCCATTTATTACCTAGTCTCACTAGTGTACCCCTAAATTTAGGGGTGTCTACTTTCCAAAATGGGGTCATTTGGGGGGGGTTTGTGCCATCTTGGCATTTTATGGCCTTCAAAACTGTAACGCCCTTAGAAAGCCTGAAGGCGGTGCTTGGTTTTCGGGGCCCCGTACGCGGCTAGGCTCCCAAAAAGTCCCACATATGTGGTATCCCCGTACTCAGGAGAAGCAGCAGAATTTATTTTGGGGTGTCATTTCACATATGCCCATGGCATGCGTGAGCAATATATCATTTAGTGACAACTTTGTGAAAAAAAAAAAAAAAAAAAAGTTTGTAATTTTCCCGCAACTTGTGGCAAAATATAAAATATTCCATTGACTCAACATGCCTCTCAGCAAATAGCTTGGGGTGTCTACTTTCTAAAATGGGGTCATTTGTGGGGGTTTTGTGCCATCTTGGCATTTTATGGCCTTCAAAACTGTAATAGGTAGTGAGAAGTGAACTCAAAAATTTACGCCCTTAGAAAGCCTGAAGGCGGTGCTTGGATTTCGGGGCCCCGTACGCGGCTAGGCTCCCAAAAAGTCCCACATATGTGGTATCCCCGTACTCAGGAGAAGCAGCAGAATTTATTTTGGGGTGTCATTTCACATATGCCCATGGCATGCATGAGCAATATATCATTTAGTGACAACTTTGTTAAAAAAAAAAAAAAAAAAAAAAGTTTGTAATTTTCCCGCAACTTGTGGCAAAATATAAAATGTTCCATGAACTCAACATGCCTCTCAGCAAATAGCTTGGGGTGTCTACTTTCTAAAATGGGGTCATTTGTGGGGGTTTTGTGCCATCTTGGCATTTTATGGCCTTCAAAACTGTAATAGGTAGTGAGAAGTGAACTCAAAAATTTACGCCCTTAGAAAGCCTGAAGGCGGTGCTTGGTTTTCGGGGCCCCGTACGCGGCTAGGCTCCCAAAAAGTCCCACATATGTGGTATCCCCGTACTCAGGAGAAGTAGCAGAATTTATTTTGGGGTGTCATTTCACATACGCCCATAGCATGTGTGAGCAATATATCATTTAGTGACAACTTTGTGTAAAAAAAAAAAAAAAATTTTTTTTTGTCATTATTCAATCGCTTGAGGCAAAAAAATAAAATATTCAATGGGCTCAACATGCCTCTTATCAATTTCCTTAGGGGGTCTACTTTCCAAAATGGGGTCATTTGGGGGGGTTTTGTACTGCCCTGCCATTTTAGCACCTCAAGAAATGAGATAGGCAGTCGTAAACTAAAAGCTGCGTAAATTCCAGAAAACGTACCTTAGTTTGTAGATGTGACAACTTTTGCGCAAACCAATAAATATACAATTATTGACTTTTTTTTTACCAAAGACATGTGGCTGAATACATTTTGGCCTAAATGTATGACTAAAATTGAGTTTATTGGGTTTTTCTAATAACAAAAAGTAGAAAATATCATTTTTTTTCAAAATTTGCGGTCTTTTTACGTTTATATCGCAAAAAATAAAAATCGCAGAGGCAATCAAATACCATCAAAAGAAAGCTCTATTTGTGGGAAGAAAAGGACGCAAATTTTGTTTGGGTACAACATTGCATGACCGCGCAATTACCAGTTAAAGCAGCGCAGTGCCAAAGTGTAAAAAGACCTCTGGTCATTTACCAGCAAAATGGTCCGGTCTGAAAGTGGTTAAGAAGACTTTTTGTCAAGCAGTGAATGTGATATTTGCCCAATATTCACTGCGGATGAATCTTCCAGATACATGTTGTAGTGAATGTGTGGTATAAAAATGTAATGGTAATAAATGTGGGGAATATTTATTTAAACAAAAAGGAGGGTTTTGGCGAATGGTAAACTATAAATAAAAGTATAGTGTCTGAATATAAATATAGTAGATAGACAGTGCCTCCAGCCGATTACAGCAATTATTATTATTATTTTTTTTTATTATGTTTATTAAAGCGGGAGTCCGCCGGGACTCCGCGTTTTTTTTTTTTTTAAAAGCCAGCAGCTACAAATACTGCAGCTGCTGACTTTTAAAATAGTGACACTTACCTGTCCATCGCGCCCGCGATGTCGGCACCCGAAGCCGATCTGTAGATCGTCTCTCGGGTGCTGCCGCCGCCATCTTGGGTATGGGAATCAGGAAATGGAGCCTTTCGGCTTCATTTCCCGTTTCCCTACTGCGCATGCGCGAGTCACGCTGCGCAATAAGGACGGTCCCCTCTGCCTCTGGGATCTGTGTGTTTCCCAGCAGGCAGCGGGGCACTTGCGGAAAGGGGCGTAATCTACGCCCCTTTCCGCAGAGAGCTATCCCGGAAGTGGGTGCAGATACCTGTACTGTACAGGTATCTGCACCCCCCTCCCCCCTGAAAAGTGCCAATTGTGGCGCCGGAGGGGGGGAGGGTTCCGATGAGCGGAAGGTCCACTTTAAACATTTTGTTAGACATACAGTACAACACATACAAAAATTGTACATCAACCTCCTCCCTCCTGTGAACTCCTCCCACCCCGTAACCTGTGCAACATTCCATACAGTATTGGAGAATTGATCAAATTCGACAACCTTGATGACAATCACAATTATTTTCTTAGGATTCCATGCATTACACTATCTTCTCAGGGGATACAGTGCTCTACTTGGTCATATTTGACTTAGTGTTTAACTAAGGTCTAAAGCTCTGTAGTTCCCATATTAAAGTGCCCTCAGCATGAACCCAGCACTGCCACACTTTCTTGAATTTCTTGGGACAGCCCCTACTTAGGTATGTGGCTTTATAAAGGGGTAGCGCCTTGTTTACAATGTCTTTCCAGTAGGATACTGTTGGTGGTTCAGGCTTTTTCCAACATAATAAAATGGCTTTACGTGCGTAAAACAATGATAGAGATATCATGGTCCTTTGGGCTCTATGCTGTGCTATCTCCTCCACCAGGCCTAGCAAACACACTGATACTGTAATTGGGATAGGTATTTTCACTAAGACTTGAACGGTACGTGTGATTACGGCAATTACTAAATAACTTAATAACAATATAAATGTTGTTCAGACAATAGTATAGCACAATAATTTCCTGAGTTCCTGTCAGGGCTGGGCTCAGCCCTTCCTTCTCTGAGCTGGCCTCTCAGCTGTCAGCTATTTCCCAGCTCCTATATCTCCACGGTGACTCAGCTGTTGATGATATCCTGCTCGTTATTCCTGCCTACTTAAGACGTCCAGTCCAGATGATCTCTGCCTTCACCTTAGTCACATCTCTAGAGACGCTCTCCTGTGTTCCTGTTAAAGACTTGCTTGGCAGACATCCCTTCTGGCTCCAGATCCTGCTTGCTGTTCTACTACGCTCATCTCTGGCTCCCTGACGTTTTGGCTTGTCTGACTATCCATTCCAGTTCCTGATCTCTGGCTATGTTTTGACTACTTTTACTCTGTTTACCTTTTTTTATTATAAAACAAGTGAGATTTAACTAGTACTTCTGTCTCAGTCTGATTCATAGTTTCTGACAGTTCTTTAATCTATGTTGATTTCTTACCAATGTATAACTACAGTATCTCCCAATAAAATTAATAAGTATATCATTGATCGAAATACATGTATAATCATACAATTTCATACAAAACCAGAATTACTGGTGATTAAAGAGGAAGTAAACCCTGATGAGTTTACTTCCTCTTTCATTCCCTGAAAAGGCAAAGCATAATAGACTACTATGCATTGCATAGTAGTCCATTATGTGTCACTTACCTGACACAGGAGCCAGCGAAGTCACTGCTGTCCCCTGTAGTCCGGCGCATCCATCTTCTCGGTGGGTCTCGCTGCTCCGCCGCTGTCATTCGGCGAATCCGCGATGACGTCACTCCCGCGCATGCGCACGGGAGCCACCACTCGCGGCATATCGCCGTTGACCGCAGCGCGCTCAGTACGCCTGCGCGTCGCTGTCTATGGCGCATGCGCCGTAGACAGCAGTGCCTGTCTTTCGGCAAATATCTCCTGAACCGTGTAGGTTTAGGAGTTATTTCTTGGACCTACAGGTAAGCCTTAATCTAGGCTTACCTGTAGGTCAAAGTTGGTTGTAAGGGTTTATAACCACTTTAATATTTCACACACACACAAATACATCAACACAACATGAAAGTAATTTCTCTTAAATTTTAAAAACAAACCTGGGACAGCCTCAACCAACTATAAAAGTGTGATTAACTGTGCTATTAAAAGATTAAAAAGAAGATCCCTGAGCCCTCTTAGGACAATTTCTGACTCTCTGCAGCCGGAAGAGAGAAAGGAACATATCTTGAAGAGCCAATATGATAAGTGCTTCTAAAATTTTAAATAAGTCCTAACTTCAATAGAGCTGTTAAATTAGGGTAAACAATAGGGAATGTCCCTGGGACACCACAAATAGCCAATTTAGCTGTGGTACAGTTCTATACCTGATTTACCCCTACATGGTTTCAACATACAACATAGACAGACTATGTGGGAACTTTAGTAAGAAATTTGCCCTGCACCCTATAAATAATAATATCAAAATACAGTCAAAATACAATCCCTGCAATTTTCAGAGAAAAGGGTTAGTCAATGTGTATAGAGTCATTATCTCACCACTGTTTCAAAAGGGGAAGATGTTCAAAGTATTAAAAGTATAATCTGTTAGTTCCAGCAGCAAAGTCCAGTGATATGGAGAGTGGTCAACAGGCAGCAGGCTTCTCAATCGTCCAGGAAGTGCATTAGAATGTGGGTGTGTGGTTCGGTCTCGAATAATGTGTGTAGCTCTTTTTAATAGGGTGAAGTTCAATTGTTGAATTAGGACCTCCCCTCCTCATGTTTACTAATGCCCTGTACACACGGTCGGACTTTCCGACGGAAAATGTGCAATCGGATCTTGTTGTCGGAAAATCCGATCGTGTGTGGGCTCTGACTTTTTCCATTGGAATTTCCAACACACAAAGTTTGAGAGCTGGATCTAAAATTTTCCGACAACAAAATCAGATTGTTTAAATTCCGATTGTGTGTAGACAATTCCGACGGACAAAGTGCCACGCATGCTCAGAATAAATTACGAGACGAAAGCTATTGGCTACTGACCTCTTTATAGTCCTGTCTTACGTGTTCTACATCAGCGCGTTCTGAATGATCGGATTTTCCGACAACTTTGTGCAACCGTGTGTATGCAAGACAAGTTTGGGCCAAAATCTTTTGTAGTTGGAATGTCCGACCGTGTGTACAGGGCATAACTCATAATTGATTGGTTCTAAATTTTGCCAGTAACTGTTCATTTCTCATCCTCCCACTAGTGGTCATTGTAGTTGTATAATTGAAATAATTCTATCTGGTATTATTATGACTGTATTTTAGTAGGTTTCATATTATGGTGATCTGGTGATTGCCCGCCTTCATAACTGAAACTGTGTGGGTTTACTTCCGCTTTAACATATATAGATGTTGTATATTCTGTTTTGAAATGAAACTGGATATCACTTGGTGTATAAATAACTGAGTGTCTCTGCCATTGTTTTGGGCCACAGTTAAGTCAACACCTGTTGTCACGTCCGGGTAGGGAGGCCGAGATGCTGAGAGGGCTCCCCTTGCGGCCGAGTGCAGTACAACCCTGAAGGTGACACAGGGATGCAGTGCCCACAGTAGCACAGGTTGCCAGGTAGCAGTAGCCGATGATCAGTCTTGGGGCAACTGTGCAAGGAAGTCCAATGGCAGGGTCAAGGCCAGGCCGAGGGTCAACACGGAAGATCAGTCCAGAGGTCAGAACAACAGGTACCAAGCAGAGAGCCGGAGAGCGGAGGTCAAGCCAAGCCGAGGTCGGATACTGGGAGCAGACAGGGAGCGTCAGATGTAAGCCAGAGGTCGGAGCCAGGAGAATCAACAGAAGCAGGTCAAACGAGCCGGGTCGGTGAACGGGAGATCAGACAGCAGGAATCACGGGCACAGGTACTCAGGAGAAGCTGACGATAATCCAGCGATGAGGCTCTGTCAGGTGAACGTTTAAATAGGCAGGGTGGCTGGGTTACGTCGTGTGCGCGCCGTAGCGTTCGTACGCCTATGACGTGTAACGGAATGCGTTCGTCCTACACCGCGTACTCGCACTCGATCAGACGCAGCTTGGGACGTTCGTCTCGGAACCATATAGCGCCTTCTTGTTTGCTGACGCGCGTTAACGCGATCGTACCGCGCGAGGTTACGCCTATTTCCCTGACAGTGCCCCCCCCCAAGGGGCAGCCTCCGGATGCCTAAATGAGCCCATTTTTCAGGGTGAAGGTTGCGAAACCTGTGTATGAGCCTAGGGGCGTGTACAAAACTTGCAGGTTCCCAAGAGTTTTCTTCGACAGAATACCCCTTCCACTTAATTAAGAATTGGATTGTCCTACCTCTCCGACGACAGTCCAGGATAGACTCAACTTCGAATTCCGTATCATCACCAACCTGAATCGGAGGCGGGGGCGCTTCTTCTCTTCCTGAAAAAGGACTGACAGTTACATGTTTGAGAAGAGAGACATGAAACACAGGATGGATTCTGAAAGATTTAGGCAAGGTAAGTTCAAATGCCACAGGGTTAATTTCACGTTTGATCTCAAAAGGACCCAGGAACTTGGGTCCCAACTTCCGAGATGGACATGACAATTTCAGATTTGCTGCTGAGAGCCATACTTTATCCCCTATCCTAAAGGTGGGGTTACTCCTCTTCTTCTTGTCATAGTGCCTCTTATATTCCTCCTGGGCTTTCTTCATAGTATCCTGGAGCATTTGATAATTTGCTTGAATGAAGCTTACCCTATCTTGAACAGCTGGGACGGTAGATTCAGGAATGGTATTTGGTAAAAATGAAGGATGGAACCCGTAATTTGCCCAAAAGGGTGATTGGTTGGTAGAGGCGTGCATTGAATTGTTGTATGTGAATTCCGCACAGGGCAGCAAGGAGACCCAATCATCCTGGGAGAAAGAACAGAAGCATCGGAGGTATTGCTCAAGCGTCTGATTGGTTCTTTCCGTTTGGCCATTGCTCTGTGGGTGATAGGCCGAGGACAGACATATCTTAATTGACAGCAGCTTACAGAGTTCCTTCCAAAACCTGGAGGTGAATTGTACCCCTCTATCTGACACAATGCTGTCAGGTACACCATGTAGTCGGACGATCTCTTTTACAAAGATTTTAGCAGTATCCAAAGCAGAGGGGGTCCCTTTCATTGGCAGAAAATGCGCCATCTTGGATAAACGGTCCACCACCACTAAGATGGTAGTATATTCTTCAGAGGGAGGTAATTCTACAATGAAATCCATGGAGATTTCCTTCCAAGGTTTTTCTGGGACTGGTAGCGGCCTTAGCAGGCCCCAGGGTCTGGCGTTCGACCCTTTGTTACGCTGGCAGATTGAACAGGAGTCAACATACTTCTTACAGTCAGATCTTAGGGTAGGCCACCATAAGGACCGCTGCACTAGGTCAATAGTCTTTCGGACCCCGAGTAACCTGACTTGCTGCGGAACAAAAATTTTATTCTGATGCCATAGAAGCCCCTCTTGGCTTCTCAGGGAAGAAGCTTCTGTTTCCGTACATTGGCTGGCGGCCTGCACTAATGAAGCTCTTAGATCCGGTTGGATGAGCAGGAAGTTTTGAGGAGACAGGATTGTACTGGGTGGGATTCTCTCTGGGGAATCTGGGAACATTCGGGACAGAGCATCGGCCTTACCATTTTTTGATCCTGGGCGATAAGTTACGTGAAAGTTGAACCTCGAGAAGAATAGAGCCCATCGGGCCTGTCGGGGTCTTAGGCGTTTGGCCGTGCGGAGGTATTCTAGGTTTTTATGATCGGTAAAAACCAGAATGGGGTGAGCGGCACCTTCCAGGAGATATCTCCACTCTTCGAGGGCGGTCTTGATCGCCAGAAGTTCCCGGTCCCCCACATCGTAATTTTTTCTCCGGAGCGCTCATCCTTCGTGAGAAAAAAGCTACAGGATGTAGTAGTGCCTTGGGGCCTTGGCGTTGGGATAGAATCGCTCCTGTGGCTACCTCTGAGGCATCAACCTCCAGCACATAGGGTAAGGCGGGATCTGGGTGTTGCAGAATTGGTGCGATGGTGAAGAGGGTCTTGAGCTGGTCAAAGGCGGACTGAGCTGCTGGGGACCAAAGGAACTTGGTATGCTGGCGAGTGGTCTGAGTAATGGGTGCTACAATAGTGGAAAAGTTTCTTATAAATCTTCGGTAGAAGTTTGCGAAGCCAATGAATCTCTGGACACCCTTCTTATCAGAAGGGGCGGGCCAGTCTAGGATAGACTTCACTTTCTGGGGGTCCATGGCAATTCCGCCTGTGGTGATGATGAGCCCCAAGAACTGGATAGATTCTTTTTCGAAGTCACACTTCTCGGCTTTAACGAATAAGCCATGAGTCCTGAGAATGCATAATACTTTCCTAACGTGTATTCTGTGGAGTTCCAGAGTGGTTGAGAAGATGAGAATGTCGTCAAGATAGGCGACAACGAAGTGGTCTAAATACTCCCGGAAAATGTCGTTAATAAAATGCTGGAAAGTTGCTGGGGCATTGCACAATCCGAAGGGCATGACTAAATATTCGAAATGTCCAAACCTCGTCCTAAATGCCGTTTTCCACTCGTCCCCCTCCCGGATGCGGACAAGGTTATAGGCTCCACGTAGGTCGAGCTTGGTAAAAATACGTGAAGTATGGAACCTCTGAAGAAGTTCGGGGATGAGCGGGAGTGGATAACGGTTCTTCAGGGTGACATTGTTTAATTCCCTATAGTCTACACATGGTCTTAAAGTTTTGTCCTTCTTTTCTACGAAGAAGATGCCTGCACCGGCAGGGGACGAAGAAGGACAAATGAATCCCTTGGCCAGGTTCTCGTCTATATACTGTCTTAGGGCCCCAAGCTCGGTTTCGGAAAGAGGAAATATCCGGCCAAAGGGAATGGGAGCCCCTGGTAATAACTCGATGGGGCAGTCATAAGGACGATGTGGTGGTAGGACATCTGCTTTCTTCTTGTCGAATACATCTCTGAATTCCTGGTAGGCAGCTGGTATGTTGGGGGCTGGACTGGGTATGGGTTGAACGGTCAGGCAACTGGACAAGTCCTTAGATTCGGGATCCAGACAATATTGTTGGCAGTAGGCGGAAGTAAAGGATATCTCCTTCTTAGGCCAATCAATCCGAGGGTTGTGTGCCTGCAGCCATGGGATTCCTAGGATAACGGGAAACATAGGAGAGCATAGGACATCAAACTTAAGGAACTCCCGATGACCCGAGTCTGTGGTCGTTAGAATGGGTCTTGTTTCCCTGGTGACATGGCCAGAGCTAGGTAGGGAGCCATCGGCCAGACGGACAGTCAGTCTTTGTTTCTTGAGGAGTAGTGGGAGAGCAAGATTCTTGGCTAAGGTTAAGTCCAGAAAACAGCTACAGGCCCCAGAATCGAGTATTGCCTGTAAGTGAACTTCCCGACCTGCCACCATCAATGTGACAGGAAGGGTGATATGGGCCGAGGCGGGCTTCGTTACTTGGAGGTGAAGTGGAGGATAGAGGATTGGTTTGCTTGGTCTTGTGGGACAATTGTTTATCAGATGTTCTGGCTCTCCACAGTAGAAGCAAAGGTGTGCCTGTCGGCGGTAAAGTCTTTCCTCGGAGGTTAAGGGGGAACGAAGCAGGCCTTTCGGAGCGGGGGTTGCCGAGGGGCAGACCAAAGGTGGCGCCAGGATAGGAGAAAGGGTCCGAGCGCGTTCAGACTGGCGTTCCCGTAGACGCCTATCCAGCCGAATGGTAAGTCGGGTAAGATTCTCAAGTGTGGGGGGAACCTCTACTCTGGCTAGTTCATCCTTGAGGACTTCAGACAACCCCATCCGGTATTGATATTTCAGAGCTGCCTCATTCCAGCCAGAATCTGCAGACCATGTCTGGAACTCCACTGTGTAGTCCTCCGCAGGCCGCTCACCTTGACGCAGGGAATACAAGGTTGCTTCGGCTGTTGCTGTCCGAAAGGGGTCGTCGTATAGGTGAGCCATGGCTTGAAAAAACTGGTCCAACGTACTGACAAAGGAGCTGCGTTGTTCTAGTAGGCCGTGGGCCCACGTCTGGGGATCGTCCCTTAGCAGGGAGATGGTGAACCCCACTTTGGTTACTTCGGAAGCAAAAGTCTGGGGTTGTAAGGAAAAGTATAAATAACATGAGTGCCGGAAAGATCTAAATTTCCTTCGGTCCCCCTGAAAATACTCTGGTGCAGGGACTCGTGGCTCCGGCGGGGTTGTAGTTATGGTGATAGCACCTTGGCAGGAGGAGTGCTGCAGATGTTCTTCCAGCCGGAGGTACTTTTCTTGGAGTCCCTTAATTGCTGGAGTAAGAGCCATAACTTCCTGTAGGATGGCCTCCATCGGGGAGTCGCCTCTGTCGGCCTCGGACATGGCTGGATTATACTGTCACGTCCGGGTAGGGAGGCCGAGATGCTGAGAGGGCTCCCCTTGCGGCCGAGTGCAGTACAACCCTGAAGGTGACACAGGGATGCAGTGCCCACAGTAGCACAGGTTGCCAGGTAGCAGTAGCCGATGATCAGTCTTGGGGCAACTGTGCAAGGAAGTCCAATGGCAGGGTCAAGGCCAGGCCGAGGGTCAACACGGAAGATCAGTCCAGAGGTCAGAACAACAGGTACCAAGCAGAGAGCCGGAGAGCGGAGGTCAAGCCAAGCCGAGGTCGGATACTGGGAGCAGACAGGGAGCGTCAGATGTAAGCCAGAGGTCGGAGCCAGGAGAATCAACAGAAGCAGGTCAAACGAGCCGGGTCGGTGAACGGGAGATCAGACAGCAGGAATCACGGGCACAGGTACTCAGGAGAAGCTGACGATAATCCAGCGATGAGGCTCTGTCAGGTGAACGTTTAAATAGGCAGGGTGGCTGGGTTACGTCGTGTGCGCGCCGTAGCGTTCGTACGCCTATGACGTGTAACGGAATGCGTTCGTCCTACACCGCGTACTCGCACTCGATCAGATGCAGCTTGGGACGTTCGTCTCGGAACCATATAGCGCCTTCTTGTTTGCTGACGCGCGTTAACGCGATCGTACCGCGCGAGGTTACGCCTATTTCCCTGACACCTGTTTTCTATTGGAGAGACAGTCTCATCCTTGGAACAATGAGGGTTTAATTGACTATCTTGGAGGTTAATGGTCTTCAGTTCAATATTTCGTATGGAGCTGTGATATTTTGACCCGGGTTATCCTTGATCAAAGACTTTTATTTACTGACTTCAAAACATCAGGTCCTCCCAGCATTGTCAACTGGGGTCGAGTAGTTGCGAAAAACCTAACATTACATTTGCACTGATGAAGTTTGGTTAACATGATTGTCTGAAGAACCAGTTTCCTCGAGGCCTTTCTTCCTGTCTTTGTCTGAAATGGTTGAGGAGAAGGGCGAATTTAGTTGTTGAAAAATCATAGTTCATTGGTTTTCATAATTTAATATAGAAATATCCTGTCAATGTGTTTTAAATTACAGTCATTGAATCAGCACCAGTGAATTTTTGGCGTCTCTCACATCCATTGCTTTATAACTATGCCTCTTAAAGTGGAACTTTAAAAGTCCTTGTTATTTTTATTTTTTTCTATAAAAATAACAAACATGTTATACTTACCTGCTCTGTGTAATGGTTTTGCACAGAGCAGTCCAAATCCTTCTCTTCTCGGGTGCCTCTTCAGTGCTCCTGGGTTCTCCCTCCTGTTGAGTGCCCCCACAGCAAGCAGCTTGCTATGGGGGCACCCGAGCCACAGCTCGGTGTGTCCATTCAGACACAGAGTCGCAGCCCAGCCCCACCCCTTTCTCCTCTCATTGGCTGACTGACTTTGACAGCAGCAGGAGCCAATTGCACCATGCTGCTGTCTCAGCCAATGAGGAGGGGAATACCGGGCAGCCAAAAAAACTCCTGCATCATCATTGCATCTAGATGGACCTCAGGTAAGTATTAGAGGGGCTGAGGGGGGATGCTGCACACATATGGTTTTTTATCTTAATGCATAGAATGCTTTAGGAGAAAAAGCCTTCTGACTTTACAACCACTTTAACTCTTACAATCAACATTACGAGAAGCATGAGTTTGTGAAAAAAACAAAAACATTTATACTCAAATGGATGCAGCATCGATCTTATGCTGCATATGCATACCTCCCAACCTTCCCTGGTTCGCCAGGACTGTCCTGAGATTGAATGTAAATTCCGGTATCCCATATCAGTACATAGCGCACCCCTCAATCCTGCACTTAGTACATAGCGCACCCCTTTAATACTGCACTCTTTATGTAGCGCATCCCTCAACACTACACTCTGTACATAACGGACTCTTCAACCCTGCAGTCTGTACACAGCCCACCCCTGAACCCTGCACTCTGTACATGAGGCGATTCAGTTTGCATAGGTAGCACTATATAAGTCATTCATTCTTTCATTCACATAGCACATCCTTCAACACTGAACTCTGTATGTAGTGTGCTCTTAAACCATACACTCTGCATATTTTTATAGGTAGAAGGAAGCTTTGTTTTGTTTAACCAAGCCCCTTAAGCCCCTCCCACTGGTATGACATTGGTCACACCCACATTTTGCTGCGGCGCACTCCAAAGGTCACCCCTTACCTTAAGTGTCCCTGTTACATACCTTGATTGGAGGCCAAGTTGATGAGAGGGCTTGCATTGTGGCTCTGTTCTGAGCGCTTCTGAATGTATTGACAGAGCCTACTAGGAGGGGGGATTTGGGGGGTAAGATTTTGTACTGAGGGGGTTTGGGGGATATGATTTACGCTGGGAGGGGGAATGTGAGAGAGAGGATTTGTACTAGGAGGGGGGATTTGGGGGGAGGATTTGTACTAGGAATGGGGATTTGGGGGGAGGATTTGTACTAGGAATGGGGATTTGGGGGGAGAGCATTTGTGCTGGGTGGGGGATTTGGTGGAGAGGATTTGTACTAGGAGGGGGGATTTGAGGGGAGAGCATTTGTGCTGGTAGAGGGGATTTTGGGGATAACATTTTTACTACTTTATCAAGAAAAAAAAGTTGGTCTTGCTGTCTTTTTGCTGGGGGGGGGGGGGGGGGGGGGGGGCTATGCGCGTTTTAGAATTCTCTGCATATAGGCTCTTGGAATGTAAATCCAACCCTGTATGTGTAGCTTCTGCTGGGCCTATCTTCTGACATCTGCTCCAAGCCGCTTTTGAGTTCTAAAGGGTCTCATTAGAATTGAAGCAGTGGCTTGGATGAGCTACAAAATGGACTCAACAACAGAACAAGTTCAGCTGTATATGACTAACTACTTCTAGATCAGTGGTTCTCAACCAGGGTTCCTCCAGAGGTTGCTAGGGGTTCCTTCAGCATTGGGCAATTTCTGCCTCTCAGATAAGTTCCCACCGACACCATTGATCTTTTTCGCTATCTGTAAGGAGGTAATTCTTCCCAATGACCACAAGTGTAAGGACCATTCTTCCCAATGACCACAAGTGTAAAGACCATTCTTCCCACTGACCATCACACTATTGTTTCATGAGTTGTAGATTTCTAAAATTTAGCAGGGGTTCCCCCAAGACCAGAGAACGATTTCAAGGGTTCCTCTGTGTTGAAAAGGTTGAGAAAGGCTGTTCTAGATATACCATGACCTAGATCAATGGGAAACTTCACAGACAGTTTCGAGGGATGTGGTGATAGATGGAAGGAAGGTTAGCTCACACTGACTTGAAAAAAGTAAAAAGCAAAGTGGGGTGAAGAAAGTTGTAAAATCTATATCCATGGTCATGTAAAGTTGCCACCAAATCAGGATCTTACCTGCCTACCCCAGCCTACCAGCACCCATCGCAGTTACATCATAATTTGAGTGGCTCTGCTAGTCTCATGTTTAGAGTTGAAAAGTGAATGTTCTTTTGTTGTATAATATTAACCAATTATTATGCTTTATTAATAATTGCTTTATTACCTAATTTTCATGCTTAATTCAAAAATAATATGGACATGTGAAGGATTTGCACACAGTTGTCTCTTTACAAGAATACTTATCATCGAGCGGACAAAAAAATAATAATTCCCATTAGTCAGTGTGAAATGCATTATTCAAATGAAAAGTAGTTTAGTAATTTAATGACAAAATGACAATTAGCTCCAGCACATCTCAGGGGGAAAAATGCTGGCTAATTATGTCCATTATAATATTGTAGCTGAAGCATTGGCTGTCATACTCATGAGCTAGGGTGGTCATATGAAGTGAACAATTAAAACTTTATATACAATTCAGTGGAAAGAAAAAGTTGTAACAACATCGGTAAATTCACCGAGGGCAAAGGAGCACTGAACACAGCCAGATAGTTGCATGCAAAGCGACAGATTGAAGACTCTTGTAGGGGATAATTTGCAAGTCAGAAGTGTTGACTGTTGAACAAAGGGTTTTTCTACATGATGAATGTCTGATCAAAAGCCAACCTGAATAGGCATTGAATGCACCAAAATGATATCTAAGCTGAGTAAAAGATCAAAACTTGTCCCACCTAGACATGAGCAAATTGGTATTCCCAAACTTCTGAGGTTCCCAACTATCTATGAACATTGCCCAATCTTCTAGGCAGACAAATGTGTTCCAAGCCCCCTTTCCCAGAAGGCCTTAAAAAAATATTTCAGGACCCCTTACCAACAACTTTTAACTTCTCTTATTTCCTTTTGTTTTCTCACCCCCTGATCAGAATTTAAACCTACGGTGATACTCCTTTTTTAAAATATAAAATCTCTTTAAGAAAAAAAAAAGTCCCCGAAATGCCACCAGTCCCTGAAGACGGTTCCTATAGTCATTGTGTAGTCAGGTTTCCTACGGTATTTAATTTGTCAGTTTGGCTGCCCAAGCCAGAGGGGAAGGGGTTAACGTTTTGCAGCCTTCACTGGAAAAGTTCACTGGCTTTTCTGGGTCTGGCTTTCTTTCCCATGCAATATAAAAGGGGAGAGATTTGGATCCCAAAGGGGCTAGAAAACAGGAGCCATTGAAGAAGGTTGCTGGGACGTGTGGTTGGACTCATCGAGGCACCGTAACAATGGACACCTCCATTCTGGATTCTCCAATTATAGACTTTGCACCCAAAATGATTTTACCTGTACAGGTATACTGGGGCATTCAGTGTTAGTTAGGTAAAGCAGTTGTCGTCAACCCTGTCCTCAGGGCCCACAAATGCCGTGTACACACAACCGGACTTTCCGGCAGACTAGGTCCGACAGTCTTCCCGAAGGACTTTCGGCAGAGTTCCGACAGACTTTCCGAACTTGGCCACACACGAATGGACTAAGTCCATTCGAAAATCCGTTCGTTTTGAACGTGATGACGTAAGACAGGACTAAAAAAGGAAGTTCAATAGCCAGTAGCCAATAGCTTCCCTTGCCTCGTATTTTATCCATCGGACCAGCATACAGACGAACGGTTTTCCCGATAGGAATTGAGTCCGTCGGACAGATTTGAAACATGTTCTATTTCTAGGTCCATCAGATTTTTTATGTGAAAAACAATTGGATTAGCCCACACACGATCGGATTGTCCGACAGACTGATTCCATCGGACCTAGTCTGCCGGAAAGTCCGGTCATGTATACGTGGCATAACAGGCCAGGTTTGCAAGATAACTGAAATACAGCACAGGTGATATAATTTGCTCCTCAGTGATTGCAGTATTCTAGTCTGCATCTCCCTAAGGTAATACATAAAACCTGGCCTGTTAGTGGGCTCTGAGGACAGGGTTGATGACCACTGAGGTAAAGGACATTTTGCCCTGTTGTAACTGTTATGCAAAGTTTCCAGTAAAGTTGTTTCAGCTGCTTTGTGCATGGTCTGAAGTTATTCATGGGGTGCATGTTGGGTGTAGGTGTATTCCTAAAAAGCTAGGTCTGTAAAAGCATTGGGGGTATGTGTAACACCACTACAAAAGGTTAAATCCTAAGGCAAAGTATATGAGGTAGTTGCCATTGGTAACCAAAAGGGAGAACAGCTACAGCAGCCAGTTGTTTGGCATGGTACCTGGCTAGGTGACAGGTCCTCTGTTAGTGAAGGGGTTGGTGCTCTGATGGGTAACCAAGAGCAGACGAGCATTACGGAGATCTAAGGCCTGATCACAAGTTACGGGAACTAGGTGACGGGACACCATTCTGTTACTGGGAGTGAGATAACAGAGGTCCGCTAGACTGGTGGAGTGCGAAAAGACTGAGCACTTCCCTCCTAAAGCAAATATACATCCGTTATAACTAACTATAATGTAGTGACATGGGATGAAACATCTCACAGAGGAAATCTGTACAATACACATAAGTGGCTTCTCTCTGAGTTGGGGATTGCCTTAATGTTTGTTTTTTTCCCATGACTGGGCATTGGTGAGAATACCTTTGGCTGAGATGTTACCCCATGTGCAAAGGAGCACTAGAACATAAATAATAAAGTAAAGCACTTGAATCCATTAAAAAATCGAATTCAATTTAGAGATTAATTCCGTCAATATGACGGGTTTCCTTCCCAGCAGCACAAACATATTATAGAGGCAAACAATGAGGGAGGATAGGAGACCATGGCGGGCTCACGAATGCTCACATCGGGACAAGAAAGCTCAAGAATATAATAAATGAAAAAATGGTAAACTTTATTAGAAAATTCACGCAAACATCTTAAACAGTAAAAAGAGACTCCAAAGGTGAATTACCCATCAAAACCTGTGGGGTCCTTTCTATGACAATACCAAATATACACAGGTGAAATAAATGGCTGTAGAAAAATGTGTAAAAAAGGATCAAAACAGAAAAACAAGACATGTGGTACAAAAACAATGCTAAACAACTGCTATTACAGACGTAGGGTCATCCCCTCCTATGTTCCCTCCCGTCTTCCCTATGTACCCAGCTGAAGCTGATAGTAGATGAATGTGGGCCAGAGCAGTAGAAAATAGTTGAGGGGTAACCCAAACATTGATAATGAGTGGTAGTGTGGGTATGGACTGCAGCAGAAACAAAGGGAGCAAATAGTGGCCAGAGAGGAACACAATAATCTGGTAAACAGGAAGTGCAGAGACATTGCTTAAATCTGGAAAGTCACGAGGGGAGCAAAGGGTTCAAGCTTCACCAGAAACAAGACACAAATCAAGGTTGCCCAATTAGTCGGGCAGGGTGCTGTCCAGCATCTCAGGTGACACAGCAAGAGGAAACAGCCAGACACAACGGAAGTTCCAGGTTCTGATCCAGATCCTGACACAGTTGTTGTTGGGAGTGGGCTAATAGTGAGAGAGGGGTCTCCTGCTGTTGGAATTTCTAATTATGCTGGCTGCTGGGAAATGTATTATTACTGGCTGATGTCTATTGTTGCTGTGGGGTATATTTTTTCTGGGGGGATATATTGCTGCTGGGGGAGGACATTGTTTTTGCTGGGGGTGGGGGTGGGGGGGGGGTGGGTCTTACTGTATGTTGCTGGAAGTAGGGGATGTATTTGACTGCTTTTCTTCTTATCAATAACACATTCCATATACATTACTTAGCACCACAAAATTATACTTGGTTCTGTATTGTCTTTAAGAAGAGGTACTGGGAGGTTAGTAGGAGGTGGAGCTTGACGGTGGGTAAGGGGTGCAGACAGGGGGTGAATAGGAAGTGGAGAGTATATGCACTTATTTTCTGAGGAAAAAAAAACCCTGCTTCCTCTAGTTCAGTAAGCCAGATCCCTTCCATTAATACAAAGGTGCAGTCTTGAATTATTATTATTATTATACAGGATTTATATAGCGCAGTTTACGCAGCACTTTACAACATTAGGACAGACAGTACAATTACAATACAATTCAATACATTAAATTAAACCTACCAACCTCTGATTCAGCAGAGATCTCATGACCAACTGCAAAGTTATTTTTTTGGCATGTTACCAACATTAGAAAGAGCATGGAGCCCCAGTTTTACCAGAAAGGTAAGCAGTTTAGCCTTTTTTATTTTTATTTTTCTATCCATCTCAACTACACAATTAGCCTACCTTCTTAAATTCACCTCGAACCAGTAGGTGATCAAGATAGGGAAAGGCAAATATTTGCCAATATGAATCCTCAAAATATTTGACCATACGAAATTCAAGGACCTATTAAAAAATAATTTGATGGCCATTCACTAAAAATGGTTTGAACAACATTAACCCTATCTATATATTATGCTTATTTGATTTTCTAATGGTTAGTGGGTCTATTTTGAACACATTTTTAACAGTGTATGTTGCTTTCATTTGGGAAAATACATTTGTTCCAAAATCAAGTTATAAAAGCAAACAAAATGTTAAAGTACTTTCAGACGAATATACTGAGAATTTTCATTATTTTTTTTCAACAATACAAAATGTACTTGTCTATGGCCCCCTTATTAGTGAGAAGCACAAGGACCATAACCAGATATGAACTGTGATGTAATATGAACGATCCTACTTGAAAGTTGTACATCATAGTTCCTGTATCTGAGGTCAAATATTCATCCATATTCCTATGTACTTCTATGCAGAATTCTGAGGATCATGGGAATTGAAGTGTGGGACAGCAGCCAAAGAATGGGACTCATGTACCCTTTACACTACAGTTCCCAGAATACCATCATGCAGAGGGGTGGAGGCTGCACAAACAACTTCTTCCTCTTGGTGCCAAGACAGTCCATGTGAGCACACCTGCCTGAGTGCTCACATATTGGCAGAAAGCCAATGCAGCAACCAGGGCCAAAAAGAGTGCGGCATTGCATCTGTGCCATTATAACTGGGAGACTGAAGCATGCTCTCGCCCTCTTCTTCCCACAGCTGATCACCAGAGACATTCTGTAGAGAGACAGAGGGAGTCTCCTTTCACAGCACAGTTGCACCACAGGGACTGATGAGAGGGCTCATTCCCCATTGTTCATGCTGCTTGCAGGAATTGAGCCATTAGAGGCAGTACATTGACTATACCTCACCTATACTGCAACTATACTTATACCACATGTGGGTTTACCAAGACTGTTGTTAAGTGCACCAACACTTCTTAAAGTGCCCCAACTATAACCGGCAGAAGGACAACATAAAGGACTGCACCCTCCAAGCTTTTTTTACTAGCCCTTGTCCATTATTCAAGAGCCCTTGTCCATTATTCATTTAGTGGGTACCCCCCCCCCCCCCCCAGGGAGCCTAGGCTGAACATAGTCGCCAGTAAGGCACCTTGGTAGTAAAGTCCCCTTAACTCAGTTAATTAGGCTACAGTGCTGTCCATTGCTACCCTGTGCTGACCTTGTTACTATTTATGCTGATCTGGAGCAAAGTGTTATCTTATGTCTAGTGCTTGCTACTGTCAAATTGTGTCCTCACTATTGCCAATCTATTGTTATGCCTTCTTTCATTGCTATCCATATTGTGTGGCAATACATTAAGACTTGCCTTTACTAACTTGTTTCGTGCTTGTTTCTTCATATATTACCACTACTGGGTATCAAGTATTTCCTTCAGAGATTTTCCGTGATATTGCATGCTTTGCATATTCAACCTGGTGTGTCAGAGGGGAAGTTCTTGAGAAGGTTGAGGCAAGAAACAGAGGACTCATTCTAACCAGGCTCTCCTATGGAAGTAGTGCCACATGTGGTGAAGGATGGTCAAATCCCTCAGTTGAGTCTCATTTTTACCAGCCCTAACACCTTCACCTTTACCTGCATGCCACAATGCTGTAATTTGTGACTAAAGCAAGAAATATATCCCCTGTCACTTTTGGTGGGCATAGCACCCACTAAGAGTGATCCAATAGGGCCACTCTGCAAGCACCCAGCAATTGCACACAATGCATTCAGTCTTGGCACGCTAGTGCAGGGTTCAAGGAGTTAAAGCAGGTAGTCAATTGCTCTACGAAGAATAACGTAAACCCAGATTGCTCTTCAGAGACCAACGTGCAAATAAAAGCATGGATTGTTCCAACCAAGAGGCAAAAGTAGAGCTCAGAGCTTTCACTGAATTGGAAGCAACTTCATTGTGTGCTTATTGCACTGAAAGCCTTTCAGTGCAATAAGAACACAATGAAGTTGCTTCCAATTCAGATTACGAAGTTTACACAGCATGGCATAGCATGATGATTGTATCATCCATATGGCGTCAGCTTCTATACTGTATGTAAATAACAGCTGGCATGCCACACTGCTACCTGTGGCTTCTCCGCACCTTGAAGCCTTTGGGATGCTCAGCTGTTTCAAGAATTCCATTAATTCCACAACACATAAGTGCTATTAAACCTATACAATTCCTTAATGCTTTAATAGATCACCTGCAGGACCTACATAAGCTGATCCTTATTAATATTATTCTCATGGTGACCACTTAATGTGCCAGAAGTTCAATCATTTACATACAGTATTGGAAATGTATTCAGAAAAGTGAACTCTGGTCCCCCGGAGTGTTTGGAAGCCATATAATCAGACATTATTTATCTCTGCTGAGGTCAGCAGGGCCTTCATTATTCAGATTAGTTTTCACCGTGCCCTGAATAGAGATAAGGACACTTCTATGTTGATTCCGAATAGGAATAGGTTAGAATTAAGGTGTACATAGATGGCTATTTGAAGTCCATTGAAGGCTTTTTAAGTTGCGCCGAGGCCAGTTTCCTTCATGAGCATTAGCCAATTAATGGAGGACTCCTGGTAAAATTAAAATCCATTCTATGAATTTTTGGTGCTTAAATAAAGAAAAATGTATAGGGTTTATCCAACTACAGGGCTCTATGCCTTCCCCCACCCAGAGATCCACCTTTCCCCTATAAGGGTCCTGTCAGCTTCCAGTGAGAAATATACAACATTTTGGAAAGTATGGCATTCTTGGATAAGCTTTTCGACCTCGCCTCAGTTACTACCTTTCCTCAGATGACCTAGCTCGATCCGAGTCATTGTGAAGCAACTCGCCTCTGGACACCTTCTCCTTTTTCTCAAAAAGTGTCCCCACCCTTTTTTTTTATTTTCTTTTATTTCTTCTTTTCCTCTTTTTTTATATAAAAGTGGAGGCCTTCAATTGTGAAATATTATCTTCAACATGACCTACCTGGGCAATTGTGGGGATCTGGATTCACACCCGCATTTGGCGATCACTCCTCACCTAAAGTTCCCTTTTTCTTTTCTTATTTTTTATAATTGTTGATAATGACATAGCATGTGCCAGGTTCGATTTAATTATTTAAATTAAGAGGCTTTTATTAAGAATAGCGGCAAGTATATCAAGCCAACATGTTTCGGGAGAAAGGGGCTTTCCCTTCTTCAGTAATGGGAGGGTAAAATTAAAAGCAAGATTAGCGCAGGTCCGCAGTACTCTACAGCATTGAATGTAGTCTTCAATACAATATTAAATATATAAAATATATAAAATATATTCTATATATCAAATATATTCATAGGGGGTTATTTACGAAAGGCAAATCCACTTTGCACTGCAAGTGCACTTGAAAGTGCACTGAAAATGGACTTAATCGAAGGGGTAGATCTGAAATGAGTGAAAACTCTGCTGATTTTATCATCCAATCATGTGCAAGCTAAAATGTTGCACATGATTGGACAAACGCCAATACGGGTATTTGTGTGTGTAAACACACAAATCCCTGTGCGATCAGAGGAGAGGCGCCACATCGTTTGTTCCTACTAAGTAGGAAAAAGGATATGTCTCCACTCCTAGTCAATCCTATACCCATACAGTTAGAACACACTGAGGGAACACAAAATTAACCCATTGATCTCCCTCTAGTGTTATCCCTTCCCTGCCAACGACGTTTACACAGTTATCAGTGCATTTTTATAGCACTGATTGCTGTATAAATGCCAATGGTCCCAAAAAAGTGTCAAAAGTCTCTGATCTGTCCGTCGCAATGTGACAGTACCGCTAAAAATCGCAGATCGCTGCCATTAGTAGTAAAAAATAATAAAATAATAAAAATGCCATAAATATTTCCCATAGTTTGTAGACGTTATAACTTTTGTGCAAACCCATCAATATATGCTTATTGCAATTTTTTTTTAACAAAAATATAGAAGAATATATATTGGCCTAAACTGAAATTTTAGCATTTGATCCTGTCACCCAATTCTTGCCACCTATTTCACCATCTATTGGCTTGTGGGTTGCGATGCCGGGAATGATTATACCTGGGTAAGCATAGTACCTCCTTGGACTGAGCGAATTGAGACCAATTTCATACTTAATGTTCTGAAATTTATGTGTATCCAATTGTATGGCATAAATGTATTTTCTGTATTCTTAAACCTTTTTTTGTGTTTATGTTCATGTTAGTTGCATACTCCCCTGAAGAAGCAAAAACGCGAAACATGTCGGGAGGACACATGATCATTCTCAGCAACTAACATTTTCAGGATCCCCTATACTTTGTGTCATGTAATCTTTTGTATAAAAAGTGTATTTGTTATTATATTTTTGTTATTTTGGTTTTTCCAAAATAATTTTAACATATTTCCAATATTAAAGCTATGAATTCTTTTTTAAGAAATCTCTGTTTCTTTATATAGTGTACCGTAAAAAAATCCCCTGCCCCCCCCCCTTTTCCTATTCTTGGATACAATATTTATAGAATTATTAGGGGATGAGGTACCTTTAACAGTAATGTGTCTCTGGGATAGTGTGGACCAACTTATTTCTATTGTACTTATGCGTTTTAATACGCTTTTTGTCCTTAGGCCCACCTCCCCGTGACACGGCAACTCTCTGTAATGATGATAAAAAAAATGTCTTTGTTCCTCGGTATTTTTTGCATTTATTTTTATTAATCAATAAAATTGTATTTCCCCTTTCCCCCTTCTCCTCCCAAACTTTCCCTTTTCCCCTTTGTTTCCTTCTCTCTCTCCCCTGGGTCCATGGCGGCTTTCAGCGGCGAGGCCTGGGAGGGCCTAATGAACAAAGCTTCTGATCTCCAAAAGAACAGTGAACCATCGGATAAGGATCTTGATCTAGCTCTGCAATATTTGCAACGCCTCTTGGAACGTAAGGTTAGAATTTTTTGGCACAGAAAGTTCTTTCACAAATACATTGATCAACAAATTGTGCCTTTTGGCCTTAGAATACAAATATTCCCCAATTTAAATAAAATTGACAATCTCATCAAGCAAAAATGGGAAGAAAACCTACAAACGTGTTCGATAGCAATGATGACTTTATTAGCCATCCAATACTCGCATGATATCGACCTGATAGATAATTCCATTAAAAAATGGTACGATGAATATGCTAAAATAACCTCCACTCCCAAATTTAAACGTAAGGAATCTGAATTATCCAAACACATTGAGAATTATACCTTAGAGATAATACGCTTAAAACAAAATAAACTCACACGTGATAGCAATTCCTACTCGAATGGTTCAGCATACAAATGGCCAACAGATGGAAAAAATAAAAATAAATTCTTTAGAGCATCACGCCCCTCCAACAGGAGGGACTATAATGATGATGAAACTAGATCGAGTGTTTCATCAACCTCTTTTCCATCCAATCATTCCACAATTTATCGTGACTTATCTGGAGACAGACTCCCAAAGAGGAGAAAAAGCGATTCGGAGGGCGCCGCTATGGCAGCACCCAACCAACACCTCAGTACCCCTTTACCACCTCGAACTCATCCTATTTCCAACCATGTCCCTGTTCGTCCTCTAATGATGTTTCATTACCCACCACCACCCCCACCTCTCATCACTCCCACCCCCAGTAACACATCCTTGTCCATCTCCACCTCCAGTAACACTTCTATGTCTACCACTCTCACGTCCTCCTTCACTAAATCAGCTCCTTTGACATCATCCCTACCCATCACCAACACTAATGACATCATCATTTCACCTAGTGGTGCTCCCCTACCGGCGGACCTCCGAATCGCCCCTATTTTTTTAGGGAAAGAACCCCCTCAACCACCCAATACCTAACCCAATCTCCTTCTACTAACCCAGAATCCAATTCAGGGAATGAATTATCTATAGTCAACTTATCGTCTTATGTGCTCACGAGTCATGAACTCGATGTTCTGAAACTAGGACTGACCTTCTGCCCTGATTCAAGCTCGGACAAATTCTCTCTGATAAAGGATATACATCTATTTGCACGAAAACTGATATTTAGAACCTTTTTCCATAAGCCCAATCAACCTACTGTACAAATAAATACATCGAAACTCACCAATGAGGTAAATAGTGCTGATCAACAAGCCCTCTCCATTTTGATGGATTTATGGGAAGAGGGCCAAGTACCCCTTGATGATGAGATGACTATCTCTTCCACTGGTTTATCGGTACAGTCAGTTTCTTTCCCTCCTTTAGAAATGTTCAAACCTAAGTCAACAAACTTTCCACTCCTAAATACAAATCCAAATATTTGGGCTTTTACCCAACAAGTTTGCCAGGCAATCGAACAGACGCATTTTCCATTGACCAAGAAACATAATCTAACGCATAATCAATTGACGGCATTAAAACAACTTAAAACTAATCCCAATATAGTCATAAAATCTGCGGATAAAGGTGGAAACATCGTAATTATGAATACCTCACAATATCTCACTATGTGTAATAAGATTCTTCAAAACTCTGATTGGTATCGACCAATTTCTGTGTCTTTAATCTCTCATTTTGACACACAATATCGTTCGATTATCTTTAATGCATACAAATCAGGTACTATAGACAAAGGCACATGGAACTTTCTAAATTCTAAAGATCCGAAAGTTGCTACTTTCTATGCCCTTCCGAAGGTGCACAAATCTCTAACTGACCCTCCGGGACGTCCCATCATCTCCAGCTGTGATAGTTTGACAGAAAATGCAAGTAGCCTTGTAGATAAACACCTTACACCGCACGTCATTTCCCTCTTTTCCTATGTAAAGGATACCATCGATCTTCTAAAGATACTCGAGGGTATCAGCCTACCGGCACAGTCCTGGTTGGTTTCCATCGACGTGGAATGTTTGTATAACGCTATACCACATACCAAAGGTTTACAAATAATACGCTCCTATTTGCAAGAAAGAGGCTCAAACTTCTTTGCTTACAACGAATTTGTTATGAAGCTATTGGATTTTATTTTGAAGCACAACGTATTTCAATTTAACCAATCCCACTACCTCCAGGTGCAGGGGGTTGCGATGGGGACTAAATGTGCCCCATCGTATGCCAACCTGTACCTGGGGGGGTGGGAAAAAGATACCTTCGCACGTGAAGACCTCGTCCCTTTTCTAAGTAACATCACAGCCTGGAACAGGTACATTGATGATATTTTATTTTTTTGGTCTGGATCAGAATCAGATTTGTTGCTCTTTTTCAATTTACTTTCTGTGAATCCATTCAATTTAAAGTTTACGTTGAATTACAGTCAAAACTCTATTGAATTTTTGGACTTAACCATTAAAATTGATGCCACTGGACATGTATATTCTGCCTTATACAGAAAGCCCACTGCAGGCAATACGGTCTTGCATGCGACAAGCTTTCATCCAAAACCTCTCCTTAAGAGCATCCCTTATAGCCAGTATTTAAGGGCCAAACGTAATTGCAGTACTGACTCTGACTTTAAGATTGCAGCCAATGACTTATATAATAGACTCAGAGCACGTGGATACAGTCATGTATCTCTGAAAAAATCATATAATAGAGTAAAAAATAAAGATAGGACTTCCCTTCTCTTCTCTAATAAACAAAAAAATTTTGATAATAAAGTACGTATCATTACCAAATACTCTAACCAACATCATTCTTTCCGTGCTATAATTAATAAGTTCTGGCCTCTTCTAAAAGCCGACTCTATTGTTAATCAGTACATAAACGATGTACCATCAATCACCTATATGAGACCTCAATCACTCAAGGACAGCTTAGTTAGAAGTCACTTTCAGGACTCCTCAGGTGAAACTAAACCTAAATATCCAGGCACTTATTCATGCGGGCAATGTGACATGTGTCCCTATATATATAATTCTCGAAAGATCAGACTGCCAAATGGCAACCTGTTTGTTTCGAAATTCCACGTTACATGCTCCACTCCAGGCGTTGTGTATTTGGCCCAATGCCGTTGTGGAGGATTTTACGTGGGTAAAACTAAAAGACTATTTTCTATCCGCATAAAAGACCACATCAAACCCATTCTCAATAAAAAAATTATTACAGCCATAAGCAGGCACATAGGCACCCATCATGCCTTTGACCCCAACTGGATACGATTTTCAGCCCTGGCCCATATACCTCTAAACTCAAGAGGTGGCTCAGTGGACAAGCTTCTCTTACAAACTGAAGCCAAGTGGATCTTTATCCTAAAAGCCACAAAATACCCTGGTTTCAATGAAAATATAAGCTACAGATCTTTTCTATAGCTAATCTCTGTTTGTTTGTTTCATGAACCCTCATACCTCAGCTGTGAGCCCCCGTGGAGCCTGGCATGAAGAGAGAGAAGTGATATCCCTTTTTCCCCTTTTTGTCTATCCTTTCCCCCTTCCCTCTATTCCTCCTACCCTCTCCCCAATTTATTTGGTTTTCTTTTTGTTTTTTATTATTTTTTTATTTTATTTTTATTTTTATTTTTCTTTATTGATATGTTTATGTTATATTTAAAAATATCTCTGTACATCAAAAAATGTCATTTCTAATTACTATTAACGCTGTACAGGTAATATATACCGTTTAATGTCTCGCTATGCTTGGCCCAAGGTGGGTTTCATGGTTTGCACACTTGGGGATCTCTGTTGCTCTCTATGAGTCCCACCCACATTGAGGAGCTTTGCTTTTTCCCTCCTTCCCTACACCGCATTCCTAAGCCTTACTATTTTGTGATTTGGGACCGGATCCTCTGTTTTTTATCTTCCCTTGCTCCAAGTATGCAAGGGCATATGGACACCCAAGGGCGCCGCTGGGTCATATCCCCAGGCGGCTCCCGATTTGAGGTGGAAGGGAGCATGTAATCCCCTCAAGGGTTAAAAGCCATGACAATCGTCGTTTTATCTGCCCTCTATGCAGGCTTGTGTCTTCCCGCCCCTTTAAGGGCGGAGAGCTAGCATAGCCCTATCTCCATCAGCATGTATCCAAATGAACCTCGTGTCAGCACTGAGGCATTATGGGGTTGGTAGTTTAAATGCCGACTTGGAAGGCTTTGCACATGCTCACTGCTTCCACCTATGGCTGTCCGCATCGAGCCGGTGACGTCAGACGCCGGCTCGATGGATGGGGGATACAAAAGGCAGCGCTGTCACTTCATCTGTAGTGCAGGTTCAGCACAGATACTACCGCCACGCTGACTTTTCCTTTTGGTAAATATACTTTTTTTAGTTGAACTTCATACTGTTACAACACTGTTTCTCATCTCTCTATACCCATATCTATTCATCCTTCTTTTTATTTGCTTGTAGGTTCAGCAAGCCTGGCAGTGGCAGCATACCGCTGCACTCTGTAATTTACAAAATACCACACTGAATCAATTGATTCTTTCTTTGTAATCTGTTGCATTTGTACTGCACCAATATTATCATATGGAATTAACTCTTCCATCTTTGACTCTAACTGCAGGTAAAAATAATTTTTATTCCTTTCACTTTCTTTAACAGTATATTGGTAGTATACCCCCAGCAGCCACTTTTTACAAGCTACCAATTAAGCGTAATTAAAATCAATTGTTTCATTCCTTTGATAATGAGTATCTCATGTTCTACTATGGAGGCTTGTTTTTCAGCCCCAATTCCCTCTTATAATTTAGGGATTGATATCAGTTACCCTTTCTGTTAAAAACTAACATTTTTCAATACCTGTGCTGGATTTGTAAACTTGGTACTTATCTCTGGATTTTGTTTTTGATCTTTGTAGCGCTTGTCTACCTCCATCTATGCCCTGCGTGGGGCTGGGTTGTTTTTAGCATTTGATCCTGTCACCCAATTCTTGCCACCTATTTCACCATCTATTGGCTTGTGGGTTGCGATGCCGGGAATGATTATACCTGGGTAAGCATAGTACCTCCTTGGACTGAGCGAATTGAGACCAATTTCATACTTAATGTTCTGAAATTTATGTGTATCCAATTGTATGGCATAAATGTATTTTCTGTATTCTTAAACCTTTTTTTGTGTTTATGTTCATGTTAGTTGCATACTCCCCTGAAGAAGCAAAAACGCGAAACATGTCGGGAGGACACATGATCATTCTCAGCAACTAACATTTTCAGGATCCCCTATACTTTGTGTCATGTAATCTTTTGTATAAAAAGTGTATTTGTTATTATATTATTGTTATTTTGGTTTTTCCAAAATAATTTTAACATATTTCCAATATTAAAGCTATGAATTCTTTTTTAAGAAATCTCTGTTTCTTTATATAGTGTACCGTAAAAAAATCCCCTGCCCCCCCCCCCCTTTTCCTATTCTTGGATACAATATTTGATGAAGAAATTAGTTTTTTAAAAACATTTTTGGGGATATTTATTATAGTAAAAAATATTGTTGTTTTTTTCAAAATTGTCGCTATTTGTTGGTTTATAGCACAAAAAATAAAAACCGCAGAGGTGATCAAATACCACCAAAAGAAAGCTCTATTTGTGGGTACAACGTTGAATGACCACGCAATTGTCAGTTAAAGTGACGCTGTGCCAAATTGTAAAAAGTGCTCTTGTCAGGAAGGTGGTAAAATCTTCTGGGGCTGAAGTGGTTAACTCATTAATTTTGAAATTCATTATTCATGACGTTTAGTGTCACAGTTTACTTACACATAGACACATTTCACTTTAATTGTTGATTGTATATTAACAAATATCACTTATCGAATTATTCATTAATCAGTTTTTATAACATATATTTATTTATTCACATATGTATTAGTCTATTTGCATGTTTGCACAGAATATATAATTACACATACTAGTTTATTTTGCATATTTATACAGAAGATACTATGAATATATTTGATATATTTAATACACTTAATATTGTATTGAAAACTACATTCCGAATTGTTATTTCCTAATGACAAATCCCTATATATTAAGGAACAACAACTATGGGAACCTTGGAGTACATGGTACAAAAATTATACTTCCACAATTTAGATAATGCTGATTCTTTAACCACTTGCTTACTGGGCACTTAAACCCCCCTCAGTCCCAGACCAATTTTCAGCTTTCAGCGCTGATGCACTTTGAATGACAATTGCGCGGGCATACAACACTGTACCCAAATGAAATTTTTATCATTTTTTTCCCACAAATAGAGCTTTCTTTTGGTGGTATTTAGTTACAGCTCGGAGTTTTATTTTTTGCTAAACAAACAAAAAAAGATGCAAAAAAAAAAAAAAAAAAAATCATGTTTTAATAGTTTGTTATAAAATTTTGCAAACGGGTCATTTTTCTCCTTCATTGAAGTGCGCTGATAAGGCGGCACTGATAGGCTGCATTGGTGGGCACTGATGGGCTGCATTGGTGGGCACTGATAGGCTGCATTGGTGGGCACTGATAGGCTGCACTTGTGGGCACTGATAGGCATAGTTAAGGCGGCACTAATAGGCACAGATAAGGCGGCACCGATGGGCACAGATAAGGCGGCACTGATGGGCAAAGATGGGCACAGATAAGATGGCACGGATGGGTGGCACGGATAAGTGGCACGGATGGGTGGCACGGATGGGCACTGATAGGTACCACAGATAGATGGGACTGATGGGCACTGATAGGTGGCACTGATAGGTGGCTCTGATAGGTGGCACTGCTGGGCACTGATGGGCGGCACTGCTGGGCACTGATGGGCGGCACTGCTGGGCACTGATGGGCGGCACTGGGGTGCAGCACCTTTGAGGCAGATTGGGTGGCACTGTGGGTGGCACTGTGGGTGGCACTGTGGGTGGCACTGTGGGGTGGCACTGTGGGGTGGCACTGTGGGTGGCACTGTGGGGTGGCACTGTGGGCATTATGGGCACAGACGGGGGGCACTTACTTTTACTTTGTTATATTTCAGGATGGCACTGCGGGAGGCAGGTGGGCACTGGCAGGTGGCATGTGGTGCCTTTCATTGCTGGCCGTGATCGGGACTGATGTCCCGATCACGGCCGCCGGTGATCGGCTTTTTTTTTTTCTCCTCGCGCTGTCAGCGCGAGGAGGAATAATAGCCGATTACCGGCTCCGTTCTATCACATGATCAGCTGTCATTGGCTGACAGCTGATCACGTGATAAGGGGTCGGGATCGACCCCTTACACGGATCGGTGATCAGGCGAGTCTCACGGACTCGCCGATCACAGAGCGCGCCGCGCGCGCCCCTCAGGGGGCGCGCAGGCCGCTCGTAACCAGGACGACGTCAATAGACGTAGTCCTGGAAATCTAGGTCCGCGCTAATGCCGTCATTCGGCAATAGCGCGGTACCCAAGTGGTTAATCATATAGAAGAAAGAACTCCTGTGCGTTTTAATATTTTTTTTTTGGATGGCTTTAAAAATAATTTCATAGCAAAGTGACAAATATATCACATATTTGTTTATCTGAATTGAGCTGCGGAGTAAGAATAGATCTTTATTTTCCTTCATAAAAGATAACTACTGTGTTTGAATTTCCTTTAGGATGTTGGCCTAGGTACTCCAAGACACAGATAGATCCCTGTGAGGGGTGTCTTGGGGTCCAGAAGTGGCCATTATCCATATCGCTATTTATAAATCTTACAATAATTATATTACAGACTTTATTATACAAATTTTAAGAGACTTACTCTTGTTCGAGTCCCTTTATGACTATGAATATTAGATACTTAGGAATACTACTTTATTCTTTATTGTGGATTATTTGTTTCTATGCTATATTATGCTGAGAAAACCCTGTCACTACATTATACTGTGTTATGTTACTTTTATTACTATATATTTTTTTTTTTGTTTTGTAACCCTTGTTGTAACTAACTCTGCTAAAAATCTCAATAAAAACATTTGAAAAGAAAACTACATTCCAAGCTGTAGAGTATTGCAGACCTGCGCTAATCTTACTTTTAATTTTACCCTTCCATTGCTCACGTCATTACTAAGAAAGCTGCGGTCCATTTTAATTGGAATTGATTATTTTCATTGGTGGCGCTGTTAAAACTGTTTTGCATTTCTCTTCTTCGGGGCTGTTGCTGCACAATATTAAATGGGAGGATTCCCATGCCGGTTATAGGCAGTATTTGTCAAGTTTCAGAGGTAAAACTGAAAGTGACAGCTGAGGTTCCAGGGGCAGCAATCCCTATCCCAGGAAACCTCACCTATCACATTGTCAGTTTTACCTCCAAAACTTCTTGTCGCTATTCTCAATAAATGCCTATTAATTTACCATTGAACTTGCATTCTTTTGGAAATTGGGCATGCATTTTTTCCTATTATTCCAAGTCTACATGTGGAAACAACCTTAAAGCGGTGTTCCATCTGCAAATTTGTATTTTTTTTAAAAAGTCAGCAGCGACAAACACTGTCGCTGCTGACTTTTTATAAGGAAACTTACCTGTACAGGGAGCCTGCTATGTCGGCCCCCCAGAGGCCGATCCGTCCATCAGATCGGGTGCAGGCGCCACCATTCTAATTAAGGGAAACCAGCAGTGGAGCCTTGCGGCTTTCCCACCCATTTCCTACTGCCCCCTGATGTCTTCTGGGACACACACATGTCCCAGAAGACATGGGGGTGGGGGGCTCACTGAAGAAGAGGATATGACGTCCTGCGCCGCGGATCGAATGGATCGGAGGTACAGTCTGTACTTTATAAAAAGGTAAGTTAGAAGAAAAAATTATTTTTTTAACTAGCCAAAAAGGAGGGGTGGAGTGGTGTTTTTTTTTGTTTAAAACCACCTGTCATGGTCGTCCCCGAAATCCAGCGGCCCATGGAAGACCTATTCACAAAATCCCTTCGTTGAGCGCTAATAGGTTTCCCTGGGCGCGCGTTGGCGTGAACGGACGCACGCGGGTGCGAGCAGGTATGAACGGGCGCACGCGGGTGCGCGAGGTTGCGAACGTGCGCACGCGGGTACGCGAGGTCACGAACGGCTGCACGGTTTCACGCGGGCGTGCGCGGGCACGTCGTGCGACCGTTCTTGGCGCCCAGAGGGCTTCTTAAGGAATCCGTTCTAGTGCCCCGGTGCTGTCCAGTCTACAGCGTTCCTGTGACTTACCTCTGCTAACCTGATTGTTCCTGCCCTGTTCTACCCGGCCTGTTCCTGACTACTCCTGCTTGCTGCCAGCCTTGACCCTTGGACTGTTTGACTACGCTTCTGCCTTCTCCTTTGTACTGTTGCTGCCTGCCCGTTGACGACCCGGCCTGTGTTTGACCCTGCTTGTTCTGCCAGTTGATCCGGTCTGTCATCTGTGACCGCTGCAGTCTGCTGCCTGCCTGCCAGCTGATCCAGTCCGCCATCTGTGACCGCTGCTGTCCGCTGCCTGCCTGCCAGCTGATCCAGTCCGCCATCTGTGACCCCTGCTGTCTGTTGCCTGCCTGCCAGCCGCTCCAGTCTGCCATCTGTGACCGCTGCTGTCTGCTGCCTGCCTACCAGCCGTTCCAGTACGATCACCTGTACCCGCTGCCAGCCGCTGACTGCTCACCAGCTGTTCCAGAACCACCTACCTGTACCTGCCTCTGTCTGACGCCTGTTCCAGGGCCTAACCTGCTATCACCTGCTTGGCACTTGTGCCCTCTGAACTCTAGAGTCCCTGTTCCCACTCTCAGGGAATCTCGAGCCAGAGGCTTACGAGAGGCCGCTCCCTTCACTCCGGGCTCCTTCCACCAGGTACGTGACACCACCTCTCAAAAGTGGGTGGAACTCTGCTTTAAGGTTGTACCAGGAAGGAAGTAGCCCAAGCTCTAAGAGGGTTCACTGCCAATATCCACCATTGGGTATGGCCTACTGGAGGGACATCTCCTTACTCACACAACCATTCACCCATGACCAGTGACTAAAGTCCCATACACACTATCAGATTTTCTGCAGATTTACCAAAATCATATAATATGAGGTCAAACCTTAGGAGTTTCAATTGTGTATGCAATAAGGCAGGGCCTTGCACTACATGGTTTTGATAAATCTGAAGACAAAAATCAGCAGAAAATCTGATAGTGTATATTGGGCTTAATTCAGTCAGTCCAGCGCACTTATCACATACCTGATGGCTGAGCCTGATGTGCAGAGGAAGGCCCCCCTTTCAACCCCAGCTCAGGGACCACTAATGTTGTAACAGTGGCATCGAGAGCATGGTGCTGTAAGGGTGCCTGAACCTTCTTCTATGTGCAGGGTGCGTCACCAGTTTGGACTAGAGAGCCAAACAGAAGATTTTGGTAGATCAGCACACTTTGGGCTAGTGGCAGCAGGTAGTTAGAGACTGTCAGAAGTATGGTGGGCAGAGGAGACACAGGATCAGTGGTCAGACAAGCCGGGTTGGCAACAGACGATCAGATGTAGGCATAGGGGGCAGGCAAAGAATGATCAAGGTACAGGCAGAGATCAGCAATGTTAGTTCAGGCAGATGAGCAAGAGACAAAAGGCAAAAGTCCAGATACAGGCCAAAGTCGGGATAAGAGGGGTACAATGGAGTCAGAGGCAAGCCGGGTCAAATACAGGAGTCAGCAGGATCAGGTTTCAGGAACACAGATATAGCTGCAGTTCAGACTGCAACGTTTTAGTGAACCTGCTGCACTTACAGTATCTCACAAAAGTGAGTACACCCCTCACATTTCTGTAAATAACCTTGATGTGATGATATGAGCTCCACTCTTTGTATCAATACACTGCTCCAGGGGCATGGCCATGACACCCTGAAATCACAGTCTTTCCTAGAGCCGGCTATACACTTATTTTATTTTTTTTTTAAAACCAACAGATTCCTCCATCCACACAAACGCAGGAGGTAAATGGAGGAGTCCCCCCATCACCAAGGCATTGTAGTGCGTGCCATTGTCAGAGTACACTGATCAGGGGTTGCAGTAGCTGATCATTGGAAAAATTTCCAACATGTCCCTTCAACAGAAATTGATTAAACAATAGACTTTTGATGAGCAGGAGAGCCCACACACTGATCGAAATTAGATTAGTGTATGGCCAGCTTAAAGTCAAACTCCAGGTTTTGTTTTACTTTAATTAGTTTATTTCATTTCATTCAAATTAAATATTTCTTTCACTAAAAAATGCGCTCGATGACAGCGCTGTATAAACAGTGCTGTATAAACAATTTGTAGCATCAGCTACATACAGTATACAGCGCTGTGTTCCAGCAGCGGTACACGGTTTTTGCCGCCTGCTGCCGAAACAAAATTGAGCTGGGCTGAGTGCTGATCAGCCATTCACAGGGAGCATTGTATTTTATGAGTAAATACAAAGCTTCCTCTGATTGGCCAGGGTGGAGAGGCAGGCATATGATGTCAGAATCTCCTCCTCAGCCAATCAGAGCAATCAAATGCATAGGAAGCCTTGTATTCATTCCTAAAATACAAGGTTTCCTATGCATGGCTGGGAAGCTCTCAGCCCAACTCAATTTTGTTTGAATGTGTAAAGTGGAAGTATGGAAATAAAAGACAGAGAACAGAGTAATCACACGATCGCTGGTAATCTGGTTCTCAGTCTTCATTAAGCAGAGAGCGGTGACTGTCAGTCACTGTAGCACCAATATTTAAAAAGGGCCCAAAATACATCCCTGGGCATTACAGACCAGATAGCATACTATCAAGCTCTTAGCTCTTAGAGGGGATAAGGAACTACATAAGAGATTTTAGTAATGAGAACGGTATCATTAGCAGTAATCAGCATGGATTCATGAATAATCATTCTTGCCAAACCAATCTATTAACCTTCTATGAGGAGGTGAGTTTCCATTTAGATAAAGGAAGGCCCGTAGATGTGGTGTCCTTGTATTTTGCGAAAGCATTTAACACAGTTCCCCATAAACGTTTACTGTACAAAATAAGGTCCATTGGCATGGACCATAGGGTGAGTACATGGATTGAAAACTGGCTACAAGGGCAAGTTCAGAGGGTGGTGATAAATGGGGAGTACTCGACATGGTCAGGGGTGGGTAGTGGGTTCCCCCAGGGTTCTGTGTTAGGGCCAATCCTGTTTAATTTTTTCATAAACGATCTGGAGGATGGGGTAAACAGTTCAATCTCTGTATTTGCGGACAATACTAAACTAAGCAGGGCAATAACTTCTCTGCAGGATATGGAAACCTTGCAAATAGATCTGAACAAATTAATGGAGTGGCAACTACATGTCAAATGAGAAAAATGTAAAATAATGCATTTGAGTGGCACAAATATGAGTGCAATCTATACACTGGGGGGAGAACCTCTGGGGGAATCTAGGATGGAAAAGGACCTGAAGGTCCTAGTAGATGATTGGCTCAGCAATGGCATGAAATGCCAAGATGTTGCTAACAAAGCAAAAAGAATATTAGCATGCTTTAAAAAGCTCTTGAGAGAGAATATGATTTCAATTTACAAATACCGTACTGGTGATCCCACAATAGAGATAAAACTTTTTTGTGGAAGAGAGTTTAACAAGACGTGTGGCCACTCATTAAAGTTAGAAAAAAAGAGGTTTAACCTTAAACTACGTAGAGAATTCTTTACTGTAAGAGCGGTTAAGATGTGGAATTCCCTTCCACAGGCGGTGGTCTCAGCAGGGGGCATCGATAGTTTCAAAAAACTATTAGATAAGCACTTGAACAACCGCGACATTCAGGGATATACAATGTAATACTGACATATAATCACACACATAGGTTGGACTTGATGGACTTGTGTCTTTTCAACCTTACCTACTATGTAACTATGTCATAACTTTTACTTCTGCTCATGCCCCAAAGTTACCTTTTTACTTAGATTACACAACTATATCTGCTCGTAGTCAAGAAAGTTATCCATCGCTACAAATAAATAAACACATTGTCAAATTTCATGTCCGCTCAATTCCACTCTGGAAAATTGTTCCATTTTAATTAGTGACTTGAACAGGCAGAAATGCTTCATTATGCCAGGAAATGTCAAGCAGAGAACATTATTAGCTGATGACAGTATAACGTATAGCGAGACGAGCGGCAATGCGTTCCAGAATGCCATCTCCTATCAGACATTTACATAAGTACATCTATATGGTAGCTCCAAATGCCGCAACGGTCGCAGCCGGCGCCCTCGTCTCGAAGCCGTTGGATGTATCGTTATTGACTTAAAATTCTTCTTTTCTTTTTTGCTGTGTCTGGATAATCGGAATGATGAATAGCAGTCTAATGGGGATCTTTTTCAATCAGCGGAATGAGGATTAGATATCTGAAGTTCACAGGCTTGATTATCATGGACAAAAGTTTTCGAGCTGACAATAGTCTGTTCTATCATACTCATTAAATGTCTGTGCTAGCACTGGTGTCATTAATTTGATTGTTCCCGTACCAGTTAGTCATCAGATAATTACCTGAGAACTGCCAGGCTCGATGTGTGCTTATTACTGAGCTTTATAATAATGAGACAAATATATCCCTTATTGGAAAATGCAAGGATAGCAGCCAATGGAAAGATCAGAACCAAAACAACTGCCCTGCTGGTCTGGAGGTGGGAGATGACCTGTTCCTTAGCCACTTGTCCACTTGGCACTTAAAGCGGAGGTCCACCCTAAAGTGGACCTTCCGCTCATCGGAACCCTCCCCCCCTCCGGCGCCACAATTGGCACCTTTCAGGGGGGAGGGGGTGCAGATACCTGTACAGTACAGGTATCTGCACCCACTTCCGGGATAGCTCTCTGTGGAAAGGGGCGTAGATTACGCCCCTTTCCGCAAGTGCCCCGCTGCCTGCTGGGAAACACACAGATCCCAGAGGCAGCGGGGACCGTCCTTATTGCGCAGCGCGACTCGCGCATGCGCAGTAGGGAACCGGGAAATGAAGCCGAAAGGCTCCATTTCCTGATTCCCATACCCAAGATGGCGGCGGCAGCACCCGAGAGACGATCTAGAGATTGGCTTCGGGTGCCGACATCGCGGGCGCGCTGGACAGGTAAGTGTCACTATTTTAAAAGTCAGCAGCTGCAGTATTTGTAGCTGCTGGCTTTAAAAAAAAAAAAAACGCGGAGTCCCGGCGGACTCCCGCTTTAAAGCCTCTTCCTAACCAGTAGGGATGTATTAAGGTGAAAAAACATCTTGCAGTGCCGGCCCCCCCAGCACCCCCGTTTTACTTACCTGGCGCGGGGCCGAGTGATACAGTGAGCGGCTATAGCCGCCGGCTGTATCACGGGAGTGCGCCCGCAAGTGCTTCTCACCATACGAGGGAGCTCGCATGAATGTGAGAAGTACTTGCCGGGGGAATCTGAGACAGCTGCCGAGGGACCCCAGAAGACCAAGTTTGGGGCCACTCTGTGCAAAACGAGCTGCACAGTGGAGGTAAATATAACATGTTTGTTATTTAAAAAAAAAAATACTTTACAACCCCTTTAAAGTGAAACAATAAAAGTAAAATATTCCTTTAAATTTCGTACCTGGGGGTGTCTATAGTATGCCTCTAAAGTGGTGCATGTTTCTTGTGTTTAGAACAGTCCCTGCTTAAAATGACATTTCTAAAGGAAAAAAAGTAATTTAAAAGTACTCGCGGCTATAATGAATTGTCGGTATCGGCAATACACATAAAAGTCATTGAAAAAAATGGCATGGGATTCCCCCACAGTCCATTACCAGGCCCTTTGGGTCTGGTATGAATGTTAAGGGGAACCTCGAACCAAAATAAAAAAAAAAAATTGGTGGTGGTCCCCCCAAATTCCATACCCGGCCCTTTATGTCTGGTATGGATTTTAAGGGGAACCCCGTGCCAAAATAAAAATAAAAATTGCGTGGGGGTCCCCTTAAAAATCCATACCAGACCCTTATCCAAACACGCAACCTGGAAGACTGCAGACACTGTCCTCGTGTTGATGGAGAAAAGGGCCTCATCCCACAACCCTTGCCTGGTGGTTGTGGGGGTCTGCAGGCAGGGGGCTTATCGGAATATGGAAGCCCCTTTTAACCACTTAAGGACCGCCGCATGGCAATGTACGTTGGTGCAATGGCACCGACAGGCACAAGCACGTACATGTACATGTTCGCCTTCCAGCGGGTGGGGGGTCCGATCGGACCCCCTCCCGCTGGATGCGGCAGTCCGTTTCGCTGCAGGAGCGATCCGGGATGAGGGGATGGCCGTTGGTTTCTGGCCATCCCCTCGCGATCGCTCCTGGCGAATGAGAAGCTTCCCCCGCTGTGTATAGTAAACACAGGCAGGGAGGAAGTGATGTCATTCTCCTTGGGGCGGTCTTTTTGACCGGACTGCGAGGAGAAGAGAGAAAGTAAGTGTGCACCAACACTACACTGACATTTAGGTACACACAGGCACACAAACCCCCCCCCCCCGATCACCCCCCCCCCCCCCCGATCGCCCCTCCCATTCACAGTGTCACTGATTGCAGTGATCATTTATTTTCTGATCACTGCATTTAGTGTCAGTTGTGACAGTAAAAACTGTCAGGGCAGTTATTGTTAGGTCCAGGGTAGCCCCCTACCCCCCCAATAAAGGTTTAACACCCTGATTGCCCCTAGACTTAACCCTTTCACCCCCTTTTGCCAGTGTCACTAAGCGATCGTTTTTCTGATCGCTACATTAGTGTCACTGGTGCCGCTAAGTAGCTAGTTATTTTTTTAGGTTCACTGCCAGGTTTTTATAGCGCTAGGTACCCCGATATACTACCCAATAATGGTTTTAACCCCCTGATTGCCCCTAGTTAACCCTTTCACCCCCTTTTGCCAGTGTCACTAAGCGATCATTTTTCTGATCACTGCATTAGTGTCACTAGTGCCGCTAGCTGGCTAGTTATTTTTTTAGGTTCACTGCCAGGTTTTTATAGCGCTCGGTACCCCAATATACTACCCAATAATGGTTTTAACTCCCTGATTGCCCCTAGTTAACCCTTTCACCAGCGATCACCGTATAAGTGCCACTGGTGACGCTGGTTAGCCAGTTAGTTATTTAGGTTCCCCGTCAGGTTTTTATATAGCGCCAGGGACCCCCATATACTACCTAATAAGGATTTTAACCCCCTGATTGCCCCTAGTTAACCCTTTCACCAGTGATCACCGTATAAGTGTTACGGGTGACTCTGGTTAGTTTGCTTTTTATAGCATCAGGGCACCCACCATTTATTACCCAATAAAGGTTTAACCCCCTGATCACCCGGCAGGTGATATCAATTCGATTTTAGGGTCAGGGTCTGCGTCGCCCCAGGCAGCGCTAGGTTAGTGCCAGTACCGCTAACACCCACGCGCAAAGCATAAACCTCCCGTAGTGGTATAGAATCTGAACAGATCAATATCTGATCTGATCAAATCTATACTAGTGTCCCCAGCAGTTTAGGGTTCCAAAAAAACGCATTGTTAGCGGGATCAGCCCAGATACCTGCTGGCACCTGCGTTGTGCCCCTCCGCCCAGCCTACCCAAGTGCAGTATCGATCGATCACTGTCACTTACAAAACACTAAACACATAACTGCAGCGTTTGCATAGTCAGGCCTGATCCCTGCGATCGCTAACAGTTATTTTTGGTAGCGTTTTATATTTAAATCCGGAAGGCAGTGCTTGGTTTTCGGGGTCCCGTACGTGGCTAGACTCCCAAAAAGTCCCCCACATGTGGTATCCCCGTACTTGGGAGAAACAGCAGAATTAATTTTGGGGTGTAATTTCACTTATGCCCATAGCATGTGTGAGCAATATATCATTTAGTGACAACTTTGTGCAAAAAAATAAAAAATTGTAATATTCCTGCAACTTGTGGCAAAATATAAAATATTTCATGGACTCAACATGCCTCTCAGTAAATAGCTTGGGATGTCTACTTTCCAAAATGGAGTCATTTGGGGGAGGGGGGGGGTTGTGCTATTTTGGCATTTTATGGCCTTCGAAACTGTGATAGGTAGTGAGGAGTGAAATCAAAAATTTGCACCCTTAGAAATCCTGAAGGCAATGATTGGTTTTCGGGTGCCGTATGCGGCTAGACTCCCAAAAAGTCCCACATATGTGGTATACTCGTACTCAGGAGAAGCAGCAGAATATATTTTGGGGTGCAATTCCACATATAACTATGGCATGTGTGAGCAATATATCATTTAGTGACAACTTTTTGTAAACTTTTTTTTTTTTGTGTGTCATTATTGAATCACTTGGGACAAAAAAATAAAAATATTCAATGGGCTCAACATGCCCCTCAGCAATTTCCTTGGGGTATCTACTTTCCAAAATTGGGTAATTTGGGGGGGGGTTTGTACTGCCCTGCCATTTTATCACCTCAAGAAATGAGATAGGCAGTCATAAATTAAAAGCTGTGTAAATTCCAGAAAATGTACTCTAGTTTGTAGACGCTATAACTTTTGCGCAAACCAATAAATATACGCTTATTGACATTTTTTTTACTAAAGACATGTGGCTGAATAAATTGTGCCCTAAATGTATGACTAAAATTGAGTTTATTCGATTTTTCTTATAACAAAAAGTAGAAAATATCTTTTTTTCTCGAAATTTTCGGTCTTTTTCCATTTATATCGCAAAAAGTAAAAATCGCAGAGGCAATCAAATACCATCAAAAGAAATCTCTATTTGTGGGAAGAAAATGACGCAAATTTCGTTTGGATACAACATTGCATGACTGCGCAATTACCAGTTAAAGCAGTGCAGTGCGAAATTGTAAAAAGACCTTAGGCTGACAATTGTTCTGGGGCTGAAGTGGTTAACAAAGGCACCCCCAGATCCTGGCCTCCCCCCGGTGTGAAATGGTAACGGGTTGTGCCTCTACCATTTCACAAAAAAAGTGTGAAAATTGTAAAAATGACATGACACGGCTTGGTACAAGTGATTTATTACTAAAATTAATAAACTTTATTACGTTGTGAAAAGTCATGTAAGCAGCATTTTTGGGGCAGGCTGGGAGCGATTTGTTTAGCACTCCCAAAACGCTCTGCCCATTGCCTTAAAAGCGATATTTCAAGCGCCGCAAAACAGGACTTTTTTGTGGGGGTGAAAAGCACCGCGCTAGCTGCTGAAAAGTGCAGCAAAAGCGCCACTAAATCAGTGCTAAAGTGCCTCTAAAACAAGTTGCGCTTTAGCGCTAATGGCTGGATGTCCCAGTGTGAATGTACCCTAACAAGCCAGGGAAGTACAAATACTCCCCAATTCACCCATTTTTGGAAAGTAGACATTCCAAAGTTTTAGTAAGAGGCATGGCGAGTTTTCTGAAGTTAAAACAAAAAAGTGTGGCGCTTAGGTGGCAACAAACCACATGAACCAGTAAGGCACTAATTCAAGCAAAGAAAATTACATACACTTCAAAAAAAGAAAATATGTGTAAATTCCGTTGTATATCAAGAGATCTTACTCTCAGGTGGAAGAGTGCATGAACCTCATGCACACAAAAGGTTAAGGTAAATAAAATTAATTTAACATATACAGTCCATCAAGTGAACGTCTAACAGTCCTTGAAATGTGTAATATCAATCACAATTCCAAACTTGAGGTGACGTGAAAAAAGGTGAAATTCAACTTCTGATGTGTAGAATAATACCACCACCACTGTGATAAAGAAGGGGAGAGGAGGCTTACCAAATGACGTGGACTCAGAGGAAGGCTTACGCCTCTCGAGTCATATGGGCCTGTAGGTTAGCAAACCAGATAATCATACATCTAGTATGTAATCTCCCGCAAGTCTTCAGGTCATGAAATCATCCGTAGCGATCCTCCTATAGTGCTCATCCCACGAAAATAGGGGGCTCAGGTATCAAAGACCATGGAAGTAGAAAACTAGCATAGCGTGATACCGTTTTAACATCCAATTTATTAAAAAATAATAATAAAATTACACTCACATTTGGTTCAATTGTAATAACATAGTCAGAAAGTAGCGATGTCTGTAAGGGGGTCCACTCGACGCGTTTCAACTAAACAGCCGTCCTCTTTTTTGTTTTAATTTTTGTATGTTACTGTGTAGTCTTCAGTAGTGTTGGCAGCTGGGTAGAACACATCTTTTCACAGCGCAGTATTTTTTACACCTTTATTTAGTTTTCTGAAGTTGTAATATTTCCCCCACAATTCTTTGCAAAATTAAGATTTATTTATTTTTTCACAAAAGTGTCATATTAACAGGTCATTTCTCACACACAGCATATGCATACTTGCAACTACACCCCAAAACACATTCTGCTACTCCTCTGAGTATGGCCATACCATCTGTGTTACAGAGGCCCAATATGCAGCGAGCACCATCAGTTATTCTAGGGACATAAATTACACATTTAATTTCTTTAATTTCTACCTCTTACACTTTTGAAGGCCCTGGAGCACCAGGGCCACATACCTCCCAACTTTTTGAGATGGAAACGAGGGACACCCATATTAGCAAAAGTATGTAGGTATAGGACACACCCCGTAGGAGAATTATACACAAAAAGTGATTAGTTAAACCCACAAGTGCTTGTTTTTTTTTACCTCTACTATTCCTTTATTCTGGCTTTTGAAACTTACCAATGCAGAAATGTAAAAACTGGATGAAAGTTTTAGCACTGAGAAACAATTTTTGAAAGATAAAAAGTGCAACTATATAGATCAGACCAAAATGAGGGACAAATGAGGAGGAAAGAGGGACAGAGGCACTTTGTTCCAAATCAGGGGCCGTCCCTCAAAATCAGGGACAGTTGGGAGCTATGGGACAATGGAAACACCCAAAAAATTACCCCATTTTGGAAAGTAGACACCCTATTGTATAATTTATAAGGCATAACAAGTCTTTTGAACAAGTCCTTTTTTTTCCACACGTTTTTGAAAAATGTGGAAAGAAAATGAAAATACATTTCTTTTTTACGCAAAGTTGTCCATGTATAAGATATTTCTGACACATAGCAAGTGCATAGCAAAAATTACATCCTAAAATATATTCTGCTACTCTTGAGTGTGGCGATACCACATGTCTGAGACTTTTCCACAGCCTGGCTACATACAGAGGTCCAACATGCAGGGAGCACCTTCAGCTGTTTTAGAGGCATGCATTTCAAATCTAATTTGACTAACTATTACACTTTTGTGAGGTACTGATGGGCACTGTAGTGGCATGGATATGGCACAGATGAAAACTGATGTGGCATGGATCAGCACTGTTGTGGCATAGATGTACATGGATGAGAACTGATGTGGCATAGATAAGCACTGATGTGGCATGAATGAACACTGATGTGGCATGGATGTGGTATGGATGAGCACTGATGTGGCACGGATGAGCACTGATGTGGCACAGATGAGCACTGATGTGGCATGGATGAGCACAGATGTGGCATGAATGAGCACTGATGTGGCATGCATGGTCACTGATGTAGCATGGGTGGGCACGGATAAGCAATGATGTGGCATGGATGAGAAATGGATGGGCATTGATGAGCCATGGATGGGCATGAACGAGACATGTATGAGCCATGGATGAGACATGTATGAGCCATGGATGAGGCATGGATGAACCATGGATGGGACATGTATGGGCTTGGATGAGACATGGATGATCATGGATGAGCCATGGATGGGCATGGATAAGACATGGATGAGCCATGGATGGACATGCATGAGACATGTATGAGCCATGGATGAGACATGTATGAGCCATGGATTAGACATGGATGAGCCATGGATGGGACATGTATGGGCTTGAATGAGACATGGATGAGCCATGGATGGGCATGCATGAGACATGGATGAGCCATGGATGAGACATAGATGAGCCATAGATGGGCATGGATGAGCCATGGATGGACATGCATGAGACATGTATGAGCCATGGATGAGATATGGATGAGTCATGGATGGGCACAGATCAGCGCTGTGGGTGCTACAGATCCAGCCCACAATCGCTGTTGAACCCGGCACCCTCCTCTCCTCATACACTGTACCACCGGTTTGTTGACAAGTGATCGCTCCATCGTTGGACAGAGCGATCACAATCACTGCCATTGGCCCTTTACCCCATGGTGCTGGATCCTCCAGACATGGCAGTCATGGACATGCCCATGTGCACACCCCAGATGGCGCACGATTCTGGGAGGATGTCATTGTACGCCCTCCCAGAATTATCCAACCGCACTGTAGCAGTCATTCTGCTATGGTCCAGTCATCAAGTGGTTAAAGCCTAAGTGGAGATAAAGTTAAAAAAAACAACAACACAAGGGACTTGACTTAGCATTAAACCATGGGGTGGATTTACCAAAGAGCTTAATAAATAAAGTAAAGCTTCATTTTGCAAAGAATACTCAATCAGATGCAAGAAAAAAGTAAAAAGAAAACAGAATTTTTTCTTACATGTGATTGGATGATGGAAGTCAGCAGAGCTTCTGCTTTAATTACTAAGCACTGCAGCAACTGCTCTTGCAGTGTGCAACTGCACTTTGCAAAGTGCACAGTCTATTTGCTGTTAGTCAACCAACCCCTATGTGCAGCTGGCTGGCTTGCAATCTTCTGGATTAGTATGAATGAGCCATGGATGAGCATGAATGAGCCATGGATGTGCATGAATGAGCCATGGATGTGCATGAATGAGCCATGAGTATGCATGAATGAGCCATGAGTGTGCATGAATGAGCCATGGATGGGCATACTACAACATTATAAAGTACTGACTTTAGAATGAAGCCATCCAGCAGCATGCTGTCACCGTTGACAGGGCATCCATCTTCACCCGGTCTTCCTTCCGGGTTTGCGGGCTCCGGCAGCTTGAATGGCCAAGCTGCAATGGCGGAAATCCTGCTCATGAGTGTGGTAGATCCTGGCATCCCCTGTTATTTTCATGAGCGTGGGAGTCGCGGCCCCAGCACAGTGCTCTGAAGGAACATCAAAACCATGAGCCGGGGATGTCATCGGCTGCCAAAGGAGCGTATATCTCCTAAACGATGCATGTTTAGGAGATATTCATTTTACCTACAGATAAGCTTTATTACAAGCTCACCTGTAGTTAAATATCACAAAGCGGGCTTTATTACCGCTTTAAAGCTGAACACTGGCCAACTTATCTTTATTTACACTGTATTTATTTTTGGTCTTCATTGCTGTCTGTGACCCAACTTGGAGAAGAAATGAAGGAAAGGATGCATTTGTAGCAGGAGGGAAAGGCACGGACAAGTTTTGAAGCACTCGGGTTAATTTACTAAAGGACTAGGAAAATGCCCACCCAGATTAGTAAGGCACTCTTCAATTCAATCACCCAATCATGCGCCACCAAAAATCCTCCTCTTTTTAAGAAAACAGTCTTTACAGCTTTATTAATTCAAACCCATTTTTAGAACTTCTGACTCTTCCTTACTTTACTAAAAATATGATTTTGCTTCTGTTTGTGTCCCCAATAGAAATAATTCTCATTACTTTCTATTGTAAAAAGGAATGAGGAAAAATCTCCCTTGGTTAAGTCCTTAAAGTGGAGCTCCACCCAAAAGGGGAAACTCCGCTTGTTTGTCCCCTCCGCTACCACATTTGCCACCTTTCGGGGGGACTGGGTATGTGGTTTTGACAGGTACCCATTCCCACTTCCGGCTGGCTTTGCCACGGTGAACTCATCCAGAGTTTTGGCACCCCCCCCCCCTCCTTCGCCCCATGCATGCTCACTAGGGAACCAATTGTGAAGCTGCAAGGCTTCACTGCTGGTTCCCTTACCCGACATGGTGGCGGCAGCACTCAAGAGCTGATTGAAAAATCAGCTAGTGTGAAGACACCATTCGATTTGTGGACAGGTAAGTGCCCTAATATAAAAAAAAAAAATTCTGAAGGAGCCTGGAGCTCCTCTTTAAAGAGAAGTTCCAGTCTCCCCACCTCCCCTAAAAATATTAAGAGTCAGCAGCTACAAATACTGTAACTGCTGACTTTTAATATAACGACACTTACCTGTCCACAAATCTAGCGGTGTCTTCATCTTAGCTGATTCTTCAATCGGCTTTGGGTGCTGGCACAGTCATCTCGACTAGGGGGAACTGGCAGTGAAGTCGCAAGGTGCTTGTTTACTACAGTGCATGAGTGAGTGGCACTGCACTTTGTGAATGGTCCGCGCAGTCTTCTGGGACCAGTAATGTATCCCTGAAGGCTGGGGGGGGGGGGGCTGAACTTCCTTTCAGATTGCTGTGTCAATCTGACCAGAAATGGAAGCGGGTGCCTGTCAAAAGCAGGTACCTGCTCCCCCCAAAAAATGTGGCAGAGGAGGGGGGGGGGGGGAGGGTCCAAACCAGCAGAACTTCCCCTTTTGGGTAAAGTTCGGCTTAAAGTGGAAAATTATAGAAGATTTTGGTACTTTTTTTTAATGAAATATTTATATAAAATGTTTATTTTACAAACAAGCATCCATGACACTGTTTTCAAAGTCTGCTGTTTTTTCTAGTTAGAAAGCCCAGAAATATTTGCTGGTTTGTTGGCAGCCCATGTATAACTATCTGAGACAGATGGTCAGTTACCCATTAGACCAGTGATGGCGAACCTTGGCACCCCAGATGTTTTGGAACTACATTTCCCATGATGCTCACACACTCTGCAGTGTTGATAAGCATCATGTAGTTCCAAAACATCTGGGGTGCCAAGGTTCGCCATCACTGCTCTAGACTAAAAGGGGGGGGGGGTGTCCCTCCTCTGAGTCCTTTAGCAGTATGGACAATGTGATCACACTTCCTACTCATGTCTCTTCAGTCAATTAATATTTATGTGCAATATTTCATAATTCCATGCCAAAAAAAAATCCCGTAACATTCATTGTATATTTTAGTCATAAACACAATACTTTTATTAAAAATAGCCAAGCCAAGATCCCCTTTAAAAGATTTCAAATCAGGAATTAATTCAGCTTCGTTGTTCAGGCTTTCTCCAAATTTGACAGTACTTGCTATCTGGGGAACTCTTGCAGTCTTTAGGAACAAATTGTTTCTTAGCTTGCCGGATCAAGTTATTAATGTCTGTTCTCAACTGTGAAAACTCCAAAGTGGTTCAGTGTTTATCTGAGTTTTCTAAGCTCTGTTCTATAAATCTAGATAGCCTGATAGATGTATACTACAGGGATGGAATGGTACAAGTCTAAACCCCTCAATTGTTGTTGAGTTGAATAATTCATTCTACCAGTATGAAGGACATCTAAGTAACATTTATAGCAAATCTGTTAGAAGATTATACCTAGCAAAGTGTCTCCTCCCAGTCACAGATCAGGTACCTTTCAATGCTACCTAGTACCCAAAAATGCTTCTGTAACTACTTGAGATGAAGTTCGAGTTTGGGTGCTCCTGGATATTTTATGTAGAAATTTGCCGGTCTGGATTTTAAAGGGCCCATAATGCATTTCCCACCCCTCCAGCTGTGGTCAGAATGGCCAGTAATGGGAGTTTTGATATGTGCCAGCCCTCGCACCATAAAAAGGAGGGTCCCAGCAGCCATTTGTGAGTGTGTGTTGGAGCAGTTTAAAGTAGAATTCCAGGCAAACCCTAAACTGTCCCCCCTTTCCTAACACCTATACTAACTAACCTGTGTAAGAAAGATGTATATACTCTATTTTCAGGTCCCTCTGGTATGGTCACATGATGCTGCTTCCCTCTGTCAGGCAGCGACTGCAGGTGAGAAGAGGGAGCACCAACAATGGATGGACCAATAAAGCCTATGGGTGACATTAGGCTCCCAGGCATTACCAGCCAATGTATGTACACTCTCTCCTTTCCCCTGCAGCCAAATAATATGCTCGAATATGTATTTCAAGATACAACTTGACTTATCTCTCCTTCTTAAATTACAGCATAAATAAGCTGCTTATATACTGTCTAGCCACAATACAATATTTGTTGCTATTGTCTCTAATAATAAACTGTATTGTTTATTTTCAAATAAAACCTGCCTTGTCTATCTCTATATTGTGGCCCAACCAAGCTGCTCACATCCTTTTCAGTAACTATAAGATATTTGTGGCTATTGGCTAAAGACAAATCCACTTTGCACTACAACTGCACTGAAAGTGCACTTGGACATGCAGTCACTGTAAATCAGAGGGGGACATGCAAGGAAAATAAAAAACAGCATTTTAGCCTGCACATGATTGTATGATAAAATCAGCAGAGCTTCCCCTCATTTCAGATCTAGAGCGACTGCACTTTCAAGTGCACTTGCAGTGCACTTGTAGTGAAGAGTGTATAGCACTGACCCCGAAGGAGCTACTTGTTTTTATTTGAGCTTACCGTTACCTCACCTGCTTGCTGCTCCGTCTTGGGGATCCCGTGGTAAATGGCCCAAAGAATGTTGAAACTGACACTGAATCCTCTTTTGGGTTATTTATTTAGAAAAACAAAGTCTCTTAATGGAGGGTAGAGGGTTAGGGGTGAGTTCAGGATCTTAAATTGCAAGGTGAAAATATTATGAGAATCCAGAGAATAAAACTGTTCCACAACTGGATTCAACAGCCCCCGGATAGACCTCTCTCACTAGGCCTAGAAGTCGGTGGGATACTCGGTAAAGTCTCTGCCACAGACTTATGAGATACACTTGAGCGTTACTGAGGGATGTGGATAAATTTAAAGAACTGACATACGGTACCAGGTTCTCTCAGCCAATCTGGCGATACCGTATGAGTGTTGATCCAGGTTACGTCCTTCAACTAAGTATCCAGGCTCCTTCAGAGAAACCAGCCTTGCACACAGTCTTCTCCTGAAAGTGTCCTCCCCTGGGGTTCTTCAGTTGCTGGGCCTCTCCCTTCTGATAAGACAGCACCGGACCATCCCTGGATCAGTAGGCCCCGAAATTTGCTTGGGCCTATCCCTTCAGTTGCGTTGCCCCGAGACACAGGATGCATGGTTCTGCACCCCAGGCCAGGAGGGCCATGGGGCTGGGTCAGGAGGACCACCAGAACCAGACAGAAGGTAAATCCCCCACCAACATGGTGTTGGTACCTTAAATACCACCCCCAGAATGCACAGCAGGAAAACACTCCCACTGGGCTGATTCCGAGAGATAAGTGGCATTCAATCCATCCGGCTAGACTGCGTTTCTACTCTTGCCGGCGGTGACAGCAACACTTGCAGTCAAGGAGAACCCAGTGCAGCCCAACTGGACTGGTACTGAAACTAGAAATTTAGAGAAATAATCCCGAAGCCCAACTGTGGCTTCAGGCAAATTAACTTTACAAAAACAATAGCGCCTGCTGGTCAGGAACCAGCATTAACTTTTGGATTTGCCTTTAGTAAATTAATCCCTTTGTTTCTCAGATAATGCACTCTAATTTATATTTTCAAGATAAAATTTGCTTTTTCTGCCCCTCCTAAATCGCAGCATAACAAAACTGCTTACATAATGTCGACAACACTCTCTCTCAGTAGTCTCCTAGTTGTGTTTCTGCATTGTCTCTCTGTCAGATGGGCAGTGTGGGAAAAAAAATCAATGCTTTTTTTAAAAATAAATAAAAAAATCTGATTTTTTTTTTTTATTTAAATCAGATTTGTTTGATTTTTATCAAATGTATTTTAATCACTTCCGGACAGCCCGCCGTCGGTATACGTTGGTCCTTTGACATTAAATATTGTTGTTATGGCAGCAGATAGCTGCCATAACCCCAGTATTTTCTTTAATGATGGGCAGTCCCATTTAAGATAAAAGTGGTCTCCGCGGCGGATTCTCTGCAAGATCATTTTTATCGGGCGTGGGAGAGGTGCCCACCCCTCTCCCACTGTGTCCTGGTCATCTCCGCCGCTTACCGGAGCCGTCGGAAGCAGTGGAGATGATCCAATCTTTTTCCTTGCTTGGCATTAAGTTGAGTGAGGGAATGATGGCCCTGCCGCCCAACGGACTTAAAGGGACAATGTTTTTTTTTTAATTGGAAAAAAAAATACTTTTATTTTTATTTTTATTGCTTTTAAGTGTAAATTTGAAATCTGAGGTATTTTGGACCCCTGATCTCACATTAAAGAGATCCTGTCATGCTTTTTTTCAAATACAAGGGATGTTTATATTCCTTGTAATAGAACTAAAAGTGACCCAAATCTTTTTTTTTTTTTTTTAAAAGGACAGTGTAAAAATAAAAAATAAGGAAAAAAAATGTTCAAGCGTCCCATCCCTCCAGAAGCGAATGCGTACATAAGTCGTGCCCACATATGAAAACGGTGTTCAAACCATGCATGTGAGGTTTTGCTGCGATCGTTAGAGCGAGAGCAATAATTCAATAATTATGTAACTCAAAACTGGTAACCTATAGATATTTCTAAACTTCGCCTATGGAGATTTTTAAGTGCCAAAGTTTGTTTCCATTCCACGAGCGGGTGCAATTTTGAAGCGTGACATATTGGGTATCAATTTACTCGGCGTAACATCATCCTTCACAATATAGAAAAAAATGGGCTAACTTTACTGTGTTCTTATTCTCTTTTTAAAAAGTGAATTTTTTCCAAAAACATTGCACTTGAAAGACCGCTGCGCAAATACAGTGTGACAAGTATTGTAACTACCGTCATTGAACTGTAGTGATCAGCTCTTGAAAGCTGTGTACTAATCATCAGATTATCGCACGATCGCTTTGGAAGTGGTATCTGTTTTCCAATTTTCTGATTTTGTGTATGGGTATCTTTTCTTTAGGGTTTTATTGGAACATAGAACTTGGATGGGATGAGGACACATGTGATACCCCAGAACTAAAGACCTGAACACTTTAAGGACTCTTCTCTAGTTTGCTGAGCTATACAAAAATGCCCCACAGAATCTCTAATGCTAATGAAAGACTAGGACCTTTCCCAATGGACCACAAAACTGCACACATTCACTAACTTCCAGCACTAGGGTCACTTACTCACAGGCCCTCAGGATCATTGGTTACCTCTTCCAATATCCACCAGTCACTCTGCAGTGAGGGAGACACACCACCATAGGAAAGCTGGAGACGTCTTTCTGGTAATCTCTCCAGTGAGATTCTCCAGACCCAAACAAACTCCAGGACTAAACTTTAACGAATAGGCCCCACAGCTGAATCCTCAGCTGGGACCAGGTGACACCTTCAGAAATATTCAGGCTACTTACTCTGTTCTTTCTCCCACTATGCAGCAGCCTGTGACACACTGAGCAGGCCTAAACAACCCCTGTCCCACTCATTAAAGCGGTGTCCCACCCGCAAATTATTTATTTTTTAAAGTCAGCAGCTACAAACACTGCTGACTTTTAATAAGGACACTTACTTCCTCTCCAGGGAGCCCACAATGTTGCTCCCCCCCCCCCCCGGCCAATCCGTCCATCAGATTGAGTGTAGGCGCTGCCATTCTAACTAAAGGAAGCCTTTGTGAATGGCCGTCTGTCTTCTGGGTGGATCGGAAGTACACTATGTACTTCATAAAAAGGTATGTTAGAAGAAAAAAAAATCTAATATCCAAAAATGAGGGGTGGAGAGGTGGTCATTTGTTTAACACCTGTCAAAAGTGGGTGGAACTCCACTTTAAGGAGAAGTTAACTAAATTTACCAGCCTACACTACTCTAGGAGGGTGCTACACATACATACCCTATACGCGGGAAGCCGTTTCTCTGACTTGTTATGATTAAGTGGTCAGTGATGTTGGAAGAACAACAGCAATCTGCTTACATACTATGACTGTGTATATGCATTATACCTATCTATCCAGCAGGTGGCACTGTAGTATAATAGTGTGTTATCTATGGTAAGGTAATCAGAGGAAGTACTATCCTTATTGTGTTATATGCACTTGTTTGTGTTCTCTTCCTGTTCTATGATAAAAGGCATGTAATGTATTTCTTCATTAAAGTAAAGGTGTTCTGCTGCATACAACAAGCTTCCAGTGCATAATGATTTCAATACTCGGCTAATAAGTGACAGGAAACATGTTAACATTTGCTCCTTGTGTGTGCTGTGCTTTTGTGCTATCAAATTTTTTTAAACAAATTTGTAGTCATCCCTCTTTGCTATTAAGTACTCATACTTGCTTGTTGTCAATATTCGGATTTTTTATATGGATCCTTTTGCCATAGAAATCATTTCTATTGACAAGTTTGATTAGCGTAAAATTTGAACCTAGAAGTGCTTATGTCTAAGCCCCTGTCGGAGATTCTGCCAACCAAATCCGTCGGATTTTGTCCGTCAGATTTAGTCTGACGGATTGTGTCCGAAACTGTTGCATACACATGGTCGGACTAAGTTGTCGAAAAATCCGATCTTTCAGAACGTGATGATGTAATTTCATTACGATGGGACTAGATTCAGGCTAGTAGCCAATAGCTTTGATGTAGGAATTTGATCTGAACATGCGTGGCACTTGGTCCGATCAAAATTCTCTACACATGATCGGATTACGTCCGACCGGCCCAGTTAGTCGGGAAATATTTCCAACATGTTGGAAAATTGGGTCAGACGGAGATTCGGACGGAATCAGTCCGATGCATACCACACACAGTCGGATTATCTGATGACACGGTCCGATAAGACGCATTCCAACGGATTCTCCGATCGTGTGTACGCGGCATAAGAATTCATTGGACTGGGCAAACAACATTCAAATCTGATGAGTAAAAAAAAAAAAATGTTAAATTCTTTTCATGCTTTGCAAGATTTCCATTTCATGATATTATTCTAGCTGAATAAACAATCAAAACATTTATTGTCAAACGTGGGAGCTGAAAGATTTACCATTTCATAGAATTTAATTTGGCATTCTGCAACAAAGTTTTATTTGCGCAATTAAATTTTATAAATGCCTTGCCCTGGAAGGTATTCAAAATAAACCTTTCTCCAATTAATTCTTATCGGATCTTTCAAATGAAAACTGAATTCCAGGTATGACAATTTTTACATAGTTACATCAAACCTGCGTGGGCCAATTAACCGCTTGCTCTCCACAAGATTTACCACTTTCATGACCAGTCCGTTTTTTGTAATACAGCACTGCGTTACTTTAACTAACAATTGCGCGGTCGTGCGACACTGTGCCCAAATAAAATGAATGTTCTTTTTTCCCACAAAGAGAGCTTTCTTTTGGTGGTATTTAATGAACTCTCTAGGGGAGGTGATTAGTGAGTGGAAGCTGAGCTCAGAGTTGGACAGGGCTCAGCATGTTCCTCATAAATGCAGATTACAGGGAAGGTGTACATTGTCACAGGAAACCAAGAGTTGACTGGAGAACAGTTGCAGTGTGAATGTACATGGTGTACGCTCATCTTTAAGGGTAGAGGCCCTCCTTAGGGTCAACTATTCCCCACCGTGGCAGCCTCACCCTTGTCCCAGGGCATTTATGAAAACGGCACAAAGCAAAGGTACCCATGTGTAGTAAAGTGACCCTGTACAAGGTGCCTAGCATAACCCAAAAGAACCCACCCCAGGGGTAGGGGTTGCTTGGCACCCAACGAGGACAGAAACATTAGGAAATAAAACAACCACCCTGTAGCCCTGACCTGCCCCACACACATACAAAAAGTACAGTCTACCTTCTGAGTAGATCGGTTTTTCATCCAGCCATTGCTTTACTGTTCCACCCCACTCCCATTATTCTGAAACGATCTGGGGATCCTGGATCACACCTTCTGATGATGCTGGAACGTCCTTCCTGCTGTGTTTCAATATAGGGTTCAATATTGAGTTGGCCCACCCTTTGCAGCTATAACAGCCTCAACTCTCCTAGGAAGGCTCTCCACAAGGTTTAGGAGTGTGTCTATGGGAATGTTTGACCATTCTTCCAAAAGCGCATTTGTGAGGTCAGGTACTGGTGTTGGACAAGAAGGCCTGGCTCGCAGTCTCCGCTCTAATTCATTCCAAAGATGTTCTAATGGGTTGAGGTCGGAACTCTGTGCAAGACAGTCAAGTTCCTCCACCCCAAACTCGCTCATCCATGTCTTTATGAACCTTGCTTTGTGCACTGGTCCAAATCATTTGGTGGAGGGGGGTTATGGTGTAGGTTTTTCAGGGGTTGAGCTTGGCCCCTTAGTTCCAGTAAAGGGAACTCTTATGCCCCGTACACACGAGAGGACTTATGTCCGACAGACTTCCAAAGGAGTTCCGCCGGAGTTCTGACAGACTTTTCGGCCGAACGGACTTGGCCACACACGATCACACTAAACTCCGACGGATTCGAACGTGATGACGTACGACCTGACTCGAATAAGGAAGTTCATAGCCAGTAGCCAATAGCTGCCCTAGCGTCGGTTTTAGTCCGTCGGAGTAGCATACACACGAGCGGAGTTTTCGAAGGGGACCGGGTCCGGCGGAGTTCCTTCGGGAAAATTTGAAGCATGCTTCATTTCTAAAGTCCGTCAGACTTTGGCGAATCAAAAGTCCGTTGCAGCCCACACACGATCGGATAGTCTGACGGACTCGGTCCTTCGGACTTTGGATGTTGAAAAGTCCGCTCGTGTGTACGGGGCATTAAGGTGTCAGCATATCAAGACGTTTTGGACAATTTCATGCTCCCAACTTTGTGGGAACAGTTTGGGGATGGCCCCTTCCTGTTCCAAGATGTCTGCGCACCAGTGCACAAAACAAGGTCCATAAAGACATGTATGAGCGAGTTTGGGGTGGAGGTATTTCTTTGGGGGTATTTCTGACAGCCACCTAGTAGTTTTAAATCTTCATTAACTTTGCTTGATTTAGAGATTAGTGAATTGATTTACATGAGCCATATTTTGAAGGGTCAAGCCAAGGAACCACATATCAGTTTACTTCCCACATTATAGGGTGGCACCAGAATCCTCCAAGCAGCACGTCTATGGTCAAAGAAGTGACCTGCAAGAAGCTGATACCAAAGGCAGGGTTTTTTACAATCCTTGCTTAAAAATATATTTAATGATCCATTAATTTATGTATTTTATATCTGCCTGGAATTCAGCGTTAACCATTTAACACCCAGCTCGTCCTCCATATCCCTCGAATCCATCCAGGCTTCCCACAGATCGAGCTTCCATAATGAAGAATATAAATGAGACTCCGGTAACTGCGCAGGTGCTCTTTGTCACTGAGCCAGGAATGTATTCAGTCATATTCACAGCTGTCAACATCACAACTGTATCTTGTTTTCGCCTTTTTTTTTTTCTGGCCAGCGCAGCCGGCGTCAATTAGCTCAGTGGTATTTACACTAATATCTTTATTTATTGGGCGCAATCGTCCATCTGTTAGAATGCAGATTACATTACAATGATTCGGCTAATGGAGAAAACATTAATCTTTCTGACTGCTAACCTTTCCCACAAGATAAAAATGTCATGTTTACCACTTTTCCAGGCAAGAGGAGCATGGAGATATGGTGACCGGGGAGGTCCTCTTGGAACGAGCGTTCCTTTGCTAATTGCGGGGCTTTCAAATAACGGCAAGTTAGTGAAGAGATAGCCTTAATTCATGTTATTTTGTTATAGCTCATAAATCATTTTAATTGGGAATGCTGCAACATTGGGGGGTTAATCTTACACCTTTTGTTTAATTTTATTTATGGCAGCAAAAATGGAGGTCAGATAAAGAGAGAGGCAGTAAAGGGAAACTCTAATGAGGTTTCAGTTATTGCTTAAAGTGATATTCATTTTTATAGTACTTGCAACAGCTGTTTTAAAGTGGTTGTAAACATTTTACAACCACTTTTCACTACAGGTAAGCCTATAATAAAGCTTACCTGTAGCTACCATGGATATCTCCTAAACCTGAACGGTTTAGGAGATATTCCCTGTATCAGCATGTGCCAACGTTATCAGCACATGCGCACTGAAGCAATGGCTCATTCGTGCCATTGCTTCAGCTGACGTGTCATTACCGGCGGCTCCCGCAGCCAATGCGTGGGAGTGATGTCATTGTGGCTCCGGCCAATCACAGCGCCGGAGCCTGCGATACCCGGAAATAACTCTGGGAGACATGTCGCCGGGCAGAGCAATGTGTCCTGCGGGGTCTTTGATCTAAGGTGAGTATTTCTTAATAAGCAAGAATGTGATGCATACTAGATCATTATGCCTTTTTCTTGTAAGTTTTTTTGTGGGGGGGGGATTACAACCACTTTAATTGCTTACTACGGATGAGCCGAACACTCCCCGGTTCGGTTCGCACCAGAACCTTCGAACGGACCAAAAATTTGTACGAACTTTAGAACCCCATTAAAATCTATGGGACTCGAACATTCTAAATCAAAAGTGTTAATTTTAAAGGCTAATATGCAAGATATGCAACAGACAACACCAGCAATAAGGGGTATCTTCAGGTGTATTCTGTGCTGGAGGCACACAATACCCACTAACTCCTGCAGATGCCTGTATTAGAGAACACCAGCAATAAAGGGTAGAAACAGGTGTATACTGTGCTGGAGGCACACAACACCCACTTTAACTCCTGCAGATGCCTGAAAAAAGAACACTGTGCCTGCCTATCTCGCTCTTTCCCTGCATGCCGGAACACACTACACAAGGCCGCCATTCTGGCAGCCTTATATAGTGTGGGGCGTGTACTAAACCCCCTGAGCTATAATTGGTCACAGGCATCCTGCCTGTGGCCAATTATGCCTCTCCTAGCTGCCGGCACTGTGATTGGCCAAGCATGTGGGGTCATAGTGCATGCTTGGCCAATCATGAGCCAGCAATGCCCTGCGATGGCGTAGTGCATTGTGGGCGGTTCGTGCCACACAAATTTGGTGCGAACGGTTCACAAAGTTCTGAATTCGCAGAACAGACGAACGGCCGATGTTCAAGTCAAACACCGAGCTCATCCATATTGCTTATACTGAGCATGCAGCTTCTTTATCTATAATCCTTGGCTATGTTTTAGTTTTAGCTGGTGCCATGACCACTGTCCCAGGTTTCTTGTTTCAGGATAACTCCTTTGTTCTGTAGTGTCCTATGGAGCATAGGTATACCTCCCAACTTTCTTTTGATGGTATTTGATCAACTACAGATGGGAGAGAAGGACACCTATTAGCAAAAGTAGGTAGGCATAGAACACTCCCCCTGCCATGCTCACCTAATGGAGAATTGTACAAAAAAAATATTAGTTAAACCCACAAGTGCTTTTTTTTGCCACTACTATTCCTTTATACTGGGTTTTGAAATTTACAAATGCAGCAATTTAGAAATTGGCTAAAAGGTTTAGTGCTGGGAAACACTTTTTGATATATAAATAGTGCATTTTATATATAACTCTATAGATCAGACCAAAATGAGGGACAAATAAGGAGGAAAGAGGGACAGAGGGACTTTGTACCAACTCAGAGGCAGTCCCTCGAAATCAGGGACAGTTGGGAGCTATGCTTAGGTGTGTGCGTAGGGTGTGCCTGGGCACACCCTAATCACTCAGTGCACCAAGGCCAGAGCTGGGAGGTGCTCAGGTGGACTGTGCCCCCCCCCAGAATTCAGTTACGCCCCCCCCAAATCCCCCCAATACCCCTGGTGCTGTGCCGGCCACCTCCCATGCCTGGACAGCTCACAGCTTGCGCATAGGCACTAAAATCTCCTCCCCGCACAGTATATAATGTAGCTGAAATCAGATTCCTTAAGGGCTAGTTTACACTTACTTCAAAACAAGACTTCAGACAGGCTTTGTTAAAGCTCTCTGAACACCAATCAAAGCTCCTGTCACTAAATAAAATGGTTAGCTTACAGTTCTGTTCACACCTTGATTTTTGCTTTGCTTTGGCTTTGCTTCAAAAATTATACCCCATGTCGCTTTAGTGGTGCTTTAAAGTGTCTTCAAAGCCTCCATAGAAGTCTATGACAAAGCTCGCTTGAAGCACTTGCAGCTTTTGAGAGGCTTTAATCCAGCTTTAGCTATGCTTTGTTTTGCACAAATTGCAGGTATGAGATATCCACACACACACACACACAGGGCATCTGTCAAGCTTCAAAAGAACTTCACTGAAGCATCACTAAAGCTTCACCGAAGCATCACCAAAGCCTCACCGAAGCATCAAAAACACATCATAAAAGCATGTTGAAGCGGTGTGTGTTGAGGCCAAAGCAAGTGTAAATGAGCCCTTACACACAGTTACGAACTTCACAGTGTATAACTGGTTACTGTAGCTGAGCTGCCATTTAAATCTGGAAGAGCTTCAACACAGTAGCTAGTCTCACACTGTACAGATAAGGGAATCAGATCTCAGCGGAGATCTTAGTGCCTGTGCCCAATACCGTGCAGCGATGGGAGAAAGAGCTGTGCCCAGTGCCTTGCCAGCGGTGACTACTGTCATCTGCCCTGCAGACCCCTGTCTTTGGCTCTGCTGACTCCTGTTATCTGCCTTGCTCACCCCCCCAGTACACTGCCTTACCAATTCCTGTTCACTCCCCTGCTGACCTCCTATCCTCTGCCCTGCTGCCCCTATCATCCACCCTGCTGACCCATTGTCCTCCGTCCTGCCGAAATATGGTACACTGCTACACTACCTTGCTGACGCCCGCCATGCGCATTAGCATGATCACTCTGTGTGCTGGTGGGTAGATAGGACAGATCTCCGTCTGACCAGCTCTGTCATAAGAGAAGTGCTTCAACATGTCTCTTTCAATATGCCCGTGGAGAGATGGAAAATATCTCCCTCTGACCGGCTCTGCCATAGGAGATGCAGTCATGTTACGCTCATGTACTTTTCTTTCAATGTGCTATTTGTTGAGCTTTGGGGGGCACACCCTAATGCAATAGGCTGTGCACACCTATGCTATGGAGCCACCCTTTTATGCTCCCTACAGGCTGGCAGGCAGGGTCACCGAAGGGACACGGGGATATGCTTTTACCTCTACTTTGAGTGGTGCCAAAAGCGATCAAACAGGTTCTGAGTTTCTGGTTGAGTTGGGGTGATAGTATCTGTGTGTTTTTTTTTTTACTTTATTTGTTTTTAACTAAAATTTTGTTTTCGGGAGTCTCGATCTGGTTAGTAAAGAGCTGATACAGAAACCCCAGAAGTAGATCACTTCTTAGCCAACAGTAGATATATTACTCTATAAGTGATCTAGAGCTGTAGGAGAACTGTATCAGAAGTGTTGCTGGGGTCGCGGCTTTTGTACTGGCACCATTATCGCCAGGGCTGGTGCAAGGATTTTTGACACCTTAGGCGAAACCTCATTTTGCCGCCCCCCCGGCTCCACCCCCATTGCCCTACCCATGTACGTCCCATCTTTTTAATGAGGGAACCAGAGCAGACCAGAGGTTTTTGTGTGTGTAAGAGATGTATTGTGTGTTTCGGTGTCTGTGTGTGACTGTAAGGGATGCCCATTAAATGCAGCCTCACCGGTGCCCATCAATGCGGCTTCACCAGTGTCAATCAATGCAGCCTCACTTGTGCCCATCAAATTCAGGCCATTTCACCAGCGACCATCAAATGCAGCCTTACCTGTGCCCATCAAATGCAGCCTCACTAGCGCCCATCAAATAAAGCCTCACCTGTGCCCATCAAATTCAGGTAGTTTCACCAGCGCCCATCAAATGCAGCCTCACCTGTGCACATCAAATGCAGCGCCACCAGCGCCCATCAAATACAACCTCACCAGCGCCCATAAAACGTAGTCCTCACTCACCTGTGCCCATTATTGCCGCTTCACCTGTGCCCATCAAATATAGTCTCACCAGTGCCCATCAAATGCAGCCCCACCTGTGCCCATCAAAACGCAGCCTCACCTGTGCCCATCAAAACGCAGTCTCACATGTGCCCATTAATGCTACTTCACCTGTGCTTATCAAATAGTCTTACCTGTGCCCATAAAATACAGTCTCAGCTGTGCCCATCAATGCCGCTTCACCACTGCCAATCAATGCAGCCCCTCACGGGGGGGGGGGGGGCGGCAGGGTGCTCGGCACATACTTGGCATTTTGGCAGATCAGTGAATATAAATACATATACACACAACATTTGCAAATTGTATGTCATTGTCATGACATACAATTTCATTATTATCCAAGACAGCAACAGTGTTTACTCACCACACACCAGGTCAGGTGATAGTCTTGGGCTCAGCAAACTTGTATCTGAGGACGTGAGCCTGTTTGCTTGCTGCCTATTCCTCACTCGTGCTGTGCCATTCTAAAATTCTCCTGTATGCCTGTACCTGCCTCCTGTCTGTGCCTCTTCCAGGCTCCACCTGTCCCCAAGTCTGAAGAGCTGTCATTACAGTCGGCTGCCATTTTAAAACCACAACTGGATAGATAGCCACTTGAGTAGGGTAGTTCAGAGCTCACCTTATTAATCTAAATTTCCCAACCACGTTCTCCAAACTCCACCCTCCTGTAACCTCCTCCTAGCAATAATCATACTACTCTTTTGTGGAGTTAAAATGGCCGACACGGCCTTTTATTAAGCAACAATATTTTAACCAGCATAACATAATCAAGTTAAACTTGGTTGCAGGTCCTTGACAGCACCAGCATGCTAGCACCTTTTTTGTCTGAGGCCCCATTTAGCAGGGATACGCCCCCAGCCGCTAAGCACGGCCTCGGGGGCTGACCCAGCCAGCCTCAGACACCCACCTGTCCCAATTAGAGGATGCCATACCTCGAATGGTTTGCCACCATTTTACCAAATCAGACCAGCTTTTAGACCCCTGTCAAGGACCCCAAACCACAATAGCATATCAAAGAAGATAATAACTCAGAGTTCCTTGAACCATAAGGGCGGGAGGGAGGGACGATCTTCCAACTATTCCAGATCTGAGAATGAGCCAAAACCCCTCCTCCCCTGCAACCACAAACTCCGTGTCCACCCCATCACACCCTCTACTTTGCCAATCGGGTAAGGGTCAGTCACTGGCCACCCACTCTAAACCAGTTAACCTCTCCAACTTGGTTCCCCTTCCACCCAATCATCTATGCCCTCTCCTTAATTCGTTCCTCATTAGTGCCGGGCATGTAATCCCAGCACTATTTTGAAATGGTTAAAAAAGATTTGCTCTTCTTTTTAATGTTTTTTTTTTCCTGGAAAGGAAATGTGGTTCGCACAATTCCAAATGTGTATACAAATCTTTTCGTTATTGCAACCCACCAGTGCTCAAGAACAGCAAGAAATACAGGTTTGGGTGGACTGACCCTTTAAGCTTAAGACCTGTAAGGATTTACGGATCTGCAGTTAATATCAAAAATACAATATAAACAATAACCTCACACTGCTAGCAGATATTGTCTAGCTCATCGTCTTCCTAAGACCAAATCTCCGGGGTAAAAGCAGTGTCTGAATATTCCCTGAAGATTGCGTCTGTGTCAGCTTTATCTGTTTCTATTCTTGAAGATTTTTTTCAGCCCGTCCCCGCGGAGATGTGTTTGATTTGGAAATGTATCGATTCAGCTTGTCCTAATTTTCAAGTTTGGAGTTTGTCATAAGTTTCAAATCTCGAGAGACAATGTCACCTTAATGACCAGCCGAGAATCTAATTTTTCTTTTTTTTCCCTTCTAAAATGTGCAGCTTGAATTCTTCTACAAAGTGTGATTTGTGCTTCCTAGACGAGGCATGTGAACAAGCTGAAATCTCCGGAGAGATGAAGTGTACACAGTGGCTTATCAGAGATAAAGTTTTCATATCCAGAGCCTTACCGCTATTCTTGTTTTTTTCCTTCTTTTACAAAATTCTGGTGCAGTTCTACTAGAGACAGCCAGCGGATACAAATAAGTGAGTACCTGCAGAGGAAGAGGGTGCACTTAGCTTGTAGCACTAGCCAGTTGTTGGCTTCTGGAGCCACGTAGACTTACATGAAACTTTTAGTTGGATTTTGAGTTGGATGACATCCAAAAAAGTCAATGGGTGGTCCAATTAGGGATTGGGGACCTCTTCCACAGATGCACTCTGGCAGAACAGCATATCGGATGTAATCAAACATCAGTTTATCACCCTGAACTGAGAAAGTAACAATTTAAAGCCACAACACACATTTTTAATGGTGAAATAAAGCTGTTATACAATAAACCAGACAATCCCGATCCCTTTTTTAAATATGGCCATCTTGTCTGATTAGACCACTGATGGGCTTTTTTAGATGTTATCTAACTCATCGAACCTAACATCCAGCACTGGGGCCCCTGTGGCAATTGAGAGCGACTTTGTCATCCTGCATGGAGACAGAGTATTATAGTTAGTAAGGTTGAATAGACACCAGTCCATCCAGTTCAACCTGAGTGAGTGTCTACAATTGTCCCTATCCCTGTACATTGCACACTCACATTGGCCCCTACCCTCAATAAGCCCACGATCCAAGGTCTCCATTCATATACTAGGGCCAATTTACCTACCTGCATGTCTTTGGATTGTGGGAGGAAACCGGAATACCCCCACGCAGGCACAGGGAGAACATGCAAACTCCAGGCAGGGAGTGTCGTGGTTGGGATTCAAACCAGCGACCCTTCTTACTGCTAGGTGAGAGTGCTAACCACTACACCACTGTGCCACCCATATTCTTCTCCTGCGCTCATGGAAGGTGGTGTGTATTTACCCTATGGGTCACCTCAACCTTAGCAGGTGTAAGTTACCTCCTTTTCTTTTTTATTCTTTAAAGCGGGAGTTCCGCCGTTTAAAAAAAAAAAAGCCAGCAGCTACAAATACTGCAGCTGCCGACTTTTAAAATAAGGACACTTACCCACCCAGCGCGCCCGCCATGTCGGCACTCGAAGCCGATCTCTTGATCGTCTCTCGGGTGCTGCCGCCGCCATCTTGGGTATGGGAATCAGGAAGTGGAGCCTTGCGGCTTCATTTCCCAGTTCCCTACTGTGCGTGTCGCGCTGTGCAATAAGGATGGTCCCCGCTGTCTCTGGGATCCGTGTGTTTCCCAGCAGACAGCGGGGGACCTGCGGAAAGGGGCGTAAATATCCACAGATTCTGCGGATATCTATGCCGGAAGTGGGTGCATATACTTGTACTGTACAGGTAGGTACCTGCACCCCCCTCCCCCCTGAAAGGTGCCAATTGTGGCGCCGGAGGGGGGGAGGGTTCTAATGAGCGGAAGCTCCACTTTAGGGTGGAGCTCCGCTTTAATAACATTTTATTGAAGCAAAGTAACAGCATAATAGTCACATACTGTATTATGTAGTGCATCCCCCTTAGGAGTCACTGGTGAATAGGGATGCCCCGCCCTGCACAGCCAAGCACACCAAATTCTCCACAGGCTCGCTTGAGAAGGAAACAGTCCATGCAAATTTGTTTTGTTTTTTTATTTAGGGGTTAATAAACTTGGATGGAGATAGGGGTATTATGGGGTGCCCACTTAACTTGAACAAAATCTGTTCAGGGACACCATGTACACTCTCTATATAGACTCCTCTTCCTCCAGCACATCACCTGCTTGCGGAACGACTCAGACCCAGCTGGAACACTGATGGTGAATCTGTCAGGGCACTCAAAGCCCTTTACAGGCAGGGACCGCTGGTTCCTTTGGTGTGTAGAGAAAAATCCAGTGTCCAGCTACATTCCTGTGGCTACTGATCCCAGAACCCTCTCTTCAAGCACTGCCAGCCCGCCTGACTGAAGCTGCCCCTTTTACTAGCCGTCCTGACTACATCCAACAGTCCTCCCAGACTGCCACACTCACCAGCCACCCGACTGTCTTCTCCCTGGAGATCTCCCAATGTATTAGCTGGCTTCTGATGTCCCCACTCTTGCTCCTGTGCCTCTGGACAGGACTCCTTGTTTATTCAGAGGATCCCTCCAGCACCCAAGCCCCAGGCCTGAGGTCACCCCCCCCCCAGACTAGGTGGCTAACCTAAAGGGCCTCAGCTTCCACCTGAACTCCACACTGCCCCTGCTGGCCTGGTATTTAAGAGGGGCCTACCCCCTACCAGCCTAGTTTGCTGGGATTGGCTGGGGCCCTCCTCAATACTCCAGGCAGCTCCTCCTAACCTCCCTCACATTCTTCTGGAAACTTCTCCAAGGTTCTAGCAAGTAGGGGGAGGCCTGAGAAGTCATCCAACCTCCCTGGATCACTCACCCTGGCCCAGATTAAACACAGACTCGGCTGGCAGCCAAGCTTAACAGTTTACCTACACTACAGAAAAAATGGTGTACATGTATAGCACACTAGAGGGTGCTACATGAAGATGAAACTTCTTTTTTGATTTTTTTATTCTATGGAGAAACTTTTGTGGTAATCGTTATGCAAGGATTGGTCACAACACAGCCGATCGACCACCCACCATAACCTGTCGAGGCATGGACATCACGAGATCTCTGAAGGTATGCTGTGGTATCTGGCACCAAGCCATCAATAGTAAGTCCTGTCCTTTAAGCTGCGAGGTGGGGCCTTTATGGATCCCACAGATGCTCGATTAGATTGGGATCAGTATTTAAAGGTAAAGTCAACACCTCAAACTTGTGTTTCTCAACCCCTTAGAAAAGAGGGGGCGGAGAGTTGAAGTTACACTCTGCAGAGCTCAGTGAGGAGAGCTCTGACAGCTGATTGGAGAAAAATGAAAACTAAGGCAGCCACCAGGGACTGGTCAACTGCAATGTATAACATTTTTGTTTTAACATATAGTCTGAAATACAAAAATACAACAGAAACCCCCAAAAAAATATTTCAAAACTTTCTCCAATGAAAAATGAAGCCCAAGCAAGCCGTGATTTATTATCAATGAAGCTAGGAATATCAGTTCTCACCTTTCCACTTTTCTGCCTGTTTGCAAGTCGCCTTCATTGCAGGATTACTTCAGAGTCTAGCAGTAAGGTAACATTATATTACCAACACCTCGCTGCTGTGAGTGAGAGACGTGTCCTAGATGGAAATGGATATTTTGGGATAATGTGGGCTTTATCTCTGAGCTATAGCAGTTAATAATCTGCTTTAACAATTCCCTCTATTATGCTGTGAACAGCATTGATTTTGTTTGGTGAGACTCTGATCCCCAAAAAAAATGTATTTTACATTACAGAAAGAAAAAATAAGAATACCATATATCATTTCTGCTTTTATTTAAAGGTCTACAGACAGCAGTGGTGTTATATTTTTATTTCAGATATTCAGTTATGTTGTGAAATGTAATATTATCTGTGAATCCCTAAGATTTATAACTGAAATCAGTAGCAGTTTCCAGTATTGCAGGGCAATGTCGGTGACCACTGTGTACAGCAGCCCCTGTGGGACAGAACACTGAAGTCACTGACACGCCCCCATCTTTCATCTACAGCAGGGGTCTCCAAACCTTCTAAACAAAGGGCTGGTTTACTGTCCTTCAGATTTTAGGGGGGCCGGGCTATGGCCATTGGGAGTAGAAAAGGTCCCGACATCATTGAGAGAAAAATAATGCCCCATTGTTTGTCTCAGTGGGAGTAATTGTGCCCCGTCATTAGTGTCAGTGGGAGGAATTGTGCCCCATTGTTGGAATCACTTTGAGGAATTGTCCCCTATCATTGGTGTCAATGGACCCCATTACTGGTGTCATTGGAAGAAATTGTTCCCCATTCTTGGTGTCATCGGAATTGTGCCCCATCATTGGTGCCAATGGGGAAAATTGTGCCCCATCATTAGTGTCAGTGGGAGGAATTGTGCTCCATTGTTGGAATAAATTTGAGGAATTGTGCCACATCATTGGTGTCAATGGGGGAAATTGGACTCCATCATTTGTGTCACTGAGAGGAATTGTGCCCCATCATTTGTGTCATTGGGAGAAATTGTGCCCCATCATTTTTGTCATTGGGAGAAATTGTGCCCCATCATTTTTGTCATTGGGAGGAATTGTGCCCCATCATTCATTTCAGTGGGAGGAATTGTGCCCCATTGTTGAAATCGCTTGGAGGAATTGTCCCTTATTATTGGTGTCATTGGAAGATATTGTTCCCCATTGTTGGTGTCATTGGGAGGAATTGTGCCCCATCATTGGTGTCATTGAGCCTCATTATTGGTGTCATTGGGAGGGAATAGTGCCCCATCTTTGGTGTAATTGGGACAAATTGTGTCCCTTCATTGGTGTGAGTGGGGGGAGGGTTTTGTCCTATTGTTAGTATCAGTGGATGAAACATTCCCCCAAGGGCTGCATAAAAGCAAGCAAGGGGCCGCATCTGGCCCCCGGGCCACAGTTTGGAGACCCCTGATCTACAAGACAGAAAAACGGAGGAGAGAAAATAAAAGAAAGAAAGGGAAGGTGAAGAAAGGGAAACAGAATCATTGAAGAAGGAAGGAAGAAAAGAAGGAAAAGAAAGCAAGGAAAAGAAAGAAGGGAAGGAAGGAAGAAAGGAAGGAAGGAAGGAAGGAAGAGAAAGAAGGAAGAGAAAGAAGGGGAGGAAAGGAAGACAGAAAGGAAGAGGAGGGAATGAAAAGAAAGAGGGGAAGGAAGGAAGGAAGGAAGGAGAGAAGGAAGGGGAGGAAAGGAATGTAGCGCCAGCTCCTGAAGAGCACGCGCTTTGTGTTTTTTTCTATTTAAAAGTTTTAGGATTAATTATACCAAACTATGGTTTCAGTACTAGTCTTGCTGGATTGCACTGGGTTCTGCTTGGCCACAGATGTCGCTGTCACCACTGGTGAGAACGCAGTTTAGCTAGGCGTATTGTGTGCCATTCTTTCTCGGAACCAGCCCAGTGGGAGTGTCATCTTGCTGTGCATTCTGGGAGAGGGTACTTAAGGTACTGACATCACTTGCTTCTGGGTTCCCAGTCCAGAAGATCTTTCTGTCTGCTCTCTCCTGGTTCTCCTGACCAGCCCCCATGGCCCTCATGGACTGGGGTGCAGATCCATCCAATTTCAAGTCTCAGGGCTGGCTAGCCCCAGGCAAAGTAACTAGAAGGAGGATTCAAAGGTGGTCCAGTGCTGTCTCATCTGTGGAGAGGCCCAGCAACTGGAGAAGCAACCAGGGGAGGACTCTTCGGGAGAAGGCAACGCATAAGGCTGGCTTTTTAGAAGGAGCCTGGAGGCTCAGTTGAAAGACACCAAGTTAATCTACACTTGTAAGGTATCACCAGACCGGCTGTGAGATACTGGTCCCGTATGATAGCTCTCTAAATTTATCTACATCCCTCAGTTACATTCAAGTCTTTATTCACAAGTGTTCTACATCTAAGTCTGTGGCAGAGACTTTATTCAAGTGTTCTACATCCATGTCTGTGGCAGAGACTTTGTTTTACTTAAACACTCTATCGGCTGCTAGTCCTAGTGAGAGGAGGTCTATCCGGTAGCTGTGAGAATCCAGTTGTGAGCGGTAATTCTCTGGATTTCTATAGTGAGAGACTTCCTATTTACTGCAGTTCCAAAAGTACCTGAACTTCCTACCCAGCCTTCTACCCTTCTTTGAGAGACTCTTTTGTCTACTTGTTGTCAAATAAATATCCCAAAAAATTGATTGAGTGTCAGTTTCTGCAATTCTTTGGGCCATCTACCTCGGGAAAAGGTCAAGAAGGTAACGGTAAGCCCAATCAAACCAGCCGCTACTTTGGGGGTCAGTACTACAGAAAGAAAGAAAGGTAGAGGAAGGAAGGAAGAGAAATGAAGGAAAGAAGAGGAAGGAAGAGGAAGGGAGGAAAAGAAAGAAGGGAAGCAAGAAAGAGAAAGGAAGGAAGGAAAAGAAAGAAGGGAAGGAAAGGAAGGAAAGAAGGGAGGAAGGGAAGAAGGAAGAGAGAGGAAGGAAGCAAAATAAAGAAGGGAAAGAAAGGAAGGAAGGAAAAGAAAGAAAGGAAGGAAAGAAACAAGGAAGGAAGAGAAAGAAGATAAGGAAATGAAAAAAGGAAGGGGAAGGAAGGAAGGAAGAGAAAGACAAGAAGGAAGGAATAGTAAGAAGGGAAGCAAAGGAAAGAGGGAGAAAGGTAGAAAGGAAAGCATGAAGAGAAAGCAGGGAAGGAAAGGAAGATAAAGGATGGAAGAGAAAATAAAGAAATAGAAAGGAAGGAAGGAGAGATAGTAGGGGGGAGGATGCAGAGAAACCCTTTAAGTATTTTGACCAAAGAAAGAAGGGGGAAAAGGGAGGGAAGGGGATAGTGTGTGTGCAAGAGAGAGAGAGAGTACTGGACAGAAGGGGGGAGAGAAAGAGAAAGGAGCAGAGAAAGAAAAAAGAAAGGTAAGGAGAAGAAAGGGAAATAGAGAATCATTGAGGAAGGAAGGAAGGAAACGAAAAAGAAAGAAAGGAAGGAAGGAAAGGAGGAAGGAAGGAAGGAAGGAAAATAAAGGAAGGCTGAAAGAAAGGAAAAGAAAGAAAGAAGGAAATATCATCAAGATTATAGACGTGAAATATATTAAAACGAAAGCTCCGTACACGCGATTGGAAATCCTGCCAGCGAAAGCCTTTGGTTGGAAATTCCGACTTTGTGTATGCTACATCGGACTTTTGCTGATGGCATTTCCGCAGGTTCTCTATTTTTCTGACGGAAAGCGTTCCGATCAGAAATTCCGATCGCCTGTGGCAATTCCGATGCGCAAAATTCCTACGCATGCTTAGAAACAATTCGACGCATGCTCGAAAGCATTGAACTTCATTTTCTGGCCTCGTTGTAGTGTTGTACGTCACCGTGTTCTTGACGGTGGATAGTTCCGAGAATTTTTGTGTGACCGTGTGTATGCAAGCCAAGCTTGAGCGGAATTCCGTCGGAAAAACCATCCATGATTTTTCAGACGAATCGTGGGTATGCGGCATAAAAGCGCAAAAATAAAAATGGCTACAAAAAAAAATCACATTTTAAAACACTGCCCAGAAGCTGGTAAAGTTCATAATTAAATCTTGATTAATTTTTCTTGTATCTAATGTAGTTTATAATACCACATGCATAATTAATTTGTAAAATGTAAAACTGAACCTTGCTGTACAGTCAGCGAGATAACATATTAAATTAGAATCAGTGTATCCAGAGTAATAAGAATGTGTGAATTGCAGTGATTGGTATTTCCATATGTAAGAAAACTTTTCATGGAATTGTCACTTTATCTTTCACTCGTTGCACAAATAATACATTTTGCAGACAAGAAAATGAACATTTTCTATATGTATCCCTTCACAGCCGGTGACAGAATTCAACACATCTCTACGCTCAGCTCTGGAAACAAGACTTGGAGTTGGGTGTTATGTGTTGAGTGGAAGAACTTTGCTGACAAGCAGCACTTTAATTACCTCTAATTGCCCTATTGTATGCTAATGTGAGCTTGAGTTTCTTCATGGATGTCACCTTTAAGAATTAAAACTTTTCTCATGTTTTATTGTGTACTTTTCACCATTGTCTTTGTCATATATCTGCAGATATGAAAACACAATAAAGGCAGTAATGTGTATATCAACCTCTTCTTATCACCGTAATGCATATATGCAGTGGCAGGATGCGGATGGGTTCACACCCAGCAGCTGCACATTTGCAGGGCTGGTGGAAGGATTTTTGACACCCTAGGCCAGGGATATGCAATTAGCGGACCTCCAGCTGCTGCAAAACTACAAGTCCCATCATGCCTCTGCCTCTGGGTGTCATACTTGTGGCTGTGAGAGTTTTGCAATGCCTCATGGGACTTGTAGTTCTGCAACAGCCTGGAGGTCCACTAATTGCATATCCCTGCCCTAGGCAAAACCTAATTTACCCGCCCCCTTGTCTCCACCCCTGACTCCACCTCCTTTGTCCTGCCCATGTATAACCCACCTTTTTAATGAAGCACCCATCAAATGCAGCCTCACCAGCACCCATCAAATGCAGCCCACCAGCACCCATCAAATGCAGCCTCACCAGCTCCCATCAAATGCAGCCTACCAGCTCCTATCAAATGCAGCCCACAAGCACCCATCAAATGCAGCCCACTAGCACCCATCAAATGCAGCCCACCAGCGCCCATCAAATGCAGCCTCACCAGCATCCATCAATGAATGTTTGCCTGCTTCCATTAATTTGGGAGTCAGGACATAGGCACAGTCCTCCGCTGCCGCTGCACCTCTGACTTAACTATGCGCAAATGAAGCGGCGGCTGCCTGCTGAGACTTAGTTGCTTGTTGCAGAGAGAAGAGAGTGTTAGTCGAATTTTGGTGAGTGTTGATTCGCGATTTTCAGATTGTACTAAACAAAAGCCTTTTAAAATACGTTTGGCATAACTCCATCAGTATCACCAGCAAAGTAGCTTCATTATTAAATGAAAATTTTAACATTTCATCAATTGCCACGTCACGAATGTTAATTCTAGATTACAAATGGTAGTTTACAAGACTAAACTCTTCCCAGTCGTTCCTTGACTCCGCACATGCGTGTTTGTACTTTTTACTTCTGTGTGATGGATCTGTGTACTGACAATCAAAAAATCAGACGTGAAGCCGTCATTAGCGAAAAATTTACAAGCATGTCATCCAACATTTGTTGTCCATAAATTGGAAAACAATTGTTGAAAGGAGCGTACTAACGGTAAGGCCGCGTACACACGCGCGGACTGTTCGCCCAACTTTGTCCGTCCAACAGTTTCGGCAAACAGTCCGCTCAAACTTAGCATGGACGGACATGGCCACACACGACGGACGAACAGTTTGCTGAAACCGTGCGCGATGACGTTTCGGCACGCACGACGGATCGAAAATTTCGACGTCCAATACACTGCAATGCAACCTTCCGACGTGGAAATCCTTTCTGAGCATGCGCGAGACTTAGTTGGCCGAACAAGCCTACACACGAGCGAACAGTCCGCTGAAACCTTGTTTCAGCGGACAGTTTTTCGGAATTTCCGTAAGACCTTGTTCGTCCAACTGTCCGCTGAAACTGTCCGCTGAAGCCCCACACACGAGCGGACTGTCCGCCCAAACACTGTTCAGCGGACAAGGTTGGGCGAACAGTCCGCCCGTGTGTACGCGGCCTAAGAATTTCGGAAACAGCCTGTCAAATGACAACCCCCTTCTGATTTTCATACCGCATGTACGAGGTTTAAGACTTTGCACACCCTTTGTTTTGATGCCCCTGAGATGCACTTAACCGATTAAACTAATTTGACCACCTCCCGTCGTGCTATAGCCAAATGACGGCTACAGCGCGGACCTAATTTGCCGGGAGGGCGTCCATAGCGATCCTCCCGTGCTTGAGGGCCTGTGCGCCCCTTGCCAGGAGTGCGCAGCGCACTCTGTGATCAGCGAGTCTAGGAGACTCGGCTGATCACAGATTGGAGTAAGGGGTCGATCATGACCCCTTACCAGGTCATCAGCTGTCAGCCAATGACAGCTGATCATGTGATGTAAACAGAGCCGGTAATCGGCTATTTTTTCTCCTCAAACTGGTAGCGTGAGGGAAAAAAAAAACGGCGGCTGTGAGAAGGACATCAGTCTGGATCATGGAGAGCCTCTGCAGAGGCTTCTGCGCCCACCTGTGCCACCTACCAATGCCCACCAGCACCACCTACCAGTGCCCACCAGTGTCACCTACCAGTGCACACAGTACCACCCATCAGTGCCCACAGTGTCACCTATAAGTGCCCACAGTGCCACCTTTAAATGTCACCAATCAGTGCCTCATCACCAGTGCTGCCTATCAATACCACCTACCAGTGCCCATCAGTGACATCTATTAGTGCCACCCATCAGTGCTGTCTTATCAGTGCCCATCAGTGATGTCTTATCTGTACCTATTGGTGTGGCCTTATCTGTGCCTATTAGTGCAGCCCATCAGTGCTGTCTTATTAGTGCCTGTCAGTGTCACCTTATCTGTGCCCATCAGTGCAGCGTCATCAATTCACATCAGTGCAGCCCATCAGTGCAGCCTGATCAGTGCCCATCAGTGCAGCCTCATCAGCAAATATCAATGAAGGAGAAAAATTACCCTTTTGCAAAATTTTATAACAAACTATGAAACATGTTTTTTTTTTCCAAAAATTTCTGTCTTTTTTTGTTTGTTTTGCAAAAAATAAAAACCTCAGTGGTGATTTAATGCCACCAAAAGAAAGCTCAATTTGTGGGAACAAAATTATAACATTTTTATTTTGAGTACAGTGTTGTATGACCGCACAATCGTCATTCAAAGAGTGGCAGCACTGAAAGCTGAACATTGGTCTGGGCAGGAGGGGGGTTTAAGTGCCCAGTAAGCAAGTGGTTAACTTGGGCTTTAAAATTCTAAGCTGTATTTCCTCTCTAAACATGCTGCTGATATTAGCGCCTAAAACGTGCCAGTTAATAGTTTTAGAAAAGCCATCTCGGTGGTGTTTCCGCATGCAAGACAATTGAAGCTCGCAGAATAACACCTTCTATTTATTATCACAGAATGTGATATGTGTCAGGAATTGTATCCAATTTTCTTTGCTAGTATCTTATTAAATCAGCTTTTCTATTCCCTATCTGCTTCCCACAGATCATAAAGAAGCAGTATAATTGAAATGAATGGAATCTACGTGAGCGATGGAGGTGTTTGTAGCATTGAGGATCTCCTTGTAGCTGCTGGCTTAGGTCGTTGTTCGGCTGCTGTTGTGTCGGCTTCTGATTATTAAATCCATTTCTTATGACTATTTCTTCTTTAAAGGTGCACTCTCGTCAAAACTGAAAATAATTTTGTTAAAGAATGTTAAACGTTAAATGGATGATGTTGAGTTTGCTAAAGCAATATGGTATCATTAGCAGTAATCATCAGGGAGTCATGAAGAATCGTTCTTACCAAACCAATCTATTAACCTTCTATGAGGAGGTGAGTTGCCATCTAGATAAAGGAAGGCCCGTAGACGTGGTGTATCTGGATTTTTCAAAAGCAATTGGCACAGTTCCCCATAAACGTTTACTGTACAAAATAAGGTCCGTTGGCATGGACTATAGGGTGAGTACATGGATTGAAAACTGGCTACAAGGGCGAGTTCAGAGGGTGGTGATAAATGGGGAGTACTCGGAATGGACAGGGGTGGGTAGTGAGGTCCCCCAGGGTTCTGTGCTGGGACCAATCCTATTTATTTTGTTCATAAACGACCTGGAGGATGGGGTAAACAGTTCAATCTCTGTATTTGCGGAAGATACTAAGCTAAGCAGGGCAATAACTTCTCCGCAGGATGTGGAAACCTTACAAGAAGAGCTGAACAAATTAACGGGGTGGCCAACTACATGGTAAATGAGGTTTAATGTAGAAAAATTTAAAATAATGCATTTGGGTGCCAAAAATTGAATGCAATCTATACACGGGGGGGAGAACCTCTGGGGGAATGTAGGATGGAAAAGAACCTAGAAGATGGCTTCAGCTTCTGTTCTCCATCTGTAGAGAACTCCTCAACGTGTTTCACCCATTTCAGGGCTTAATCGTTTGCCTCGACCATTAAGCCCCAAAGGGGGCAAAACACATCTGAGGAGTTCTTTACAGGTGGAGAACAGGAGCTGAATCCATCTTTTACCCATTTCATTCACATATATGCAACAGGGAGCCAGTGTCTGTGTGCAGACGGCAGCCATTTTGTTGAAGGCTGCACATCACTGCTTTGGATTGGATTTCTGATAATTTTCCTCTATGACTAAGCCCCAAAAAGGGCCAAACGTGTCTGAGGAGTCCTTTACAGGTGGAGAACAGGAGCTGCAGCCATTTTTTACCCCTTTCATTCACATTTTTGCAACAAGGAGTTGGTGTCTGTGTGTAGATGGCCACCAATTTCTTAAAGGCTGCACATCATTAGCTTTGGATTGGCTTTCTAATGGAGACAACACAGGACCATGCCTGCGCAATATGTGTTGGCAATGCTGCTTATAGACTCCACCAGGGGGTGCATGTGACAGGGTCACATCCCTTGTAATAGAAAGAAGCATGATAGGTCCTCTTTATTAAGAGATCTGGGGTTAAAAAGACCAGATCTTTCATTTACCCTTAAAAGCAAAAAAAAAAAGTGACGTCGGCGGTCGCTCCGGTCCTTTCAAGAGCATAGAGAAGAGTGTGGGCTATCTTGCCCTCACTCGACTTCCTGCCTAGCCATCGGCTGTACCGGATCGGTTCTGGGCTTATCGACAGCTCCAGTAAGCTCGGAATCGACCAGGAAGCCGTGGGAGGGGGGGCACCTATAAAAGTTATTACACGGTGAATGCTTCACTGGGATCACTTTTATCGTAAAGCCTACTGCCTAATGAAAAAAACACAGGCCAAAAACACGCCAGCTGCAGCCATAACAACGGTATTTAACGTCAAAGTAATGAAGAACATTTACAGTTAAGCATCTGTCAAAAAACTTCAGATGATACAGCAGTGTTAAACTGGTTAGCGGCAGGGCATTTTTTGAGAGAGAATTTGCCAAAATGTATTAGAGACAAAGAGCATAGCTGGGTGTTTTACTACAGAGAACTGACCAAACCACAGATGAAACAGTAATACGACATTTGCCAGCAGCAGGGCAATTTTGGGCTCAATTTACTACAGACATAGAGCACAGTCTGGGATTTACTAAAATAATTAAAGTACTACAGAGGATACATTAATGTAAATATGGCCGAGGTGGACAGTTTTAATTAGGGATAAAAGGTCTAACTGGATTATACCTAACTTTTATGTTATCTATTGAGTTAGGGGTTGCAGGGACTGTCAGTGACATACCATAACAACATAAACAAAAAGAGAAAAATTAAGAATACCCCTCCCCCAAAGAAAATTTGGTCTCGGACTGTACTCTTCGCTGGTTCTCTTCCGACTTATCCTGCTGCCCCTTCAGTGTCACTTACAATTCTACTTCCTCCTCTCCTCTTCCTTTCTCTGTTGGGGTCCCCCAAGGTCTGTTCTTGGACCTCTTCTATTCTCAACCTCCTATGGCTTCCAATACCATCTCTACACTGACGACAACCATATTTATCTCTCTACCCCTCAACTCCTTCAGTCTCCTCACATATAATTAATTTACTAACAGACATATCAGCCCGGATGCCACACCAATTCCTCAAACTCAATCTATCCAAACCGAGCTAATAATATTTCCTCCCCCATGTTCACCTTTCCCTGATCTCTCTGTCAAGATCAAGATCGATAGCACAACTATCAGCCCATCACCACATCACGCCCATCACCACATGCCAAGCTGCTAGGTGTTACCCTAGACTCTGAACTAACCTTTCGGCCCCATATCCAATCACTGTCCAAATCTTGTTGCCTCAACCTTTCCACAACATCTCCAAAATACTCCCCTTCCTAAACAAAGACACCACCTAATTCACTCCCTGGTCATCTCTCGCCTCGACTACTGCAACTCCCTTCTCATTGGATTACCTTTACATAGGCTACCCCCCTTCAGTCCATTATGAATGCTGAGGCCAGGCTCATTCACCTTATTAACTGCTCAGTGTCTGCTACCCCTCTCTGACAATCCCTCCTTTGGCTTCCAATTCAAAATACTAACAACAGCTTACAAAGCCATCCACAACTCGTGCCACCAGCTACATCACTAACCTGGTCTCTAAATACCAATCAATCATTCTCTTTGCTCCACTCAAGACCTCCTGCTCTCTAGTTCTCTTGTCACCTCCTTCCATACTTGCCTCCAGGACTTTTCCCAAGCTTCACCCATCCTATGGAACTCCCTAACCAAATCTGTCCAATTATCTCCTACTCCACCAGATCATCCCCCACAGTTATTGCCTTTTGTATCACTTGACCCTCCCTTCTAGATTGTAAGCTATTAGCAGGGCGCTCTGATACCCCCCCACCCCCTCCAAAAGAAAACTTAAACCCAATTTGCCTTGTAGCAAAAAGAAACAAAAACCTTATAAACGTACAATAAAAAAACAATATATACAGTATTTAAAATAAATGAGAAAAACAAAATACTTTCCCCTGAAACATAAGCCCTTTTTTTATGGGAAGCCTGGCTCCAAACGAATAAAAGGTTTAAACTAAAATGAAGGTCCTATCAACATATTGTATAATTAGGAAAAAACAGTAAACCCCCATGATACATTTAAATCCCAAAAAACTGCCCTATGGAAAAAAAAAATACAGCTTTTATAGTCTTGCAGAAAAAAAGTAACTGTTGAACTTAAATCAAGCAAAAAAAATAAAAATAAATTAAAGACAAAACAACCACAGTAATAGGAACAAAAAAAAATGGGGCAAAAGTTTTGTTTACCCAAAGAGCTAGTCATTCAGAATTAAAGTGCAGTTTCTTAACTAACCCTGATTTTTTCCTATGCAGTTTTGTCAACTCTCTCTATTCTTTCCCTGCAACAGCATTCAATATAGTGGCACCCACACACTGTTCAGAGGCTGCAGCAGAGTAGCCGCAGCTGCTGATCCATGGAAAATTTCCCACGTTCCTTAGAGAGAAGTGGATTAAACAATTGACTTCTTTCACCCATCAAAGTCCACACACTGATCAAAATTTGCCTGGCCCTTACTTTTTTTTAGGCTAGGCTCAAAGGCTCTTGCAGCATATCATTGCTGTAAATAATTTATGCTGCCGAATCCCCACATCAGTCTACCGGGACCATGGACCATGGATGCGCTGAAATCGTCTTAAACCCACCGTTGACCCGAAACCAAACCTCATCCCTATGCTCTACATATAGTCAGGTACTGGGTCAAATTAAATCAAATAGCTCCAAGATAAGGATCACAGTTGACTGCAGTAATATACCTACTCACCCAGGGTAGATGTCCTTGTTTTTAAACATCCAATGTCACCTTCTAAAAGCAAAGAAACAATTGTACATTTTCATTGATCAATACAGCAATGCAAAGGTTCGTGCTCTATGGCTATAGGGATGTCCCTTGCGTGATTCACTTCCAAGACCTAATTTCTGTGATATTGATTGACCAGTGGTGCTCATTCATGGACGTTCAATGTGCACTTGTTACTACCAGATGAAATTTCTACTTTTGTGTAGTTCTCTTTAGCAATAACCAATTGAATAAGAAAAATAGTGCAAACTGTTAAAGGAATTTCGGCACGCAGCAAATGCTAATTCAAGTACCGCCATCTCATCACCGTCTCAAGGTGGGTCTCCATGCTATTGGAATCTACTTAATTTGACAATCTTGCATTGCAATAGCTAAATATAAAAAGAGAAAGAAGGGATTCTGATTATCATATGTCACAAGGCAAGGATTCGACTGCTACAAGAACCATTAAAGTGCACCGGTGGGCAGACTATGGACCAAAAAACTATTAATATATTCTTAACAAAAAGTAAAATAATTTTAAGGCTGAACTCAAGGCAAACAGCTTTGCATTAAGGCAGCCCATGCATTACTATCCATTACTGTAAAACATGTGGTAATGCACACATTACTGCAATTAATGGTAGAGGCAAATGATTAAGCCCTGGGAAGGGTGAAACATGTTGAGAAGTTCTCAACTCAGTGATATGAATGGGCCCTACATTTGTCCTTGAGATTCAGCTGGAAGAAAGACGACAATGTGAGGAAAATCTTCTTCATGGACAATTGCCACCAGAACAGGTTGAACTGGATGGACTTGTGTCTTTTCTTAACCTGACTAACTATGTAACTATGTAACAGGTGTCCCCAAAAATGTTTCCCATCACCTTTTGTTTTGGTGACAACTGCTTGGATATCCATTACTTTCTGTCTGACAATGGTTGCTAGAACAGAAAAATAAGGTAAAGCTCCCCAGTGGGGACACAGGCAGCAATTAAAACTATTATAGCTGAAGTTGTGAAATCCATAAAACATTTTTTATCTCACAAGGTAACCAAATGTAGTCAAACAGCTTGAGCCGCAACTGCAGCCTAGGCCTAGATTGATGCTGCCGGCAGTCCCTACTGGTTCCTGAATGCCTGTCCTATTGACTTAATAGGCAAGGCTGGCCAATGGCACTATTCTATTATACTCTGCCTGCTAAGGTAAAATTAGTGCCCCTTGATGCAAAGCGATACTATGTTGCTCTGAAGGAACAGAGAGAGAGAGAGACACATTTCTCTCTGCCTAATAGCCCCCCCCCCCCCCTCAAGAAACTTGTCCTTGACTGAAAATAAAAAATCATACATACTAGACCATGGATTCCAACATTGTCTTGGTTGCAACAAAAGGTTTCCCTTCACCATTCTTCTTCACAGCTGCTATTTTTAATTCAGATAAGGCGCATGCACAGACATGCCATGAGTCTGTAAGAGATACCTGCAGAGCATGTGCACATGCATTAGTTCCAACATGCAAATCCAGACATTCCAGTGTTCTCTGCCACAGCTTTAGTGATGGCTACACATCACACATCACACATCCCAGGAGGCAGACAAACACTTGGAATTGGAGGAGGACTATGAGCGTCCTAGAATCTTATGATCTTGTATTGGTAGCCAATTTTGAATTCAGTTCTGGCTTTAGCTAGGAGGAACTCCTAAGGGAAACTATGAGTTTGAGTCAGCAACTAGCTACTGGAGTGCTGGAGCTTCTACTAGGCACGCTACTCCTGATGGGTTCTACTCTAAAGATTTGGATGTACAACCCATACCGACAGCCTGTAATGGACAGCTTTTATTGATTAGGCTTCATATGCTGTTCTACACTATTGTATTTGAACAGCCTTCCCACCAGGTGAGAAGATTTTAAAAGAGAAGTATGGGTTTGGGTTTTTTCCCACATCATACTTACCTAGGTGAATGCAGCATTAGTCCGATGTTGCATCTGTCCCCCAGCGCTTCTCACAGCCCCCTGAGCAGAGAGCTGTTGACTGCCAATCAGCAACTCTCCGCTCTGCTCCGCCACACTTCACTGGAGTGCTGAGCTGTGGAGGGGCAGGGAGTAGTCATCTCAGGATCTCAGCAGCTTGCTAAGAGGCTTAGACGGGTGTCAGTCCAGGCACCTGGTGGATCCAGACTCCCATTGTCGGGGTGATGTGGTGCCTGGACTGATTCCTGTGACATCAGCAAAGAGCGGACTTCAGCTGAAAACGAGTCACAGGAGTGCAAAACAAATGCACTCCTGTGACCCATAGGAGAAGCCCAGCCAAAAGAGCTCAGGCTGGACTTCTCCTTTAACTTTTAAGTTACTCTAATGCAGGGCATACATGGGTCGAATTCCTAATTCATTTTCTTTCTAAAATCTGATTGTGTTTTGTGATGTGATGGTACTCCCATTGATTTTGAAATCCAACGAAACCTTCAATTTCACCTCATGTTGCTACTGAAAATAATTTTTGTGACTGGGAATCTTCCTTTTTTTCCAGGTCACAGCCCATGTACATTGCTTTATCAACGGTGTTTGGGCCCACTAATGGTGCGAAATTAGAACGAAAATTCTTAGTTACGGTTTTCCAAAAAAAATTTTTCGGAATTAAACCCATCTATGGCCGGCTTTAGAGGCACTCCCCTTTTTTTATTTTTTTAAAGAAAATAGTGTCACTCTTCTGGTTGGGCTGTCTGGAAGAGGCTTACGAATCTCATACGTATCTGGTTAAAGTTGAAGATAATTATTTTCACTTTGCCTTTAGCTGTTACTCTATGCCCACGTACACACGGTCGGAGATTTTGCCAACCAAATCCGTTGGATTTTGCCCGTCGGATTTAGTCCGACGGATTGTGTCCGAAACTGTTGCATACACACGGTCGGGCCAAGTTGGCGAAAAATCCGATCTTTCAGAACGTGATGACGTAATTTCGTTACGATGGGACTACATTCAGGCTAGTAGCCAATAGCTTTGATGTAGGAATTTGATCTGAGCATGCGTGGCACTTGGTCCGATGAAAATGCTCTACACATGATCGGATTAGGTCCGTCCGGCCCAGTTGGTCGGGAAATATTTCCAACATGTTGGAAAAATGTGTCGGACGGAGATTCGGACGGAATCAGTCCGATGCATACCACACACAGTCGGATTATCTGACGACACGGTCCGATAAGACTCATTCCGACAGATTCTCCGACCGTGTGTACAAGGGCTTTGGCACATTGCCCAAAATTTCCCTTCTGATGCATGTGCTGCTAAATGCAGCTCCATTAACTAGACCATTAAAGAGGAAGTCAACCCTGATGGGTTTACTTCCTCTTTGATTCCCTGCAAAGGTAAAGCATAATGGACTACTATGCATCCTGACACAGGAGCCAGCGAAGTCACTGCTGTCCCCTGTAGTACGGCGCATCCATCTTGTCAGTGGGTCTCGCCGCTCCACCGCTGTCATTCGGCGAAGCCGCAATGACGTCACTCCAGCAAATGCGCATGGGAGCCGCCACTCGCGGCATAACGTCATTGACCGCGGCGCACTCAGTGCGCCTGCGTGCGCCGTAGACAGCGGTGCCTGTCTTTCGGCAAATATCTCCTAAACCGTGTAGGCTTACCTGTAGGTCAAAGTTGGTTGTAAGGGTTTACAACCACTTTAACGAGACCCTTCAGGGAATGTCTATCTGTGTTCTCTGCTGTACTGGGACATCAGTAGAAGGTTCCTCCTACATCAGAGCAGGCACTGGTAGAGCATCTACTCTCTTCTTTTACAGCAAATATTTTTGAGTATCAGGTTCCCTTTAATTAAGTTCCTTTTATACCTATAATAACGTGGTCATGGTACTTTTTATCGCTTGAAAAGAAAATAATATAGTTATGAATTCCCTGCTAATTTCAAAACCAAACGTCAGCTTCCAGATGAATTCTGTCAAATGTTTGAACGCTTCAACGCAGGCTCAATCACGACTGTGATCTCATTAGAATAAAATAACAAAAGAACGCAGTTATAAACCAAAAAAATAAAAAAATCACTCGTGTTATTTTGTTGTATAAGTGGATGACCTAATTATGCTTATTGTGTTATCTATAACGCTCAAAGTTCTTTTATTCGGAATAAACAAGTGACAGATCATGACATTTTTAAAGGTTAACAACCAGAATAATAAGTCTTCCGTACACTCTTGTAAACTCTGCACAAATAATTGCAGCATGCACTTCAGAAGCCTTATTATCTCTTTCAAAGTTCTAGAACTCTTGTTTGCGTTAAAAAAAGAAGAAATTGGTACATAATGATTGCTGCCATTGTTTGCTTCTGAAAAAAAATCTTATCTCGTTTCCATCTTATCATCACAAATGTGACATTTGTCAGCTCATGTAAAACCCACCTGCACTTTTCAACAAGCACTTTAAGGTAAACTCCACTTAAAAAATAAAAAAAATATAAAGCAATATATAAATTAAAACTGCTTTCTGATGCTGTGTTATTTTTTGAAAGTGTACCTAAAGTTAAAACTTTTTTGTAGTTTTAGATTGCTTAGAGAAGGGTTAGAAGAGAGGTGTCAAACATGTAGTCAACACTTTGTGTTGTCCAACTGTGCCCTAGATCTCAAATCAGTTATGGAGCACAGCTGGCTACACATTGGATGACAATAGCTCCATCTGGCTTAAAGTCCAACTCTAGGAATTTTTAGAAATTCACCCTGCACAGAAAGCAAACAATTACTTACCTTACTCCTGGCTCCAGTAGGGTCCCCTGCAGCCTTCTATGTAAGCTGTGATTAGCTCCGGTTGCCCTCCAGCCTTCTCAGCATACAATGTTCTGGAGCACAACTGATCATGTATCCGTTACTGTTGCATTGGATTTTGTGTATGTATTAATTTCAAGATACTGACATCTAATGTCAATTCAGTGTAACTACAACTTTTTATGTTTTTTAATGGTATAATCCCTTTTCCCTGTATGTTTGGGGCTAGCTCGTTAAGACCTTAGACTCTTTCCTTCTTCTTCATATTCCTTCGGTTAGATACCAGCTTTCATAGCAAGCATTAAGATATTTTTTTTTTTGTCTCTTTACACATAAAATGACTGGTGAACATCCCATGTACTGCAGTTTAACAAGTAAAACTACATTAGATTAGACTGCATGTCTTATTGGAGAATTAAGTTGATTGTTAAGAGTGCTTATTCAATAGGTGACTGCACTAGCCTGATGGACCAAGGTCTGAAGAAGACATGTCAGTGCATAAAGTGGTGCAGGTGTCCCTGTATTGTACATGATGATGCTGAGGCTCTGCCCACGGGCTGGAGCTTCAGGCAGAGAAAGAGAGTGCTAAAGCCAGCTGGAGTGTAAGGCAAGAAATTGATCCTGCACCTATCCCTGCTGCAGCTGTCCCCCGCTGCCTTTAAGCTGATCAGCAAGTTCTCGGTCTTCAGCCTGCAGAGAGCCAGTGGCAATCAATCTCCGGCTCTCTACTCTGCCCTTCCAGCACTTACTAGAGCACTGGGGTGTGGAGGGGTGTCAGGGCTGGCTTAGCCCTTCCTCCTCTGGGCTGGCTGCTCAGCTGACGGCTAATTGCCAGTTCTCTTCTCTTTCCACAGTTACCAGCTGTTCCCGATGATGCTCGTCTGACCTGCCTATTTAAAGCCTTCCAGCTCACTCTTTCCTTTGCCTTCGCGTTGGTCACATCACAAGGAACTATCTCCTGCTGTTTGTTTCAAGACTGGCTTGCTAACATCCCTCCTGGCTTCTATCCTGCTTGCAGTTGCTCTCCTTGGATCCCTGACTTCTGGACTGGCTGATTAACCGATATGGCTTATGAACTTTGGACTGGCTGACTACCCGATCTGGCTACTGGACTCTGGCTATGCTTGACTACGCTTTTTATTTTATTAATAAACAAGTGTGATTTGATTGTATTTCTGTCTCAGTCTGTTTCATGGTTCCTGACAAGGGGTCAGGAGGGGCTGGCTCAAGCTCTCGGCGGAACGGTGAGAGGCAGAACCAGTTTCCATTCCTGGCTTCTGGGCGGATCCTGACCGTATGATTGGGACCTTTTCAGAGCTTAGACCGAGTCTGTGATTTCAGCCTACAGCTGCACTCCTGTGATCAATTAACTGCACTCCTGTGATCAGTTACCTGCATTTCTGTGAATGCACTGAGATCAGGAGCTGAATCAGTTCCTGGACTTCTGCTTCTGTTATAGAGTACATAGGAACTCTTAGGTATCAGAGTACAGTAAACACAAACCTCCCAAATTGTTGAGATGGGAATGAGGGACACCTATTAGCAAAAGTATGTAGGCATAGGACATGCCCCCTGCCACACCCCCTTAATAGGGAATTATACCACTACTATTCCTTTATACTGGGTTATGAAATTTACAAATGCAGCAATTTAGAAACTGCATTGAAGGTTTAGCACTGGGAAACACTTTTTTAAAGATAAATAGTGCATTTTATATAGATCAGACCAAATGGGGGACAAATAAGGAGGAAAGAGGGACAGAGGGACTTTGTTCCAAATCAGGGACAGTCCCCTGAAATAAGAGACAGTTGGATGTTGTAAACACAAAGTGGAATAATGCTTCCACATTGTGTTTATATAGGAAACAATGTCACATATGATGTAATAGTACTTCTTCCTAATTTGAAGTAAAGGGCAGAATTGATGCAGATGTGTGCTGCCTTCCCCTGCCGCAATGGATCACTACAAGGAGTAGTCTCTTGATGCAAAGCTGCTTGGGGAGGGGGGAGTCTGGATCAGGTCTTCAGTGACCAGATTCAGCTTTCCTAAGAAGGAAAAAAAAGTATTTAAAAAGAATGGATTAATAAAATGTGATAAATCATTTAAATTAGTTGTCAAATTAATATTGTCTCCCCAATAATCCCCAGTTAGTAAGAAATGCATTGAATGTTCAGGATGGCATTTATGTTTACTACGTAGGTATCAAACACTTGCAAGCACAATAACATACAGGAATTTAATGACTGTAGACCTGTAAAAATGTTGCTGATGTGCTAATTTCTGTCTGTGCAAACCTGACGATCTGACACTGGGTTTTGCATTTAAACATGTGTGCTACTAAAATGTGTTACTGTACATGAAGGCATGCTGTGTTAAGGCAGCCAATTCATTATGAAATGCACGTGTTACCATGTGTCACAGTAACGCACAGTAAAAAAATGATACCGTGCCATAATGTAACATCAATTGAATGAGCCCTTAGCATTTTACACAAACAGATTTTTTTCCTGGGTGGGTTACAATGTAATATACTAAAAATAGCAAATTGATACAACCAAAATGATCACGTAGCCCTCTGGACATTGTGGGGGCAGCATTTAGGGTCCGCTAAATTTAATATTATTATTATTTAAGGTACTTATATAGCACCGTCAATTTACACAGCACTTTACATATACATTGTACATTCACACCGGTCCCTACCCTCAAGGAGCTTACAATCTAAGGTCCCTAACTCACATTGATATATTAGGGCCAATTTAGACAGAAGCCAATTAAGCTACCAGCGTGTCTTTGGAGTGTGGGAGGAAACCGGAGTACCCAGAGGAAACCCACACAGGCACAGGGAGAACATGCAAACTCCAGGCAGGTAGTGTCATGGTTGGGATTCAAACCAGTGACCCTTTTTTACTGCTAGGCGAGAGTGCTACACAATATGTTGGCCACCACTTGGTCAGGTCAGGTTTTTAGTGCGGTCTGAACCCTTGCTGGGTGCGTTTACTTTTCTCTCTTTGTCCTGGTGGCCATAGTCATTGGGACAGAAAGTGATGAGGAATCCAAAATCATATGGTTGTCACTGAAAAAGAAGGGAAGGAAACACTTCTAATGGAATCTGTGAGTTCCCCTCACTTTTGAGAGATTTACTCTAACTTCCTGCTGTGTTTCCATTACAATAAGTAAGGGAAAATCTTCCTTAGAAGATACAGTCCAGAAAAAAACATGAGAGGTTCTATTCAATCCATACGCTATCCAAAACTCAAATAAAATTGGCTTTAGATCAACTTAGTCAAATATCTTGCACACAATATATGAAGAACTTTCAATATGTTCAACCAGAAATATCTAATATTGAGGAATAGAGAACAAGGTAAAATAAAGTTATAACCAGTGGTGGCCCATCCACTAGGGTGCAGGGGGCGCTGCCCCCCATCCATACGTCTGGCTCCTGAATCTATATGTGGGGCACCAGACACATGGATTCCAATGTTTCTTTCTAAGCATGTGATTAGAGCCGGAGACTCTAATGGGCTTCAAAAAAGGATGTGCCCACCCAGTTGTGTGACAATAGCAAATGAATATTCACTATTGTCACGCTAATTCTCCTCCCAGCCAATCAGGAAGTGGGTCCTGAGACCTGTTTCCCGATTGGCCGAAAGAAGAAGCCATCCTATTGGCCTAGGAGGAGGCGTAGGAGGAGGGGGGAGACTCTGTGATGCCGAGGAGATGCAGAGGAAGCCCGACCGTCGGAGTGGGGACACGGAGGAGACTAACGGGGGAAGCTGCTGCTGTCTCCACAGTCAGTCCAGGGGCAGCACAGGGTGGGTGAGCCGGTAACCAGAGGGGGGTGTGGGTATGGTGCACGGTGCGGGTTGTAGAGTCGGGGGGGGGGTCCATGGTCAGATCCATCTGCCCCTCCCCCCCAACTGATGGAGCACCAGTTATAACCAATGTGAAAAAAAGGAAGAACAGGGCGGGACTTTAAATGAGACATGCAGTCAATAGTGGTGGGCATAAAAAATTGCATATTTAATATAAATTATGATAAGAAATTCATACAGTAAATTACATGATAAAACAGCTGATTTCATATATATACATTTGGGGACATGAATTACATGACAGTATGCAGACCCTTATGCTACATTAACTGAGAAACTTCCTATTGCTTGAAATCACTGATAACATTTGCAAATATCCATATAAATAAAAATGAATGAAAAACAATTGGTCGGTTTAAACATTGCCTGTACTAAGGCTCTACGCGTTTCCTGGAGTATTTTAATCCCCTCATTAGGAGCAGCAATGTCTTTGATCCGAAAAGAGACAATGAAAATGAAAAATGAAATGTCTAAGTTACTGCCTTTAAAGGGATACCACGGAGAATGATGTAGATAAAGAAGAAAGAATTGTACTCTAAAAAATACACTCACAACCGCCATGTGGAGGTGCAATCTTGGGAGCTGGAGGCTCCCCTAAGGGCATCTTATCCGGGAGCTGTGGCAGATTATGGCACAAGCAGGCCCTCCAAAGTGGCCCCACAACCTTAGGGAAGCTATCCAAACACCGGTGGCTTATATAAAACAATTGTAAATGGTGACTACAAAAGTCTTCAGTGGCTTCTAAGAAAAATATAAGAATATAAGCATATATGTAATTGTCGAATGGACAATTTCTGTACTTGAATGAGAACGGAGTAATGCAGTTACAGTTGCAAAAAAAAGTATGTGAACCCTTTTGGAATGATGTGCATTTCTGCACAAATTGGTCATAAAATGTGATCTGATCTTCATCTAAGTCACAACAATAGACAATCACAGTCGGCTTAAATTAATAACACACAAAGAATTAAATGTTACCATGTTTTTATTGAACACACCATGTAAACATTCACAATGCATGTGGAAAAAGTATGTGAACCCTTGGATTTAATAACTGATTGAACCTCCTTTGGCAGCAATAACTTCAACCAAATGTTTCCTGTAGTTGCAGATCAGACGTGCACAAAGGTCTGTTTCAGTTCAGCAATATTCTTGGGATGTCTGGTGTGAATCGCTTTCTTGAGGTCATGCCACAGCATCTCAACGGGTTGAGGTCAGGACTCTGACTGGGCCACTCCAGAAGGCATATTTTATTCTGTTTAAGCCATTCTGTTGTTGATTTACTTCTATGCTTTGGGTCTTTGTCCTGTTGCAACACCCATCTTCTGTAGAGCTTCAGCTGGTGGACAGATGGCCTTAAGTTCTCCTGCAAAATGTATTGATAAACTTGGGAATTCATTTTTCCTTCGATGATAGCAATCCATCCAGGCCCTGATGCAGCAAAGCAGCCCCAAACCATGATGCCCCCACCGCCATACTTCACAGTTGGGATGAGGTTTTGATGTTGGTGTGCTCTGCCTCTTTTTCTCCACACATAGTGTTGTGTGTTTCTTCCAAACAACTCAACTTTCGTTTCCTCTGTTCACAGAATACTTTGCCAGTACTGCTGTGGAACATCCAGGTGCTCTTGTGCAAACTGTAAACGTACAGCAATGTTTTTTTTGGACAGCAGTGGCTTCCTCTGTGGGATCCTCCCATGAAATCCATTCTTGTTTAGTGTTTTACGTATCGTAGATTCGCTAGCAGGGATGTTAGCATATGCCAGAGACTTTTGTAAGTCTTTAGCTGACATTCTAGGATTCTTCTTCACCTCATTGAGCAGTCTGCACTGTGCTCTTGCAGTCATGTTTACAGGACGCCCACTCCTAGGGGGAGTATAGACAATTTGTCTTACTGTGGACTGATGAACAGCAAGGCTTTTGGAGATACTTTTATAACCCTTTCCAGCTTTAGGCAAGTCAACCATTCTTAATCGTAGGTCTTCTGTGCGAGGCATCATTCACATCAGGCAATGCTTCTTGTGAAAAGCAAACCCAGAACTGGTGTGTGTTTTTTATAGAGGAGGGCAGCTATGACCAACACCTCCAATCTCATCTCATTGATTGGACTCCAGTTGGCTGACACCTCACTCCAATTAGCTCTTGGAGATCTCATTAGTCTAGGGGTTCACATACTTTTTACACCTGTACTGTGAATGTTTACAGGGTGTGTTCAATAAAAACATGGTAACATCTAATTCTTTGTGTGTTATTAGTTTAAGCAGACAGTGATTGTCTATTGTTGTGATTTAGATGAAGATCAAATCACATTTTTTGACCAATTTGTGCAGAAATTCATATCATTCCAAAAGAGTTCACATACTTTTTTTTGCAACTGTATATCCATATAACTGTCTATATTACCTGACAATAGACTTGAAGCAAACAGGATGTGCATTCAGTGAATGTCAGCCAAATAATAAAAGTTGAGACATCAATGTGGACAGACTGCCCCAGGTGGGGCCAATAAAGGGCCCACACACCCAACTCCGCCTAACGCCACGTCGACGTGCCAGGGGAGGGAGGGAATGGTGCTGTTGCCAAGACGAGGGCGGGATTCAGCATAGGCGTCAAAATAACCTTCCCGCTGGCCGTGGATGGAAAGACAATACTAGCACGACGACGCTCAAAAGAACGGCGCACACATGGTGTGTGTCATGTGGCGTTGATGCGTAGCGTGGAAGTATCCACCCTCTCCAAAAGGGGAGATCCCGTGGTACGCATCGCAACTCCCGGATGTAGAAGTGAGTCGATTGGCTCATGGATCCAGGCCAGGGAGCATCACCACTGCAGTATGTGAGCTAGTGAATAATAGATTACATACAAAGAAAAAAGCCCATGGGTGACTATTTCCCCAAAGAGGGTGTAAAGTTAGCCTACAATGGTATATTAGGAAAAAGACCTTAATAGCTGGCATGGTGTAACTGGCTAAAACTTGACATTGTGTATAAACAGATAGCCGCTCTAAAAACACACACCACATGAGGACCGCATGTCTCCATCCCTATTTGCATTAGCAAGAGGAAAGAGAAAATTTGGGACTTATAACTAGTTATAAGTAGTTATAACCAATGTGGCGCTTGGTCTAATTGACAACTATAACCGTTAAGTGAATTCTATACACCTATAAAATCAAGATTGTAATTATGCATATCTCATAATAAAGTGAATACTATTAATAAACATATACATGTAAAAAAAATTTAAAAACGGGTGTGCTCAATGCATCCTCTACTAATTACTCAATATATACCCAATGTACAAAGTGTACATATATAGTGCAAAAGACAAACGTGCATTAAAGCATTTATTACCCCAGCACTTCATATTCTTGATATGTGCCTGCTGCACCATGTACTTGTATGAGAAAGTATCATATTCTCTTTGTATTACTTCTTTTATATGAAATCCCTGGTGTTCCTGCCAGTCCCTCTGCTTTCTTATTAAAAACTGACCCCACTAAGCAGGAGAACACACTATGGTCATTTCTTCAGCTATGCTGGGAACTCATTGTGCTCTCCTCCAATGATCAGACTTGTCCTGACACGTCCCCGCTGTACAGCCATTCATTGGGAAGATCAGTGTACTGCTGCTTCTCCTCCCCCCAGTTCTTATGCAGCTGAGAACAGAGGAAATGTGATCTCTATATATATATATATTTATAGTGTATTTTTATATCTATACAATGATGTTTTGCCTTTTATTTCTATTTGAAACTGAATGGGTTGTTTTACAAGGTGATCGTTTACAATCACTTTAACCACCTCCCGCCTGAGCAATAGCCGAAAGACGGCTACAGTGCTGGCCTTAATTTCCGGGAGGGCATCCATGTATGTCCTCCTGTGTATGAGCTGCCTGCGTACCCCCTGAGGGGCATGCGTTGTGCACTCTGTGATTAGCCAGTCAATAAGACTCAGCCAATCCTGACCCGTTGCCAACCCCTTACCATGTGATCAGCTGTCAGCCAATGGCAGCTGATCACATGATGTACACAGAAGATCGGTAGAAGATCAGGTTGAGAGAAAAAAATGATCACCAGCTTCTGGCAGAAGGACATCGGTCCCGAACAACTAGAGCTACTTCCACCTCATCTGTGTCCACCAGTGCCACCTGCCAGTGCTCACTAGTGCCACTACCAGTGCAAATCAGTGCCGCCTATCAATGCCACCAGTGCCACTTATCAGTGTCCATCAGTGCTGCCAATCAATGCCCATCAGTGCCTCATCATCAGTGCCACCTATCAGTGTCACCTATCAGTGCCCTTCAGTGCCACCTATCAGTACCACCCATCAGTGCCACAAATCAGTTCTACCTATCAGTGCCCACCAGTGCCACCTCATCAGTGCCCACCAGTGTGACCTATCAGTGCCCATCAGTGCCGTCTCATCAGGGCACATCAATGAAGGAGAAAAATTACCTTTTTGCAAAATTTTATTACAAACTATAAAACTGTTTTGTTTTTTTCAAATGTTTGGTCTTTTTACTCACCATGAGTATGGACCTATACTCTCATATAGGTCTATAGACACTAAGCTGGATAATCCCTAAATATCGGTCTACTCCTATCACTGTGCCACAATCTCCATTCCTCTCCATAGTAATACCAGGATTCCCATAGTGTGAACCAGTGAACAGGTAGCTTTATTTCACTACAGCATAATACACTCATATTTCACATGCATTAAAATCAAGTACACTGCTGTCTTCTCACCAGTACTATCGGTCTCGGCCACAAACGGAAGTGATGTCACCAGGCTCCTCCCAACATGCTGCGTCACCAAACGCATGACTTTATTACCCCTGACCCCAGATATTTGAGGATTATTCAACTAAGCACTTATAGACGTATATGATAGGTAACACATACATTGTTTTCCTAAGGACATACACAGCTTTCTTTTCATGAGATTTCATGAGAAGCACCTCAGTGTGAAAGGGGACTTACAGTGTAATACCATTAACTACAAGCATTACCTTGGATATCCATCGGAACTAGTGTGATGACTATGATCCTAGCCTCTGACTTTTAACTCCCCCGGTTGCTATATTTGACTTTCAAGCACACTAGATATGGACAGGCATGTACTGGCCATTGGGACTATAGGGAGTTTCCCGGTGGGCCGATGGCTCAGTGGGCCACTCTGATGTAAGGGGGCTGGTGATGGGACACTCTGATGTAAGGGGGCTGGTGATGGGACACTGTGATGTAAGGGGGTGCTGATGGGACACTCTGATGTAAGTGGGCTTGTAATGGGACACTCTGTTGTAAGTGGCTGGTGATGGGACACTCAAAATGTAAGTGGGCCGGTCTGGATGAAGTCCAGGGCCAAATTTCTGTCCCAGTCCAGCCCTGGATATGGAAACATGCACTTGTGAGTGTCCCCCCGTGTCCGCCGTGAGGGTGAATACCTTTGGGTGCCCCTGCCGTGCTGCTATTACAAATTGCTGGCTACTCTGGATGATAGTGATTGACTCCCCCTGAAGAAGCAGTCCTTACCACGAAACATGTAGAGGATTATATCTCAAGATCTATTATATCTGGCACCCCCACCATTCATTAGGGACAGTCTACTGCTATTCTAAATCAATAAGCATCAATACGCGGCTGTAACTATTGATTTTATTCACATATTTTGAAGCTGTATCATGTTTTTAAAAATGTATTTGTATAAATAAAATGCTATGTTTTATCAAAATCATTGTTAATCCTTGGGTACCATGATAGTCCATCTTTCATTTTTTCCAGAGGCGTGTTTGGGGCAGCCCTAGGCACTCCTTTCTGTGTACAAAAATTTTGCAACACACACCCAAAGTCTGCAACTAGTCAAGCAGAACAAAGGAACAGAAAAGTTGCTCCTCTGAATCCCGGGCAGTCGCTTGCGGAGTCCCTCAAGGATCGCCCTTGTCGCCAGTCCTCTTCAATATATACATCCGCCCTCTCCTCCAAATCATCAGATTTTCAGACCTCTGCTTCCACTTGTACGCTGACAACATGCAACTTTACTTCCGTATCACCGGACAAAGAGACCATCACCAACAACTAAAAAATGGCCTCAGTTTAATAGAAGCCGGGGTGACCACCAACACCCTCAAACTCAACGAATCATAAACAGAGCTTCTTATCCTACACTCAAACCATAATTCCGTGACCAAGACCTCCTGGACACTACCCGCCATCTTTGGGCAAATCTCCCCAAGGACCAAGGCCAAGAGTCTCGGGGTCATTTTTGACTCACAAATGTCAATGGATGCACAAATAGGAGCAGTAGTCAGTGGTGCTCACCATCTGCTATGCCTGCTACGTAGACTCATCCCTTTTATCCCAAACAATGATAAAGCAGTGGTAGTTGGAACAGTCATTAATTCACGACTTGACTACGCAAACGCACTTTATATAGGATTACCCCAATATCAACTTGCGCGACTACAACTTATCCAAAACACGGCGGCAAGACTGATAACAGGAAAAAAAACATGGGAATCAATCTCCCCTTCCCTGAGGAACCTACATTGGCTAACCGTAAAGAATCGGATCACATTCAAGACCCTCTGCCTCACCCACAAATGCGTGCATAAAGACGCTCCTCAATACCTAATTGAGAAAATAAATCATTACACACCAAACCGCTGTCTTCGATCATCTAACAAAAACCTCCTCCTCATTCCCAAAGCCCGGTACAAATCGAAGGGGGATCGGAGATTCGCTGTCCAAGGACCTCAGCTATGGAACGCTCTACCAACCAACATCCGCCTGGTAGAAAACCACCAGGCCTTTAGGAAAAAACTCAAGACCTTCCTCTTCTAGTTGATGGACAACTAAGCTCTTCGCAGCGCCTTGAGGTGATTCAGTTTGCGTTGTGTGCTATACAAATATTTCATTCATTCATTCACTCCCACCAGCTCTCCAGTGACTGGTACTGCTGGGAGAATGTCCATGGAGACCTGACCCCTTCACTGCCAATTCCCTCCAGCTCTGACATAAGACATGCATTGCACAGCATCACTGCCCAACCCATCTGGTTGGTGGACCGAGAACTATGCAGTGAACTTTCTTTATAAAGTTTTGCAACTTTCAAACTCAAGAAAAATTCATTTTCTTAGATTTTTTTCCATGCCACTGCTGACCTCATATTGGTATAAAAAAATAGTTCCTGAACTAGAGCAGAAGAAGTGAATTAAACATTGATGTGTGTTTATGTATAGAAACCAGATACAAAGCTTGGAGTTCATACATTTTTATTTTTTAACAGGAACAAAACACGGGAAATCTTGTTCCAATTTGGTACCAAAAATCACATTGTACTGAAGCTGTTTCCACAGCGGTTGAGTGTGATCCTCGTTCATCCTCAAGCATTACAGAAAGTAGCGGTGATTTTCCTGGTCAGGAAATGGATGAAAGTACAAAAAAGAAAAAAGTGTTTATTCATAAATATAGAGAGTTATTTGAAATATGCTTTCATTCAATGTCCACACAGAGAGCCTTTACCTAAGCCCTAGTGTGTTTCCTGTGCTGTTGTATTGGTTTATGAAGCTATGAAGTCTACCTGACTTATATGACATATAAGCACCAATTTTTAACCACTTACTTACTGGGCACCTAAACCCCCCTCCTGCCCAGACCAATTTTCAGCTTTTAGCGCTGTCACTCTTTGAATGACAATTGCGCGGTCATACAACACTGTACCCAAATGAAATTTTTATCATTTTTTCCTGCAAAAGAGATTTCTTTTGGTGGTATTTGATCACCTCTGGGTTTTTTATTTTTTGTTAAAAAAATTTTAAAAGTCCAAAAAAAAAAAAAAAAGTTTTATATTTTTACAGGTAATTTTTCTCCTTCATTGATGTATGCTAATGAGGCTCCACTCATGTACACTGATAGGTTGCATTGATAGGCACTGATAAGGTGACACTGATGGGCACTGATAAAGCAGCACTTATGGGCACTAATAGGTGGCACTGGTGGGCACTGATGAGGTGGCACTGATGGGTGGCACTGATGGGTGACACTGGAGGTAGTTGGCATTTAATGGCACTAATAGGTGGCACTGATAGCTGGCACTGATGGGTGGCAGCGATGGGCACTGATTGGAACTGGTAGGTGACACTGATGAGGCACTGATTGGCACCACTGGTGGGCATTGATAAGTGGCACTTGTAGGCACTAATTGCTGGCACTTACGTACTGTGGGCACTGTGGGCACTGATTGGTGGGCACTGATTCGTGGCACTGGCAGGTGACACCTGCAGGTGGTACTGGTGGGCACATGAGGCTCTTTCTCTTCCGGACTGATTTCCCTTCAAACAGAAGCCTGTGATCGGCTTTTTTTTTTCCTCATGCTGTCAGCGGGAGAAGAAAAAACAAATGATTACTGATCTTCTGTTTACATCACGTGATCAGCTATCATTGGCTGACAGCTGATCACGTGGTAAGGGGTTGGGATCGGCCCCTTATTCGGATCTGTGATCAATGAGATTTGGGTGATCACAGCGCACACCACACACCCCCTTCAGGGGGGCGTGGCGAGCCTGCAAAGAGGAGGACGTCAATAGACGTCCTCCCGGCAAAGCAGATCCATGCTGTAGCCGTTATTCATCTATAGCGTGGATCTGAAGGAGTTAAGGCAGTCATCAGATCGGCTTCTACAATTTCATCAGTGCCTAAAAATAGAGAGCAACTGAGCATGCGGAGAGCAGGATAAGACAGTCTATTACTGGATTATAAACAGTATAGACACTGCTCTGTGTTTTTGTAAGCACAGACCGCTGTGTGTGGTTGGCCACAGCTAATCAGCTGACTTCAGCTGGGCGGACGGCATGTAGTTGAAGTAACACAAAATTTGTAGTTAGGCTTTAAGGAAGGAGGAGATTTCTCAGAAAGTTTAGCTTCACAACTGATCACAATTCACCTCTAGATGCTTCCTATGTCATTCGAAAAATATTATCCTGACCATGAAGATCCCCAGTAAACACTAATTCCCCGTACACACGATCGGACTTTCCAACAACAAAACCATGGAATTTTGTTTGAAGGTTGTTGGCTTGCATACACACGGTCACACAAATGTTGGGCAGCAATTACGAACGTGAGAACGTGGTGACGTACAAGACTTATGGCGAGCCGATAAAAAGGAAGTTCAAAAGTCATGCGCTACCCTTTGGGCTCCTTCTGCTAATGTTGTGTTTGGTGAGCATTGATTCCGAGCATGCATGGACTTTTGTGCAACCGACTTGTGTACACACGATCGGAAAGTCCAACAACAAAAATTTGTTGACGGAAAATTTAAGAACCTGCTAGCCAACATTTGTTGGCGGAAAATCCGACATCAAATGTTCGATGGAGCACACACATGGTCGGACTTTCCACCAACAAGCTCACATTCAACAATTGTTGTCGTAAAATCCGATCATGTATACGGGGTAATAGATTGTGATCTGTTTTGTAGGACACAACAACAAACGAACAGGGCCGTTTTTAAGGCAGTTGAAAAGGGGCAGTTGCCCTGGGCCCTGTCATTGTTGTGGGGCCCAAAGCAGCTGCCTCATACTTGGCAACTATCCTGGTTTAAATTCCCTCGTCCCTTTTAGTCCTGTGCTGTGTTCCAATATCTCAGCGTGAAGTGCTGCTACTAATGCTGCCCAGCTCTGCCCTATTGTTGTGTACAAATGACTCACCTGCAGACCCTGTGTTTACATGTAAATTACAGACATTCATATTAAAATAGCGGCAGCCGGCAGCATTGATATGTATATCATGCCCCCCTGATGTCATATCCACTGTAATTTCTAGCAACCAATCAACAAGCAGAAATCATGTGCTGTAACCTTTCTCAACTAATCAGTGAGCGGTAATGTGTGCTGTAACCTCTAGCAACCAATCAGTGAGCGGTAATGATTCACTGTAACCTCTGGCAACCAATCGCAATAGACGCCTGATCTGATTCAGTAAACTGATTTTGAGCCTAGCTGCTATTTATTGTATGTCTCAGAGCAGGTGGAGAACAACACTGCATGGGGGGGGGGGGGGGGGGGGGCAAGAACAGTTTTCCCCAGGGTCCAAGCAATATTAAAGATGGCCCTGATGAAGAACCATCAGAGTTTGCTGAGCTATAATCAGACAAGGAAACTGAATGTGTGTTCAAGTCCATGAGTAATTCTCAATTCTGGATCGAAATGGAATCAGAATACAAAGAACTACATGAAAAAGCCGTGAAATTCCTTCTCGGCTTTAGAAATATATCTGCCTGAAATTGTATGGTCTTCCATGACTGTTCTTAAAACAAAACAGCAGAACTGTTTTCAACTTTCTAATTGCTTATGTTTGTCAGTCACTCCACTCCATCCAATAATTAATATGCCGACAGATGGAAACACCAACTAAAATCTCACTAATTGCTTATCAATATGCAGCTTAAAATTAAAAAAAACGGAAATCTACATTGCAAAGTTTGTGTAAATGTTACTGCACTCAGATTTGGATATTGTTGGCTTGGTTTTGTTTAAATTGTTAATCAATGTAGTCAAGTCTCCCCAAAACTACCTCTCAGTAGAAGCATTAGGGAAGCATTAGGGAATGTCCAACATTCAACCTTTCTGTCTTATGTCTCAAAGCCTATTTTATAATATGATTATGCTTAAGTTTCAGTTCAACAGTTGGTGTATGGCGATTGCCAAAAATAAATCTTTAACCACTTCAGCCCCAGAAGGATTTACCCCTTTAACGATCAGGCCGTTTTTTGCGATGAGGCACTGCGTCGGTTTAACAGACAATTGCGTGGTCATGTGACGTTGTACACAAAATTGACGTCCTTTTTTCTCCACAAATAGAGTTTTCTTTTGGTGGTATTTGATCACCTCTGCGGTTTTTATTTTTAGTGCTATAAACAAAAAAAGGCCAACAATTTTGAAGAAAAAAAAAACAACAATATTTTCTACTTTTTGCTATAATAAATAGCCCAAAAAAAACACAAAAACAAATTTCTTCATCAGTTTAGGCTGTATATAGCTGTATAATATGTATCCTTCTACATACTGTATGTTTGTAAAAAAAAACTGCAGTAAGCGTATGTTGATTGGTTTGCACAAAGGTTATATTGTCTACAAATAGGGATAGATTTATGGCATTTTTATTATTCATTTTTTTTACTAGTAATGGAGGTGATCAGCGATTTTTAGCAGGACTGCGACATTGCGGCGGACAGATCGGACACTTTTGACACTTTTTTTGGGAACATTGACATTTATACAGCGATCAGAGTTAAAAATAGCCACTGATTACGGTATTAGTGTCACTGATGAGGTTAACACTAGAGGGGAGATTAAGGGGTTAAGTGTTCCCTAGGGAGGTGTTCTAACTGTGAGGGGAGTGTAGTGACTGGGAGTATGGAGAGGTCACTGTTCATGATCACTAGGAACAGCAGATCTCTGTCTACCTCCTTGTCAGAACAGGGATCTGTTTGTTTAGATTGACAGATCCCCATTCTGCCTCTCTGTGGCGCGATCACGGGTGGCTGGCAGGCATCATGGCCGCCAGCCACGCGCGTGGCTCTTAAAGCGGCTGACGTACACCTAAGCCGAGCCAACCCACCCCTGTATAATGATGGCAGCTGGTTGGCAAGCGGTTAAACCGACTACAAAAAACTTGTCATGCCTATTTAAATTATATTAAAGTGACACCAAAGCAATATCCTTATTCTCCAAAAAACATAATCCTTAAGCCGCGTACACACGGGCGGACTGTCTGTCCAACTTAGTCCGCTGAAACACATTTCAGCGGACAGTCCGCTCGTGTGTGGGCTTCAGCGGACAGTCTGGCGGACTAAATCTTTCAGAATTTCCGTAATACAGTCCGTCCAACTTTGGTTTCAGCGGACAGTCCGCTCGTGAGTAGGCAAGTTGGACGGACTAAGTATGGCGCATGCTCAGAAAGGATTTACACGGCGAAAGGTTGCATTGCAGTGTATTGGACTTCCTATTTCTAGTCCCGTCGTACGTGCTGTACACGTCATCACGCAAGCTTTCAGCAGACTGTTTGTTCATCGTGTGTGGTCAAGTCCGTTCATTCAAAAGTAGGACGGACTGTCTGTCGGATTGTCTGACGGACTTAGTTGACCAGACAGTCCGCCCGTGTGTACGCGGCTATACACACCCACTACTTAATGGCCCTGTAATCTGTTTTTCATAAAAAACATTTCCCGCCATGTTTTTCTGCCTACTTGTAATGTCCTCCGTAAGTTTTCCCCCTCACTTCTATTTGTTGGGAGCTTTATTAACCCTTTCATGACTAAGCCTATTTTTGGCATTTGGTGTTTACAAGTTAAAATCCATATTTTTTGCTAAAAAATTACTTGGAACCCCCAAACATTATATACATATTATATATATTTTAGCAGAGACTCTAGAGAATAAAACTGCGATTGTTGCAATATTTTATGTCACATGGTATTTGCGCAGCAGTGTTTTAAACGCAACTTTTTGGGAAAAGGGACACTTTCATGAATAAAAAAAAAAGAAACAGTAAAATTAGCCCAATTTTTTTGCATAATGTGAAAGATAATGTTATGCCAAGTAAATAGATACCAAACATGTCACACTTTATTATTGCACGCACTCGTGGATTGAAGACAAAGTACGGTACCTAAAAATCTCAATAGGCGACGCTTTAAAAAATTTTTTACGGTTACCAGGTTAGCGTTACAGAGGAGGTCTAGTGCTAGAATTATTGCTCTCGCTCTGACGATCGCTGCGATACCTCACATGTGTGATTTGAACACCGTTTACATATGCAGGCGCAACTTCCTTATGCGTTTTCTTTGCTTCGCGAGCTCGCAGGGACGACGGGCGCTTTAAAAAAAAATTATTTTTAATTTATTTTATTTATTTTAAAATGAAAAAATTGTTTTGAAAAAAAATAATAATAATTTGATCACTTTTATTGCTGTCACAAGGAATGTAAACATCCCTTGTGACAGTAATAGGTGGTGACAGGTACTCTTTATGGAGGGATCGGGGGTCTAAAAGGCCCCCGATCCCTCCTTTACACTTCAATGTATTCAGATAGCTAAAAACGGCGATTCTGAATACTGTATATTTTTTTTAAACCGGCGCAGTTGGCAGTCGAGTAAACGGGAAGTGACGTCATGACGTTGCTTCCTCTCCAGCAGCCGGAGGCATCGGAATCAGTGATCGAGCGGGAGCACCGGTAACAGCGGCGGGAGGCGGCGGGAGGGGGACGTCCCCTCCCGCTCCTCCGGCATAACAGCCAATCGCCCGCTGGAAAAAACGGTACCGGGATGATGCCTGCAGGTGCGGGCATCATCCCGGTATACCCCCGGAAGCCGAGTACGCAGATCTGCGTACGCTCGGCAGGAAGGGGTTAAATTCCAACACAACATGTGAGAATATTTAACCAGTGCCAATCACAGTCGTACTGTGAGCACTTAACCAAAAGAGGGAAGTGGGACCTGTCCTTACCATAAGTGCTGGACAGACAGCCTACTTCCAATTTTCCATCTAGGGCATAGCCCAATACCACCACTTTAACCGCTGGAAAGGTCAAGAAAACTGCAGCAAACTGTGCCATACCATGGAAAAAAGGGTGTGGGAGGGTGGGCAGCTCTTCCAACGATTCTTCTGAAAGACCCAGAATTCCCTGGGGCACACAATTTCCTGAGCTCAGGCCCATCCCATCCCACATGTCCAAACCAATCATTCCCCTTGTCATGCACCTAGCCATGCGCCCATCAGTCAAGGCTCTCTTTCCCTAGGGAGGGGCTCAAGAGGCCTTCATTAGACAGCATGCATGCACCTAACAGCAGGCTGAGAATAAGGAAGTATATCCAAAATTCTTACACAGGTTAGTCATCATAATAAGTGTAGGTGGGAGAGGGGACATTTTAGGACTAGTTAGGATTATCCTGGAATTCTACTTTAAGACCCCTTTCACACTGGGGCGCTTTGCAGGTGCTACAGCGCTAAAAATAGCACCTGCAAAGCGCCTTGAAAGAGCCGCTCCTCGCACTGGAGCGGTGCACTGGCAGGACGGTAAAAAAAAAGTCCTGCTAGCAGCATCTTTGGATCGGTGAAGGAGTCGTGTGTATACCGCTCCTTCACAGCTCCTGCCCATTGAAATTAATGGGGCACCGAGGCTATACCGCCGGCAAAGTGCCACTGCAGCAGATCTTTGCGGTGGTTTTAACCCTTTCTCAGCCACTAGCAGGAGGGTAAAACCGACCCCCGCTAGTGGCCGAATACCGCTGCTAAAACGACGGTAAAGCTGCACTAAAAATAGCACCAGCACCGCCCAAGTGTGAAAGGGGCCTAAGAAGTATATGATAGATAAGAAATACACAGAGGGGCTTATCACTGAAAAGAACAGAAAACTCCCCAAGTGGGGATAGGCTGAATGAGTCTGTGCCCACCCTTCCCTGAGTGCACATAAACGTGTGCAGTACTCCTCTGCCCACAGGAGCATGGTGGTAATCCCCAGAGACAGGGTGGGCTGACATTTCACCTCATGGTGTGGATTACTTGTGTAGATTACTTAGGCAATAGTGGAATGTGAAAAGATGAGTGCCAGTCACTTTAAGATGCAAAACAAAAGCTCCACATTCAAGCTTTTTCCAGCCTCTCAAGGCATCTGGAGGTTCTCAATGTCTCCTCATTCCCCAGGCTCCACAGTCTATGCCCCCGATCCAAGCTTCTGTCCAGCCACATTGTAGCCCTCTCAGACAGCAGGCTTAAGAGTTTTCAGCAGCACAACATACTTCCCCCTCGGGCAGGAGACCCAAGGAAAAAGAGGCTAACTTCCCAAGGTAACTCTCTGAATTATTATACACTCTCCCAGCATGAACCCATGGGAAGGAAACTCCTACTGGTTGGCACAACCAATGAACATGGAAGGCCATAAAGAGTCTACATAGTTACATAGATACCTGTACATAGTTAGTCAAATTTAAAAAAAGACACAAGTCCATCTAGTTCAACCATAAAAAATAAATAAATAAATAAAATAAAAAATATCATACAATCCCATATGCCCAATCCTATACCCACAGTTGATCCAGGGGAAGGCGAAAAAACCCCAACAGAGCATGATCCAATTTGCTACAGCAGGGGAAAAAATGTCTTCCTGATCCCAGAAAGGCAATCGGATTTTGCCTGGATCAACTGTAACTATAAATGTCAGTGCCCAGTTATATTGTGTACAATGAGTTAATAATCCAGGCCTTTCTTAAAGCAATCTATTGAGCTGGTCAGAACCACCTTTCGAGGGAGTCTATTCCACATTTTCACAGCTCTTACATGCTCAGCCTTCAGTTTCCCCCACCCCATTAGCAGTAATACCTCTTAATTGGGCAACCCTCAAATCTAAGGGAACAGGCCATATTCACCTCATCACTTGTATTGCAGGGAAAACACTAAATCCATTCACACTTCTGTTTTACAGTAGCCCCCACTTTACCGCAATGCCACCCAATGCACTTCTACAGTGCATCTGCCTTGCAGCGAACACAACATATGGTGACACATTACCACACATTGTGGTGCTTTGTGATACAAAAATGCTGTAGGTATAATATAAGATTTGATAGGGTGCATTAGGTAGCCAATTCAAATAAACAGACTGCCATAACACAACACTTGTTAACACAGGACATAATAGGGTTGATTTACTAAAACTGAAGCATGTAAAATCCGGTGCAGCTCTGCACAGAAACCAATCAGCTTCTAGGTTTTTTGTCAGAGCCTAAGTAAACAAGCGGACGTTAGAAGCTGATTGGCTACCATGCATAGCTGCACCAGATTTTGCACTCCCCAGTTTTAGTAAATGGTTCATGATTCCAGTTCGACCCCCTTTCTTGCATCTCCTGGTTAACCCTGTGATCTGTGTACCACATGTTGTATATAGTTAGTTGCTAGTTAGGCTTTCTGTTACTTAGGTAGCTTGTTAGGTATTTTGTCTTTGGGTTTTGTTTCACTTTTATCTTTATGTTTGATGTGTTTTCTGTTTGCTGGTGTTTGGATATGTTTTCTTTTACTGTTAATAAACTTGATTAACCATTTGCCGCCCACCCACAGCAGAGTGGTGCGGCTTTCGTTCTGGGACATCAGTGCCCGAAATTACAGAAAACCCCCAGCAGTGCCCATCAGTGGCACCAAACGGTGCCTATCAGTGACATCAATCAGTGCCCATTAGTAATGCCAGTCAGTGCTGCCTTTCAGTGCCCATCAGTGCCTGTTCATTAGTTATGCCCGTCAGTGCCCATCAGTGCCACCTATTCGTGCCACCTATCAATGCCCACCAGTGTTACCAATCAGTGCCCACCAGTGCTGCCTATCAGTGCCGCATATCATTGTCGCCTATCAGTGCCGCATATAAGTGCTTCCTTATCAGTGCCACCCAATCAGTGCCCTTCAGGTCCGCCTCAGCAGTGCCCATCAGTGCCGCCTCATCAGTGCAAATCATTGAAGGAGAAAAATTACTTATTTACAAAATTTACCGACAGAAACTAAGAAAAAAATATTTTTTTTCAAAATGTTTGGCCTTTATTTTTTCTAAGAAATTTAAAAAATGTAAAAAAAAAAAAAAAAAAAAAAACATCCGTGATTAAATACCACCAACATAAAGCTCTATTTGTGTGAAAAAAAATGATAAAAATTTAATTTGGGTACAGTGTTGCCCCACCACGCAATTGTCATTCAAAGAGTGAGAGTGCTGAAAACTGAAAATTAGCCTGGGCAGGAAGGGGGTGAAAGTGCCCAGTAGTAGTAGTAGTTATCCATACAGGATCAGCAAAAATATAAAGTAATTTGAATAGGAAATGATAAATAAACACATTTCTCCCACCCTTTACTTACTAAACTTTATTTAAAACGAAAGTAATACCGCATACACAAGGTCAGATTTTTCAAAGGAAAATGTTCCATGGGAGCTTTTTGTTGGAAATTCCGTGTGTAGGCTCCATCGGACATTTTACGTCAGAATTTCCGACACACAAAATCAAACAACACAAATTCCGTTGTCAGAAATTCTGATTGTATGTACACAATTCCGATGCACAAAGTTCTACACATGATCGAAATCAAGCAGAAGAGCCGCACTGGCTATTGAACTTCAATTTTCTCGGCTCGTCGTGCATCACCATGTTCTTGATGTTCGGAATTTCCGACAACATTGTGTGACCGTGTGTATGCAAGACAAGTTTGAGCCAAGATCCGTCAGAAAAAAAAACATGGATTTTGTTGTCGGAATGTCCGATCGTGTGTACGCAGCATAATACTTTCTCCATTCTTGAAGGCACAGCCTCTTTTCCACTTTACCTTCTCTGCACTCTTGCACAGCTACGTTCCTTGGAGCCAGAAATTTAAACACTGTGTAAGCTTTGCATTGGTCTGGAATATTACATGGGCTTAATAGGCTTAATTCACAAACCTCAGACACCAGGATAATTATGCTTATTTAAAAAAAAAATTTTTCAGTTGAGCCCAGTGAAATTTAAAAATTACAGTCACATGTCTAAACATGTAATATTTTAGGCTGGTGTTCAGGGTTTGTGAATTAATCTTAATGTCTTCTACCCCTCCTCTCTTGACAGTGTTAGGACATAGGGGTTGGCTACTTAGGACAAGCACTGCATCCTGAAAGGAAGTCACATGCTCCCCTATACCGGTGTGGACCATATATTTCCCAAAAACTTTAACAGAGGAGTATTATTATTATTAATAATAATAATAATAATAATTCATAATAATATATAAACTATTTTTATTGTGGAAATGGTCATGTGCAGGTGTAGAAGGTAACATTCTCCATATGTATTTTCAGGCAACCTTGGTTCTTTTCCAGACAAGTCAAACAGAAAATATAAAAATGAATACAATAAAATAAAAAGAAACCCTAGCCCTGAGCCACCTTCAGGATACCTAGTTCTTCTATCATAACTTAGCACCTGCGTGCATTTATGCTTGCTAGAATGCATTTGTGTGGCCATGTAAGACAGTGGTCATCAACCCTGTCCTCAGTCCTAACAGGTCAGGTTTGCAAGAGAACTCAAATACATCACAGGTGATATCATTTGCTGCTCATTTATTGCAGTATTCTAGTCTGCATCTCCCCAAGGTAATATATAAAACCTGGCCTGTTAGTGGGCCCTGAGGACAGGGTTGATGACCACTGATGTAAGATACTGGTAGGAAGCCCAGGTTTTTGTGAGCATCTGCTGCTGATAAAGTCCTGACAAGAGCAAAGTGCAGGGTACAGGTTTGCAGGGCAAAAGCAGGAGAAATGGCAAAAAGCATCTGATCTAGCACAGCAAAGCAAAACACTGACACAAAACATATCAACAGAAGAGGGACTTAAGTATCCTCCCAGCAGCCAGCATAAGTTGGAGAATGATTACTGGGATCTGCTAGCTGCTGGAAGACAGCTGCTGATGGACACTGGAACTACAACTTTCCGTTCTGGGAACCACAGTGCCACCAGCAGGTGACCCAAGTCCCGACAGCAGGTCTAGTTGTTACCAAATTGCTATCTGTCTGTACATTTGAATATATGCAGTATACTGTTTTGACATCAAGCTGATCTCGTTTACATATTTACTTACAACATTAATAGGTTACACACTCACTTTAAATCAATTTTTTTTTTTTTACAGATCAATAAAAAAAAAAAAGAGGGACACTCCGGGAATAAAGAAAAACAAGTGATTTGGGTCTCAATGAGGAGACACTTGGGATCAGGGAGTGTAACAGCCATCATAAATAACTGGCTTGCCAGTTCCTTCCACCCTCCTATTATGAAAACCTCATTAAAATATTTCCATTTGAACTTTTCTAGCCTGTATTCCTCAGAGCATCTGTAAGATTGATCCCTAATTTTCTCTTCTGTCCTCCTGTGACCTCTCAGATTGTGCATTACATTTTTCAATGGACCTACCATGTCTTCTATCAATTAGGGCAATGTGCATTACCACCAGCAGCACATTCTTACATTTGTATTAGATTGTATTACAGTGATGTGAAAAGTACAAACTCAGGCACAGACCCAATTATGCTTTGGCTCAATAAAAGCAGATAATGTGGCTAGACAGAGCTGAAAACGGGAGTAAAAAAAAAAAATGTCATCCTGGTTTTTACTAGTCATCTTCTGTCTATTCTACTTGATTTCATGTGAAGTATAATTAAATATAAAATATTATGCTGTAATAATTTTTTTTAAATTGGAGTGAATGGCAGATTTGTTGCTTTTTGCTGATATGTCATAAAATGTTCACAATAAATTATTGAAGTGGACCTACTGGAGTGTTGGTGACTTCTTACTCTAGAACCTGGATCTTTCAAGGCGCCAACGGTTGTGGTCGTTTACAGCACCCTCATGGTTATAGTGGTATTTATGCTGTAAGGAATGTGCAACAAGAAACCTTGGGGAGAAAATTTCTGATCTGATTGGGAAAATTGAGTACCGTATATACTCGAGTATAGGCCGACCCGAATATAAGCCGAGGCCCCCAATTTACCCCAAAAAAACTGGGAAACTTATTGACTCGTGTATAAGCCGAGGGTGAGACATGCCTGTCCATCCCTGTGTGTCCGTCCATCCCTGTGTGTGTGTCCATCCCTGTGTGTGTGTCCATCCCTGTGTGTGTGTCCATCCATCCCTGTGTGTGTGTCCATCCATCCCTGTGTGTGTGTCCATCCATCCCTGTGTGTGTGTCCATCCATCCCTGTGTGTGTGTCCATCCATGCCTGTGTGTGTGTCCATCCATGCCTGTGTGTGTGTCCATCCATGCCTGTGTGTGTGTCCATCCATGCCTGTGTGTGTGTCCATCCATGCCTGTGTGTGTGTCCATCCATCCCTGTGTGTGTGTCCGTGCAGCCTTGTGTGTCCAGCCTACCTGTGTCCCGAGCCTCCGTCCCGTCCCGAGCCTCCGTCCCGTCCCGAGCCTCCGTCCTTCTGCCATGCCAGGATCGCCGCTCTTCGTCGGCGCCTCGGCGGCCATTCCACTGTTCAAAAGCCGCGCCTCCGTCTGTGATAGGCGGAACACTCAATTTCCCAGCAGTCTGTGTTCCGCCTATCACGGACATCCTCTCATCCTCGTCCATAGTATGAGGATGAGCGGATGTCCGTGATAGGCGGACCACTGACTGCTGGGAAATTGAGTGTTCCGCCTATCACAGACGGAGGAGCGGCTTTTGAATAGTAGAATGGCCGCCGTCTGTCTGCTCGACACGCTGATCGGGCAGGCAGACGGCGATGAATCGAGTATAAGCCGAGGGGGGCACTTTCAGCCTCACAAAAGAGGCTGAAAACGGTACTGTCCGTGATACTTTTTTTATTTGCACTAACATACAATTTTTCAGGACAAGCTTTCGGGGTATGTCCCCTTCTTCAAGGTCCAAGCAGTACTGATTGGACCTCGAAGAAGGGGACATACCCCGAAAGCTTGTCCTGAAAAATTGTATGTTAGTGCAAATAAAAAAAGTATCACAGACAGTACTCAATTTTCTCTGTCACAATTGCACTAATACGGCTACAATCACATTAAGTATGATCTGATTGGGTAAGGCTTACAGATGTCAAAACCTTTTACAGCAGGATCAGGTGAATTTTCTTTGATGTCTTCAGGTGCCTTAAAGGAGACCTGCCACTTTGACAAAACCACAATTCCACTTCCTACCTCCACCCTGCAATAAACACCCTCCAGTGCTTATATGTACCTTCAGTCTTACATACTCACTCCTGCAGTGCAAATATTGACAATACCCCCACCTCCATGTGATTGGAGTCTGGGGATTATCTGCTTTTTGGGTTGGCAAGTGGCAGGATTTTAGGAGACTAGTTGTGGGAATTTACAGCAGTGGAGGAATAACAGTGCAAAGCAGTGAAAGCATGACAAGAAAGGCTTGTCCCCTGCCAACATGCTGTAGAGAGTGACCCTTGCTCTCTTTGTGGAAGAACTGGTCTCTTTACAAAGATCTGAATGTCTCGCCTACCCCTAGCATTGATGGTCAGGCACCATAGCTGGCTCTGTGTTCTTCACCTATAGTAGCCCTCATTCCCATAAGGCAAGCAGGTCTACCAGTACACGTTGCTCCCAGGTCTTATACACAATGCTATACTGCCTCGCTAACATGCTGGGGCAGGCGTGAGCTAGGCGCAGCAAATAAGTACTTGCGGTTGGCAGACACGCTTGTCCAATGGCATTCTTTTGTGCCCAAACCACCAATGACTGCTTTAGACTCTGCAACTCTGAGCAGATGTAAATATAATCAGGGCAAACCAACCTGATACTGGAGTTTCCTGCTATAGTCTGTTTATTAAGGAGTTATGTGTATATTGGTAAGTATGTCTCTCCCATTGTGGTCCTCCTAGGTTTGCATTCACATTGTTATTGAGCTGACTTTTGTTTTTGTCTGTTTGCTCATCTCTTGGAGATGTGATTTATATTTTGACCACTTTACCGTGTTATCGAACCATTGTGGGATGGTATGTGGTTATGCTTATGATGACGTATAATGTACTTTGTGTATCCACAGTTGTGGGCTGGGTGTGGAATAATCTGGGCACCTAGGCTTGTTTTAGTGATTAGCTGTTTAATTAGCGTAATGTTTATGTTTATTTTGGCTGTTCCTTAGCTATGTTAATTATAGTCCTGTGTACCGTGTGCATTGTATACGATAATGTGATCAGGCTCACCTGATTCTGCGTGCTATATATTCTGTGTGAATTTACAATAAAGAATTCCAGTTCCAGCTTACACCTAAGCTAGTGTCGTCTAGTCTATGGGTGCTCACTCAGCTATAATACCTGTTTTCTGGGTCCAGACTGGAAGAAGCTGTAGCTTGACGGAAGCACCCAAGCTGGGTGCTTGACGGTCCCGTCACAACTAAGTTTGTACACCTTTTTGTTTTTATGCACCTTGAAGTTATTTTCTGATTTAAACTAAATGTTCATTGGGCTTTAAGGTAAGTACAGACACTGGAGAGTTCCCAACCCATAGAGGAGATTTGAATTGGGCATTTATTAAAATTACAGGTTTGCTTTAAAATCATTACACTATATAAAACAATACAAAATAAACAAATAAATAAACAAATACAATCTCGTTCAATAGTTTTTGATGCTGGGTGTGCTAATACACCCAAAAATATGTAATTGAAGTGCACAAGGCGTGCTTATTACAGCCTGTCCCTTTCCCCTACTGCCACTCTCCCCCTTGAATTTTCCAACAATTCAGTAGCTGTGTTAATACAACAGCTATTATAGAAAATGGTGTAAAAAAATGTTTTTACAAACACTGTTTAGACACAATTCAGAGATACAAATTAACGGTGTTACTTTTATATTTATCCCGTTTCATTCATCTAGGGGTAGGCAACCCCCGGCACTGGTGCCGCAAGCGGCACGCAAAGCCTCTTTTGCCGGCACTCAACTCCCTCCCCATCAGCAGAGCAGAGCAGGGAAGTGTCAGTGAGACACTAATGCATTCCAATTTCAGAGTTTCCCGTGTCGCACCTGCACTGAGGGGGAGTCACTGCGCCCCCCACACATTGTAAAAGATGGGAAACATTTTTTGGTTCTCTAACTCAGCTGTAGCTGCGATCCTCAGCTATTGTGATGGGGGAGAGACTGGGTGCAGTTCTGCTGGGGGGGGGGGGGGTGGTCCCTGTTTCCAGGAGGAGGAGGACTGTCATTGGCCACTGCTAAAGCCAATCACAGTCCTGCCAGCCCCCGCCCACCATCTGAAAGGAAGATGACGTGCTTGGTTGCCACTACAAATCTCAGAAAGAAGGGATTTCTCTGATTGAGAAAAACACAATCGGGTGACAGTGTGTGGAATTACTGTTGAGCTTCTGGGAACTTTGTTGAAATTATTCCTGAACCTTTGCATAACTTGCTACTGAACCCCAGCACTCTGTATCCCTTTAAGCCACAGCCAGTATTCAGCGCAATGAAAATCACACCCAAGTTTTCCTGCGGCACAGAGCGTTGCACTTTTTCTCAGCTGCTGGGGGTCCAACTTATGATCCTGCACACAGACCCATTGCTTTCAGAAAATGCCCCTGACCAGAGCTCATAATTGCGCATCCATTCCAGATGCTTGTATGTGACATCACATACATCCCACACATCCCATACATCACATACATCACATAAATCACATACAAACAATACATCATATATAGCCTGTACATACCATACATCACATACAAGCACATGGGCTGGATGCGAGAGGTGGATCAGCAGGATGAGTGTGCCAGGACAGGTAGATGTGTCTCATCTCTGCTTCCCTTTACCATTCTGCATATTACGCATATCATAGATGAGAAGAGGGTACAGCGGTAGAGCAGATTAGCAGGGGGGATACAGTGGTGGGGGAAATCAACAGGAGGGGTTAAGAGGTGGGACAGATGAGCAAGAAGGTACAGTGGTGGAGGAGATGAGAAGGGGGTTAAGCAGTGGGACAGAAGAGCAGGGGGGTTCAGGGTTGTGCCAGATAAGCTGGGGGTTTTAGTCTTGTGCCAGATGAGCTGGGGGGTTTAGTCTAGTGTCAGATGAGCTGAGGGGTTTAGTCTTGGGCCAGGTGAGAAGGGGGGTTTAGTGTTAGGCCAGATGAACAGGGGGGGTTTAGTGTTGGGCAAGAGGAAAAGAGGGTTCAGTGGTGGGACAGAAAATGAGGGGGGTAGAGCAGTGGGGCAGATGTAAAAGGAGGTATATTGGTGGGACAGATGAGCAGTGGGTTACAGTGGTGGGCAGGAGAGCAGGGGGGTACAGAGGTGAGACAGATGTGCAGGAGGTACATTGGTGGGGCAGATGAGAAAGCGGAGAAGGTGATTAAGTAGTGAGACAGTAGGGATACAATAGGGATACGGTGGTGGCACAGATGTGCAGGGAGGTACAGTGGTGGAGCAGATGAGAAAAGGGGTACATTGATGGGGCAGATGAGCAACGGGGTTACAGTGGTGGAACAAATGAGCAAGGGGGTACAGTGGTGGGGCAGATGTGCAGGGAGGTACAGTGGTGGAGCAGATGAGAAAAGGGGTACATTGATGGGGCAGATGAGCAACGTGGGTACAGTGGTGGGACAAATGAGCAAGGGGGTACAGTGGTGGGGCAGATGTGCAGGAGGTACAGTGGTGGGAGGGATGAGAAAGGGGTTCAGCGGTGAGGCAGATGAGCAGGGGGCTTCAGTGTTGGGCAAGATGAGAAGGGGGTTACAGTGGTGGAAATGATGAGCAGGGAGATTTAGTGTTAAGGCAGAGGAGAAAGGAGGTACATTGGTGGGACAGATGGGCATGGGGTTAAAGTGGTGGGGCAGAGGAGTGGGGAGGGCAGATGTGCAGAGGAGAAAGGAGGTACATCGGTAGAATACATGAGCAGGGGGTTACAGTGGTGGGGCAGAAGATCAGGGGGTACAGTGGTGGGACAGATGTGCAGAAGGTACAGTGGTGGGGCAGATGAGCAGATAAGTTCAGTGTTAGGACAGATGAGAAGATGGTTCAGCGGTGAGACAGAAGAGTAAAGAGCATGGGAGTATGGCAGTGGAGCAGATGTGCAGGGAGGTACAGTGGTGGGGCAGATGAGAAAGGGGAAACATTGGTGGGGCAGATGAGGAGGGGGTTACAGTGGTGGGACAGAAGAGCAGGGTGGTACATTGCTGGGGCAGATGAGAAAGGGAGGACAGTGGTGGGACAGAAGAGTAGGTATTACAGTGGTGGGGTAGATGGGAAAGGGGGTACCTTGGTGGGGAAAATGAGAAATGGTGTACATTGGTGGGGCAGATGAGCAGGGTGGTACAGTGGTGGGGCAGATATACAGGGGGTTACAGTGGTGGGGCAGATGAGCAGGGGAGGTTCAGTTTTGGGGCAGAGGAAAAGGGAGGTACATCGGTGGAACACATGAGTAGGGGGGTTACAGTGGTGGGGCAGAAGAGCAGGGGGTACAGTGGTGGGGCAGATGAAAAAGGGGGTTACAGTAGTGGGGCAGATGAGCAGATAACTTCAGTGATAGGAAAGATGAGAAGATGGTTCAGCGGTGAGACAAAAGAGCATGGGAGTATGGCGGTGGAGCAGATGTGCAGGGAGGTACAGTGGTGGGGCAGATGAGAAAGGGGAAACATTGGTGGGGCAGATGCAATGCTTTGTACCAGAAACATTATTTTAGAATACTTTTAAACAGGACAAATTTTGAATAAAATTGATAGTTTCTACCTACAGTAACACCAATTTTAAACTTGCTTTAAAATAACCTAACACAGACTGAATTTTTTTTTATTTTTGTTAGATTTGTTACAGTTTTTGTCTATACCATTAACAAAAATCAAATACAGTATCACTTAAAAAAGGCCTTGTTTTTTCCTAAAAAAATAAAGCAATATTGGTATTAATTTATATCTTAAAGTGTGGCAAATTTATTGCAGAATAAATAGGCCCGTAGCATAAATAATCAATGATGTTTTTTACACATAAACATTTATTTATCAAACCATGATGTATGTTTATAAGTTCCAAACAATGTCATTTGTCATTATTTATGGAGATAGACCTGTCACTCTTTACAATAGTTTTAGCTTTCTTCGTAATCTCAAAGGCCCAGTCTAGCACAATTATTGAGAAATCTGATTGGCATCTCTTTAATACAATTTTTCTGTGGCTGTTTTTATACGGGTTATAAAAATCCTTCACAAATCAGACTTCCAATCTCACTGGCATCACATATGTAAATTAACACTGAAGACCATTTTGTATATTTTTATCATTTTGACTTTGGTAATGCTAAATGACTGTATCTCACCTACAGTATAATAAATGGAACCATTGTGCACATCATGGAACTTGGGAGTCTGACACTTCCGGATAATGCTCAAGAACCATAGAGTGTCCTATCGAGGCTGGAGCATTGGAACTGAGGCAAGGTAGAAGCCATGGGCCACCAGAGAGCGGAATAAAATTGTGTGTCCATAGGCACAACGTGAGGATGCCAAACATGCCAAAGCCAGGTGTTGGGAAGATCTTACTAGGCCTGAGCACCAGAGTATGCAGATAATAGTGAAAGCACTCTAGACCACAACCTTTGTGGCCTTGTCTAAAATTCGTCCCTGGTAATACCTCTACTTTTGCAAGGGCCTTTCTTCTGTTATATTTTTTTTCTTGGACAGGGTCATTTTAAGTAAACCTGTTTGCTTTTCCTTCTTAAAAAAAAAACTTCAAGTGTAGAAGGACGTAGAAAGTTAGTTGGAGAAGAATTTTCTTTTGCTAGCATAGAATCTGCTGACTTTTTTTTTGGCTGGGAAACGGCAGTTAACACAAGACTAGTGGTTTCTGCAAGCTGTCTTTTTAATTTGCTCCAGTGATACACATCCATTTGGGTGGACAATGTCTTCTCAGATTGCTTGCACGCTCCGAGAAATCAATGTCTATTTACTTCCAGAACATTGATTAAAATGTTGACATCTTAGCCCAATTATTTAGCCGAACGGTTGAAGCTGTTCACTTTGCTGACACGTCTGCATTTGTAAACCAAAGAGCAGTGGATCTTTCTCAGAGTACAAATCACCCTTAAACGGAATCTTATTGTTGCTGCTAAATTGAAAACTCAAAGTTCTGAAAGATTCTCCAGGAAACAAAGGCGCTGAAAATATAAGTGCTAAAATAAACAAATTCCCCGGAGCTCAGGTTTGCTAGCTAGAAAAGCAGAAGGAAATTAAAGTTGAACTCCAGCATTAGTTTTTTTTTTCCCACTAAAATTGCCCCCCTGCCCCAGCCCCAGCCCTTCCTGTATAAACAAAAAACAATACAAAAAGTTTTTCAAGAAAATAGTGTCTTCCTCCTATAATCCAGTAGGCATGGGCGCCGTCAATAAATTAGTTTCGTTCTGTTCCGTTACGGTGCGTATTAAATTAATTCGTACTTCGTATTTCGTGTCCGAAATTCAATTTCAATTCGTACGAAATACGAATTGTCGTTAGGTTTGTTAACTTGTACGAATGTTCGTTACGATGAATTTAAAGGCAAAAATATACCTCAATATGACAGTCGATGCTGATGTAAGTTTGGTTTTTATCCGAAATACGAAATTCCGTTGAAGAATTTCCTATCCGAAATACGAATTTTCGTTAGATGAGGGGCTCCCACCATCCCTGTGCTGTGCTGACTTCCTCCTGGGGATTCGTAAACAAAAGTTTGTATTTCGTACAAAATTCGGACGCATGGCAATTCGTATTTCAGATCCTCCCGAATGTGCGAATTTAGGAAAATTCGTACGAATTTGAGATTTGTACGAAACGAACCGCACATGTCTATAATCCAGAGACTATCCTCTAATGGGCTAAATGCCCACAGTATCGAGGATCTGCCCCCGGGGCATGTGTCATCAGGCCTCCCTAGGTTCACAGGAGAATTCTACGGAAAGTAGCATCACCTCATTACATGGGGAAGTTCTCCACTAAATTCTGGACCTGTCCACCGCTAGAGGAAGAAGAGAGTAAGGAGGACCTGTGATGTCACATAACCGGATCAAAGAGCCAAGTAAAAAAAAAGGGGGAGGCAAAGGGGTGCTCCTAGGCGAAGCAAGAAATGGGGTGGGGACTTATTTTAAGCTGTGGTCCATAATTGTATCTAAAGGAGTACCAACATTGATGCATATTGGGGATAAGTTGTAGTTTCATTCCAAAACCATGTTGGGAGTCGGGACCCAATTTTGCTTGTTCGAAGGTTCAGCAAATGGCTGAACTAAATAGGGAAACATTTAGGAGCAGCTTTACTACTTCTACTGAATGTAACATCTTCCTGCTGAGTGCTCCTGATTTTTAGTGAGTTCTCTAAAAGCGAGCTGACTGGTGTCACTCACTGTGATTGAAAATGGATTTACATAATGGGACATTGCAGAGACCCTTGTACTTATCAACATTGGGTACATTTAGGAGATTAAGCCACGGGGATTTCTAATTCCCGGACCGGTGAAGCGCCGACCGAATGTGTCACGGCGGATGATCGCAGGACGGGTAATGCGGAGGGGGTCCAGTGTAAGTTCACCTTACAGATTTTTTGTAAAGGTAAACTTACCCTTTAAAATTACTGTCCGGCACCCCCTGTCCCTTTCTGACAATTCCTTGTCTATTAGACCAGAAAATGGCCATTACTAATTTCTAAGTTTCAACTGCCATTGATTTCAATGGAGTTTGGATTGGATATCTGAACCTTCTCCAAGATCACAGACTTACCCTAAAGCTAAACCTCAGGGCATGATCTATAAGAGATTGAGCAGTCAGAGTTTAATTTGTGCTGTGAACTAGAGAGCCTTTGTATTTTTGGACCTGATACATAAGGCATGTCAAGAATAGAAGTAGAAGAAGAAAAAATGTAGCGCTAAAAAGTGTGAAATCAAATAGTAGAAATGAAGAAAGAGTCCACTAGAAGTCAATCTAGGTGGATGGTGGGCCACCGGAACTCGGAAATCAATCCTGTACAGGGAATAGAATAGAAGTAGCCTTTTACTGTGAAAGAAATAAGAACTTGGGACATATTTCCTTGCTTCCTATCCTGACTGATGCCTATCGTATAGACAGGGAGTGAGGAGAAATCTCTCAAACAGAACACAAACAAAAATCATTGCTGACACCTCCATGGCATCAAACATTGGTTGCGACAGGGCCTAGATTTGAACCACAGAACCTCTGCTGTGTCAGGCAATGGGGTTTATTTACTAAAGCTGGAGAATGCAAAATCAGGTTAATTTCTGCAAAGAAACCAATCGGCTTCCAGGTTTTACGGCCAAAGCTTAATTGAACAAGCTGAAGTTAGAAGCTGATTGGCTACTATGCACAAGTGCACCAGATTCTGAGGGCAGCAGCTTTAGTAAATCTCCCCCCAATGTCTCTTCTTGCTCAACTACCTGGAATGCAGGAACAGCTCCCTGGAGAATTATTTGAATGAAATCATTGCAATCGTATCCAAAGATGAAGAATGACCATACACCTAAGTGCACCTTCCACCGTGATAGTACAGGATGTGCCTTACCAGATATCTAGATTCCACTTTAAAACAGTCTCGTCTGACATGTAGGGATGGGAGAACGGTTCGGCCCGAGCATAAGTTTGGGCCGAACTTTGGTTGTTCAGATCTTCTGCAAACACCAAACAATATACAGTGTTCGGGGCAAATTTGAAAGCCGCCGGAATACCATTAAAGTCTATGGGACATTAACATGAAAAATAAAAAGTGCTCAATTTAAGGGCTTATATGCAAGTTATTTTCAGAAAAAGTGTTTGGGGACCCGGGTCCTGCCCCAGGGGTCATGTATCAATGCAAAAATTTTTTTTTAAAAACGTCAGTTTTTTAGGGAGCAGATGTTCTGCAAACACCAAACAATATACAGTGTTCGGGGCAAATTTGAAAGCCGCTGGAACACCATTAAAGTCGATGGGACATTAACATGAAAAATAAAAAGTGCTAATTTTAAAGGCTTATATGCAAGTTATTTTCAGAAAAAGTGTTTTGCGGACCTGGGCCTTGCCCCAGGGGACATGTATCAATGCAAAAAATGTTTTTTAAAAACGTCAGTTTTTTAGGGAGCAGTGATTTTTTTTTTAATGCTTAACGTGAAACAATAAAAATGAAATATTCCTTTAGATATCATGCCTGGGGGGTATCTATGTTATGCCTGAAAAGTGGTGCATTTTTCCTGTGTTTATAACAGTACCACAACAAAATGAAATTTCTAAAGAAAAAATTGGCATTTAAAATTGATCGTGGCTGTAATGAATTGTCGGGTCTCGACAATATAGATAAAACTCATTGAAAAAAGGGCAAGGGATCCCCCCAGTCCAATACCAGGCCCTTTGGTGGTCTATGGGACATGCTCATGAATAATCAAAAGTGCTAATTTTAAAGACTTATATGCAAGTTATTGCCATAAAAAGTGTTTGGAGACCTGGGTCCTGCCCCAGGGGACATGTATCAATGCAAAAAAAAATTAAAAACATGAGCAGTGATTTTTTTTTTTAATGTTTAAAATTAAACAATAAAAATCGACTATTCCTTTAAATATTGTGCCTGTGGGTGTCTATAGTATGCCTGTAAAGTGGCACATTTCCCATGTTTAGAACAGTTCCACAGCAAAATTATATTTCTAAAGAAAAAATTTAATTTAAAAACTGATCGCGGCTGTAATGAAGAGTCTGGTCTCGGCAATATAGATAAAACTCATTGAAAAAAAGAGCATGGGATACCCCCCCCAGCCCATTACCAGGCCCTTTGGGTCTGGTATGAATATTAACCACTTAAGTGGCAGACCATTTTAATGGTCAAAGATCAGAGCACTTTTTGCGCTTTAACTGACAATTGTGCGGTCGTGCGACGTGGCTCCCAAACAAAATTGACGTCTTTTTTTCCCCCACAAATAGAGCTTTCTTTTGGTGGTATTCGATCACCTCTGCGATATTTTTTATAACCTAACTCTGCCTTAAACTTCTCCACAACTTTATCCCTGACCTGCCTGGTGTGTTCCTTGGCCTTCATGATGCTGTTTGTTCACTAAGGTTCTCTAACAAACCTTCATAGAACAGCTGTATTTATACTGAGATTAAATTACACACAGGTAGACTCTATGTACTAATTAGGTGACTTCTGGAGGCAATTGGTTCCAGAGGCTAGAGGCATCAGAGTAAAGTGGGCTGATTAAAAAACGGCACGCCCCGCATTTTTTAAATATTTATTTATAAAAAAAAAAAATGAAAACCATTTATCATTTTTCTTCTACTTCACAATTCTGTGCCAGTTTGTGTTGGTCTATTACATAAATTTCCAATAAAATGCATTTACATTTTTGGCTTAACATGACAAAATGTGGAAAATCTCAAGTGGTTTGAATTCTTTTTCAAGGTACTGTAGCTACTGGCTTCCGAGCCTGACTCCAGATCATGACATACTGTACTGCACTGTTGAGTGTGCCATCACCCTTTTTTGGTGTCAGAAAAGAATTTGCTCTATAGGTCTGGCCAATGACCTTGATGATCCATGTAGATAGCATTCTTTGCCCCAAAGTTTCTTCTTTGAGGGATCACAAATAGTTCTGGCTTTAATAATTCGACTGCTATTAACTCTGCCTGGAGATATGATTTCAGGACTCTTTCCACATTAAGCAGATAAACTTGATCACCATTTTGTGTGGTAAAGGTTGTAGGACTAGTTCCTAATTAGGGATGAGCCGAACACCCCCCGGTTCGGTTCGCACCAGAACTTGCGAACGACCCCCACGTTCGGTACGAACGTTAGAACCCCATTGAAGTCTATGGGACTCGAACGTTCGAATTGGAAAGTGCTAATTTTAACGGCTAATATGCAAGATAGTGTCCTAAAAAGGGTTTGACGACCTGCCTCCTGCCTCAGGGGACATGGGTCACTGCAAAACAAAGTTTTAAAAACTACCGTTTTGGTGGGAGCACTGATTTTAATGACGATTAAAGTGAAAAAAAAAAAGTGAAATATTCCTTTAAATATGGTGCCTGGTGGGTGTCTGTAGTATGCCTGTGAAGTGCCACGTGTTTCCCGTGTTTAGAACAGTCCCTGCACAAAATGACATTAAGCGGAAATAACACCATTTAAAACTGCTTGCGGTTTTAATGTTATATCTGGTTCCTGCAATATGGTTGAAAATCATTGAGAAACATGGCATGGGTAGCCCTCCCTGCCCATTACCAGCCTATTTGGGTCTTGTACGCATATTAAGGGGAACCCCGTACCCATATTAAAAAAAGGAAATGCGTGTGGCCCCCAGGCCCTATATACTCAGAACAGCAGTATACAGGCGGTGCAAACAAGACTGGGACTGTGTAGGTTTGTTGTGTTAAGTTGAATCTGTTTGTAATTTTCAACTGGTACATTTTTAAAGTGTAGCTCCAGTCAAAAAAAATATTTTTAAGCTTTTTGGAAAACATAGGGAAGGGTTATCACCCCTGTATAATTTGTTTTGTCGTCCATCTTTTTTCATCTCACTTGCTGTTGTCTCCTTCCGTTTGCAAGTAGGAGATGTTTGTAAATTGGATGTTTGAAAGTAGGGGCCTGCCCTATATGCTCTGCAGAAATGGCGGAACAAGGTGTTGGTTTTGCAACAACATTGTAAGCCCTCAAAGTGACTCTTGGTGGGCGCTGGAGCGCCCTGCTGTGAACGATTATATCAAGAATTGTAATTACATGCCATTGTTGAACAGTGGTAGAAAAATTGACCTTTGGTGGTTGTGGTGCTGGTGCCACAACACTATAAGTCCTCACAGTTACTCTGGGTGGGCACAGGAAGGGGCCCTCCTGTGAAATATTATATCAAGAATTGTAATTACATGTCCCTGTTAAACAGGGGCAGAAAAATTGGGCCTTAGGCACTGGTGCCATCACACTGCAACCTCTGCCATACACTCTAGTTTTATTGCAGGAATTAGCCCTGCTGCAAAGCATTGCATCAAAAATTGTACTTAAACGCCCCTGTTAAACAGGGGCAGAAAAATTGGGCCTTAGGCACTGGTGCCATCACACTGCAACCTCTGCCATATACTCTAGTTGTATTGCAGGAATTAGCCCTGCTGCAAAGCATTGCATCAAAAATTGTACTTAAACGCCCCTGTTAAACAGGGGCAGAAAAATTGGGCCTTAGGCACTGGTGCCATCACACTGCAACCTCTGCCATATACTCTAGTTTTTTTGCAGGAATTAGCCCTGCTGCAAAGCATTGCATCAAAAATTGTACTTAAACGCCCCTGTTAAACAGGGGCAGAAAAATTGGGCCTTAGGCACTGGTGCCATCACACTGCAACCTCTGCCATATACTCTAGTTTTTTTGCAGGAATTAGCCCTGCTGCAAAGCATTGCATCAAAAATTGTACTTAAACGCCCCTGTTAAACAGGGGCAGAAAAATTGGGCCTTAGGCACTGGTGCCATCACACTGCAACCTCTGCCATATACTCTAGTTTTTTTGCAAGAATTAGCCCTGCTGCAAAGCATTGCATCAAAAATTGTACTTAAACGCCCCTGTTAAACAGGGGCAGAAAAATTGGGCCTTAGGCACTGGTGCCATCACACTGCAACCTCTGCCATATACTCTAGTTTTTTTGCAGGAATTAGCCCTGCTGCAAAGCATTGCATCAAAAATTGTACTTAAACGCCCCTGTTAAACAGGGGCAGAAAAATTGGGCCTTAGGCACTGGTGCCATCACACTGCAACCTCTGCCATATACTCTAGTTTTTTTGCAGGAATTAGCCCTGCTGCAAAGCATTGCATCAAAAATTGTACTTAAACGCCCCTGTTAAACAGGGGCAGAAAAATTGGGCTGCTGGCATCACCCAGAACCAAAAATGTTCTTCCAACATATCAGCGGAGGAGGAAGAGGATAGACAATCAACATAACAGGACAGTCACTCAGCATCAGCATAGGCAGTCTTGAAGGGATGTGGTATTTCAAAAAAAATTATTCGGTTACATCAGCTTCAGGTGCTTGGTAGCTGTGGGTGATCCAAGACTGATTCATCTTGATGAAGGTCAGTCGATCAACTGATTCGGTGGACAGGCGCACCCTGTGATCGGTAACGAAGCCACCAGCAGCACTGAAGGTGCGTTCCGAAAGAACGCTGGATGCAGGACAGGCCAGTAGCTCAATTGCATACTGTGCAAGCTCTGGCCAGTGATCCATCCTCAAGACCCAGTAAGCCAGAGGATTTTCAACGGGAAAGGTGTCCAAGTCTGACCTTGCCCCTAGGTATTCCTGCACCATGTAAATTAGACGCTGGCGATGGGTGCTGGAACCAATCATACCTTGGGGCTGCGGACTAAAAAATTGTCTGAAAGCATCAGTCAGACGGCCACCTTCTCCACCGCTCCTTCTGACTGATGCCTCAGCAACACGTTGTCCAGGACCAGGAGTTTGTGACCTCCCAGTCTCTGGGAATGCGTTGCACAGAGCTTTCTGCAAGGCCTCCCGGAGATGTCTCATCCTCTGCTCCCTCTGCGATGGCAAGATAAGGTCGGCAACCTTACCCTTGTACCGTGGATCAAGGAGAGTGGCCAGCCAGTAATGGTCCCTCTCCTTGATCCGAAGAATACGAGGATCCTTCCGCAGGCTTTGCAGGATCAGGGAGGCCATGCAGCGTAGGTTAGCTGAGGCATTTGGTCCGGAGTCCTCTGGGTCACTAAGGACAACATGATCCGCAGCTACCTCCTCCCAGCCACGTACAAGTCCACGTGTTTCTTGGGACTGTAAATCATCCCTATAAGACTGCTGCTGCTGATGCTGAGTGCCAGCCTCCACCTCCATGCTGACACAATCATCCTCCTCCTCCTCTTCCTCCTCCTCACCCTCTTCCTGTGTGATGGGTGGCACAGCAGGAACACTGTCTGGATAAAGGGGGCCTTGAGAGGCAAGGAAGTCCTCCTCTTCCTGCCTCTGTTCTGCCTCAAGTGCCCTGTCCATTATTCCACGCAGCGTATGCTCCAAGAGGTGGACAAGAGGTATAGTGTCACTGATGCATGCACTGTCACTGCTCACCATCCTTGTGGCCTCCTCAAACGGTGACAGGACAGTGCATGCATCCCTGATCATGCCCCACTGGCGTGGTGAGAAAAAACCAAGCTCTCCTGACCCTGTCCTGGTGCCGTAGTCGCACAGGTACTCATTGATGGCCCTCTGCTGCGTGTGCAGCCGCTGCAGCATGGCCAATGTTGAGTTCCATCTGGTGGGCATGTCACATATAAGGCGGTTCTTGGGCAGGTTCAACTCCTTTTGGAGCTCAGCCAGCCGAGCACAGGCATTAAATGATCGGCGGAAATGCACACAGACTCTCCTGGCCTGTTTCAGGACATCCTGTAAGCCGGGGTACCTGCCCAAGAACCGCTGCACCACCAGGTTAAGGACGTGAGCTACACAGGGCACATGGGTCAGTTGTCCCTGTCGGAGGGCGGAGAGGAGGTTGGTGCCATTGTCGCAAACCACCATTCCTGGCTTAAGCTGGCGTGGCGTCAACCACCTCTCGGCCTGCCCCTGCAGAGCTGACAAAACATCCGCCCCAGTGTGGCTCCTGTCCCCCAAACAAACCAGCGCAAGCACGGCATGGCATCGTTTTGCCTGCGTACTTGCGTAGCCCCTGCAAGGCCTACGGAGCACCGCTGGTTCTGAGGACAGAGCACTGGAAGAGGCCATGGAGGAAGAAGAAGAGGAGGGGGTGGAGGAGAGAGGTGTGTCACAACCAATAGTAGCATTTTGGAGGCGTGGTGGCGGAACAACCTCCAATACTACTGCACCTTGTCCTGCATCCTTCCCAGCAGCCAGAAGAGTGACCCAATGGGCCGTGAAAGACAGGTAACGTCCCTGTCCATGCCTGCTGGACCATGAGTCAGCGGTAATATGCACCTTACCGCTGACCGCCCTGTCCAGCGAGGCAAGGACATTGCCTTCCACATGCCGGTAGAGAGCCGGAATTGCCTTCCGTGAGAAAAAGTGGCGTTTGGGGACCTGCCACTGAGGAACCGCACATTGTACAAACTCACGGAAGGGGGCCGAGTCTACCAACTGAAAAGGCAGCAGTTGAAGTGCTAGCAATTTAGCCAAGCTAGCATTCAACCGCTGGGCATGTGGATGGCTGGGAGTAAATTTCTTCCGTCGGTCCAGCAGCTGGGGCAGGGACATTTGTCTGCTATAATCGGACGTGGATGTACCACTAGCAGAGTTCCCGGAAGCACTTGGCTGTGACACACCTAATTCTACACCTTCATTCCTCTCAGAGCAGGTTTCAGAGAGGACTGAAGGTCTAGTGGGGTTGGAGATGCCAGCTGATGAGGAGCAAGGAGAGGTCCGCTTTGTTCTTTGGTGTGGGTCTTTGAGGTATGCTTGCCAATGAGCTGCATGGCAGGTCAACATATGTCTGGTCAAGCATGTGGTGCCCAAGCGGCTGATGTTTTGGCCACGTGAGATACGCTTGAGACATATGTTGCAAATAGCAGCGGTGCGATCTGATGCACTCGTCTCAAAAAAGGCCCACACCAAAGAACTTTTAGAATAACGCGCAGAGGAAGCGCTCTGCGCAGGCGGAGCTCTGCGGTGTGATTCAGTCGGTGTGCTGCCCCTAAGCTGGCCCCCGGAGGGCATCCTGCCTCGTTGGACATGTGCCTCCTCCTCCTCCTCCTCCTCCTCCTCCCTCCTTCCAGGCACCCACGTGGAGTCAGTGCCCTCATCATCCCCTCCCTCTTCATCGCTGTAGCAAACCTGGCAGTATGCTGCAGCTTGTGGAACATGACTGCCAGATTGCTGTCCTTCTTGAGCATCCCCTCTCTCTGTGCTCACGCTACTGCCTTCCTCTAGCTGAGTGTCATCATCAGAGCCCACCAAACACTGGGCATCCTCCTGGAGCATGTACCCAACACTGTGCTCAAAGAGTTCAGGAGACTCCTCAGGAGGACGTGGTGGGTCTAGGGAAGGAGTCACTGATGATGACATTGAGAGGAGGGACGACGATGTGTTGGCAGCTGCTTTTCTACTACCCTGAGACTGGGTGAGAGAGGATGAGGAGGATGAAGAGGGCTTGGTCATCCACTCTACCAAGTCGTTGACATGTTGCGGTTCAACATGTCCAGCTGCAGAAAAGAAGGACAAGCATGTCCCATGGCCACGTGCTGATGACAATGCACCGCGTCCACGACCAGCACTGTTGTCTCTAGACACAGAGCCTGCTTGCCCTCTTTTATCGGCTCGCGCCTGTCTGCCTCTCCTTGCTGGCCTTCCAGACATGGTAATGGCCTGAAGGGAGTTGGGTAAAACAGTAGTTGGGTAGTTTATATTGTGCTGGAGGCACACAACACCCACTAACTCCTGCAGATGCCTTTTTTATAGAACAGCAGAGTTAAAAGGGTATATACAGATGTATACTGTGCTGTGCTGGAAGCACACACAACTTCCAATAACTCCAGCAGATGCCAATCGGGCCCAAATAGAGAACAGCTATGTAGGTGGATAATAGCGGTATGTACTGGGTACAGAGCAGGCACACAGCACGCACTATCTCCTGAGTGACACTGCTGACTGCAAGCTCTATTGTTAAAGATGGACCACTAGCTATATAGGTGAGGTGAATATCACGGTGTATACTGCGGTCAGGGCACGCAGACAATAACAAGAAAACAGCAGAGTTAAAGCGGTAGTAAACCCGCATTTTTTTTTTTTTTTTTTTAAACCTGCAAAGCAAAAGGCATAATAAGCTAGTATGCACCGCATACTAGCTCATTATGAAATACTTACCTTAGAACGAGGCCCCGACATCTCGCCCGATCCACGCCGAGGAAGCCGACATGCTCCCTCGGCGTCTCTTCCGGGTATCGCGGCTCCGGCGCTGTGAGTGGCCGGAGCCGCGATATCGTCACTCCCGCGCATGCGCGCGGGAGATTTAAATCCGGCCGGACGAGCGCTGCCGGATTTTCGCGGAGAGAACCCCCTTGTGCGCATGCGCCGCTGCAGTCAGCGGCGCATACCGAGGGGAATATCTCCTAAACCGTACAGGTTTAGGAGATATTTTTTTTACCTACAGGTAAGCCTTATTATAGGCTTTCCTGTAGGTAAAAGTTAAAAAAGTGGGTTTACTTCCACTTTAAAGGGGTATATACAGATGTATACTGTGCTGTGCTGGAAGCACACACAACTTCCAATAACTCCAGCAGATGTCAATCGGGCCCAAATAGAGAACAGCTATGTAGGTGGATAATAGCGGTATGTACTGGGTACAGAGCAGGCACACAGCACGCACTATCTCCTGAGTGACACTGCTGACTGCAAGCTCTATTGTTAAAGATGGACCACTAGCTATATAGGTGAGGTGAATATCACGGTGCATACTGCGGTCAGGGCACGCAGACAATAACAAGAAAACAGCAGAGTTAAAGGGGTATATACAGATGTATACTGTGCTGTGCTGGAGGCACACACAACTTCCAATAACTCCAGCAAATGACAATCGGGCTCAAATAGAGAACAGCTATGTAGGTGTATATAGTGGTATGTACTGGGTACAGAGCACGCAGACAGCACGCACTAACACTACTGACTGCAAGCTCTATTATTAAAGCTAGATCACTAGCTATATAGGTGAGGTGAATATAGTGGTGTATACTGCGGTCAGGGCACAGACAGTAACCACTACACAAGAGCAAAATAGTAAATCAGCCAAAAACGATTGGTGTGTAACTGTGTTGAAGGTACACAGAACACCCACTGCTTCAGATGCTAACAAACACTACACGAGGCCGCCTGAAAGGCAGCTTTATATAGTGTGGGGCGTGCACTACACAGTCTGAGCTATGATTGGCCACAGGCAGGATGCCTGTGGCCAACCATTGCTCTTCCCGCCACTGGCGCTGCGATTGGCCAAGCATGCGGGGTCACAGTGCATGCTTGGCCAATCGTGAGACAGCAATGCATTGCGCCATCGCAGTGCATTATGGGCCACACAAATTTTGCCGCGAACGGCTCAAACGTTCGGAATTCGGCGAACGCACGAACGACCGATGTTCGAGTCGAACATGCGTTCGACTCGAACACGAAGCTCATCCCTATTCCTAATTGACATGAAACCTAAGTGCTATTTTGGCTGAAAAGTAGAGCCTAGAAGACAACTCTCTCTGGCAAAAAAAAATGAAGAAAGGGCTCATGATGCCCAAATCCTCGAATCTTTGTAACCCTCTTTGCACCGGTAATTGCAAACAGAAAGTTGCCTTCAACGTGAGATTTTTGATGCTAAGGATTCCGGAGGACAGAGTTTTTGGAGTATCTTGCATGTTTCTGCTCCTGTGCTGCCTGTCTTTGGCTTACCCACAGATCCCTGAACTGCCGCCCTTACAACTCCAGAAGGAGTGCCTGTTGACATGCAACAGGCCATGCTGACGGGGCTCTCCTCAGGCTGTGTCCTTGTAGCCAGGCAGCAGGTCGGCTCCCATTGGCTGACAATGTTGTGCACACTATTTCAATGTCATAAGCCCAGGGCTCTGTGCTTGTGATATTGCTTTCTACATGGGCTCTATTCTGTATACTGTGAACTTTGAGTATGACAACCTGTTCATGGATTACTCTATCCTTGCTGCCTGCAGTGACCTCTGCCTGTTCCTAAATTCATCTTATCTGCTGATGCTTGCCCCAACCACTTCCCAACCCTGGATTACACGTATTATGTACTGCCTGCCCAGATCTTGACCCTGGATTGGGTTGATAATCTTCCCCTAACCATGGTCTCTGCCTGTCTAAGGATTACACTTCATTTGCCCCTGTCCTGACCATCACTTGCATCTGGATTTTGATGCTGGCTACTCACCTTCTGTGCAACACTCCAAACCTGACATTCCTGTAGACCACAGGCATGCTTTTCTATATCCTTGCAAAGTCATTTGTGCCACTTGGCCAGAGGATATATTGTTGTCTATTTAAGTGGAAGTAAAGGCAAAACCCCAGATTCTAAGCCTAATCTATATAACCCGGTAAAGAAAAGATTGCTATACTTACCTGTTCTACAGTGCTCCTGTCCAGTCTCCAGTGGCACCTTCTATGTGCAGGAGACAGCCGACACTGAGAAATGCATGGGAGGTGACATCACCCATAGAGTTGCTATGGGGCTTCCTTTGTTGGCTGCCTGTCCTATACACTAAAGCCACAAAGTGACTGCAGAACAGGTCAATATACAGTAAGTGTAAAGCCACATACACACGATCGGATTTTCCGATGGGAAATGTGTGATGTCAGGCTGTTGTAGGAACATCGGACCATTTGTTAGCCCCATTGGACAATTGTTGTTGGATTTTCCGCAAACAAATGTTGGATGGCAGGTTTTAAAATTTTCCGCCGACAAATGTCTGTTGTTGGATTTTCCGAGCGTGTGTACACAAGTCCAAAGTACAAACGCACATGCTCGAAAGCAAGGATGAGCCAGAAGCAGTCGGTCTTGTAAACTAGCATTCGTAATGGAGAATTAACATTTGTGACGCGGCAAATTATGAAATCTTGAAATTCAGCGCACAATTCTCTTCTTCTTTAATGGGATAATAATGAAGCTGCTTTGCTGGTGATACTGATGGAGTTCAAATCAAATATGTGTCTACCGGCGCAAAAAATTATAATTAGACTACCAAATATTGTGGAGCAACCCCACCACTATAAAATCAATGTGAAAATTTGCTGCAGTCCAATATGGGTCTAGTTAAAGTAAAAACCTGTGCATAAATGAAAAAAAGTGTGTGTTGACTGCACTAACCCCTATGTTATATATCTTAGAACCAGGATATACACCACAAAAAAATGATATATACATATACATACACACTAGTGATACTAAATCAATACACATATGCAGTACACCCGTGTCTATATCTCATGTGTAGATCATACATCCAATATCACCATTTCTGTTTAAATGATACAAAATAAATAAACAAACAAATGAATGTTGAGTGTTTCTGCTGGTGTAGATAAACCAGCATTTATTGAATCCCCCTTCTGGATTCCCTGCTATATATTCAATTACTCCAATCCTCCTATTTCTTGTATCCGTGATTCTGTGTATTTTATATCCACCAATTTAGTGACGTCACCACCATAAGGATTGGCCACTCACCAGATATTAATATAGAAAACGTCTTTGGTTCATTGATAGGGATAACCACTCCACTCAGATCTATGCTGCTCCCAGCTTACAGGTTTAAAAAGTATTCGCCCTCCCAAACTGTCATTTGAAGTAAAACACATAGCCAAGTATTATTCTCTACAATTATTTTATTGTGCATTAAAAAAAGAAAACAAATAAAATTAGACATGCTATCTGCCAATAGAACTTAACCAAAAAGTGCATTCTATGTATCCAAAAATATAGAAAATATACCAAATCAAATCATTATTATTCAACCAAAAAATAAAATAAAAACCTCATGCATGTGTCCTGCTTCTTAATATAGGGGGTCAACAATGCCAAGAGTTGGTGAAAGCAGGAGTCTGTCATCCAGAATTCCGAAAATCATCTGGATTATTCTGCTGGAGCTCCCGCAGCAAAGGCATAGGACATAGTTGGTCACGATTAATAAAGCAACCAATTTTGGTACAAGAACTCCTCCTCCTCCTGTTCCTGGCCTGGACTTGGGTCAAAGCAATAACTCCAAGGCCAATAGTAAATAACACGTTACCTCCTCCGATTCCACAACATGTCTGGTTGACGAACGGCCGTTCAGAAACGAACTGAAAAGCATGAAATTAAAAGCGTGAAATGAAAAGCATGAATCAACACTCACCAAACTTCTACTAACATGAAATTAGCAGAAGGAGCCCAAAGGGTGGCGCTAAATTGCTGAATAACAATGTAGTACGTCGCTACGTTTGTGTTTGTTGGCCGACAATTCCTTACCGTTTGTATGCAAAACAAAATCCAGGCACACGCCTTCGGACAAAATTCCTTCCAATCGTGTGTACAAGGCTTAAGTAAAAGTGTAGCACGAGACTACTTTTTGTGCCATCTGTTGTGATTTCAGCATTTTCAAATGAATGGGCTGAAAATCGCACTGTAGACAAACACACAGAAATCACACAGAAGCGTGGGCCTCGTTCTTGTGCTGATTCTGGTGTGAGCCGGCCTTAATAAAATAAACTGCAGAGATTGCTTATGAAAAAAAAAATGTCAAAAAGTGCATATTCCATTTGGACAAGATGTTTTTTAAGCATTATGCTAGGTTCACTAATTAAGATGAGCTACCATAAGCCCTTGTACACACGGTCAGAGATTCCGACAACCAAATCCGTCGGAGTAATTCCGACGGATTGATTCCGGAAGAGGTCCGGAAGTGATGTTGCATACACACGGTCGGACTAAGTTGTCGGAAAATACGATTGTACATAACGTGATGACGTTATTTCGTTACGACGGGACTACGTTCAGGCTAGTAGCCAATAGCTTTGGTCTAGGAATTTGATCTGAGCATGCGTGGCACTTTGTCCATTGGAGTAGGCTACACATGATCGGAGTATGTCCGATAGGAGCATTTTGTCTGAAAATTTTACCGGCAAGTTGGAAAAGTTGGTCCGTCGGATATTCCGACGGAAACAGTCCGATGCAGACCACACACAGTCGGAATATCCGACAAAACGGTCCGATAGGAAACATTCCGTCGGAATCTCCGACCGTGTGTACAAGGGCTAACACCTCTACTTATTTTATCTCATCATAATTTTTTCCTAAAATGTTCAATTCACAAAAATAAATGTCACCAAGATGCATAATCTTTAGCTTTACATGTGAAGTGAACAGTAATCTCTGGAAAGCCTTATTTTATTGTAAATCATTACTTTTCTTGTGAACTGCTTATTTTTTCCCCACTTCAAACAGCTCCTCCATAGACATCTATTGAAGCTCCCAGTTATCAACACCCTGAAGCTGGTGTTATTTTAAAGGAGTGATGATGACCTATGTGGTAATCTTTGTGAATTTTTCTTTGACGTTTTTTTTTTTTTTTTTTTTTTTAATGGCGACACTAGAAGTGGTAAAATACCATTACTTTCACAGCTGACTGAATAAAAAATTAATAAAAATGTTTGTAAATTAAGATCTGAGAGTTATAAGGCAAATAAGGTGTGATATCAAGGAAATAACACAATAACAAAATAAAAAATGGTTGGTTAATTATATTCTGTAGTGCTTATTCCCGAAGGAGCCATTCTGTGAATAGCACCACACTCTGACACAGCCGACAGGTGAGGAATATTTATTGCAGATTTCTGGATTAAACACCCCCAATGACTTAAAGTGGTTGTAAACCCTTACAGACCACTCTAACCTATAGGTAAGCCTAGATTACGGCTTACCTGTAGGTGCAAGAAATATCTCCTAAACCTACACGGTCTAGGTGATGTTTACAAATCGCCGTAAGGCGATTTCTTCTGCGCATGTGCCAGAGTTAGAGAAGACACGCTGTACCGTTTCTAGCTCGGATCATGCCGTAAATGGCGGCTCACACGTGCGGGCGCGGGAGTGACGTCACGTGACTCTGGCCAGTCACAGAGCTGGAGTGAAGAATGGACACTCGCTGCTAGCGAGGAAGACAGGGACATTGCGGGCTTCTCCTGCAGGTAAGTATCACATAATGGGCTACTATGTGATGCATATTAGCCCATTATGCTTTACCTTTGCAGGGAAACAAAGAGGAAGTTTTAGGGTTTACTTCCTCTTTAACCACTTCAGCCTCGGACCAATAAATACCTTAAGGACCAGAGGTCTTTTTCCAATTTCACACTGCGCTGCTTTAACTGGTAATTGCGCGGTCATGCAATATTGCACCCAAACGAAATTTGCGTCCTTTTCTTCCCACAAATAGAGCTTTCTTTTGATGGTATTTGATTGCCTCTGCGATTTTTATTTTTTGCGATATAAATGGAAAAAGAGCGAAAATTTTGAAAAAAAATGATATTTTCTTCTTTTTGTTATAAGAAAAATCGAATAAACTAAATTTTAGTCATACATTGAGGGCAAAATTTATTCAGCCACATGTCTTTAGTAAAAAAAATGTCAATAAGCGTATATTTTTTGGTTTGCGCAAAAGTTATAGCGTCTACAAACTAGAGTACATTTTCTGGAATTTACACAGCTTTTAATTTATGACTGCCTATCTCATTTCTTGAGGTGCTAAAATGGCAGGGCAGTACAAACCCCCCCCCCAAATGACCCCATTTTGGAAAGTAGACACCCCAAGGAAACTGCTGATGGGTATGTTGAGCCCATTGAATATTTATTTTTTTTGTCCTAAGGGATTGAATAATGACAAAAAAAAAAAAAAAAAGTACAAAAAGTTGTCACTAAATGATATATTGCTCACACATGCCATGGTTATATGTGGAATTGCACCCCAAAATATATTCCGCTACTTCTCCCGAGTACGGGGATACCACATGTGTGGGACTTTTTGGGAGTCTAGTCGCGCACGGCATCCCGAAAACCAATCACCACCTTCAGGATTTCTAAGGGTGCAAATTTTTGATTTCACCCCTCACTACCTATCACAGTTTCGAAGGCCATAAAAAGCCAAAATAGCACAAAACCCCCCAAAATGACCCCATTTTAGAAAGTAGACACCCCAAGCTATTTACTGAGAGGCATGTTGAGTCCATGGAATATTTTATATTTTGCCACAAGTTGCGGGAATATTACAAACTTTTTTTTTTTTGCACAAAGTTGTCACTAAATGATATATTGCTCACACATGCTATGGGCATATGTGAAATGACATCCCAAAATACATTCTGCTGCTTCTCCTGAGTACAGGGATACCACATGTGTGGGACTTTTTGGGAGCCTAGCCGCGTACGGGACCCCGAAATCCAAGCACCGCCTTCAGGATTTCTAAGGGCATAATTTTTTTATTTTACTCCTCACTACCTATCACTACCTATCACAGTTTTGACGGCCAAAAAATACCAAGATGGCACAAACCCCCCCCAAAAGACCCCATTTTGGAAAGTAGACACCCCAAGGAAACTGCTGATGGGTATGTTGAGCCCATTGAATATTTATTTTTTTTGTCCTAAGGGATTGAATAATGACTAAAAAAAAAAAAAAAATGTACAAAAAGTTGTCACTAAATGATATATTGCTCACACATGCCATGGTTATATGTGGAATTGCACCCCAAAATATATTCCGCTACTTCTCCCGAGTACGGGGATACCACATGTGTGGGACTTTTTGGGAGTATAGTCGCGCACGGCATCCCGAAAACCAATCACCACCTTCAGGATTTCTAAGGGTGCAAATTTTTGATTTCACCCCTCACTACCTATCACAGTTTCGAAGGCCATAAAAAGCCAAAATAGCACAAAACCCCCCAAAATGACCCCATTTTGGAAAGTAGACACCCCAAGCTATTTACTGAGAGGCATGTTGAGTCCATGGAATATTTTATATTTTGCCACAAGTTGCGGGAATATTACAAACTTTTTTTTTTTTGCACAAAGTTGTCACTAAATGATATATTGCTCACACATGCTATGGGCATATGTGAAATGACACCCCAAAATACATTCTGCTGCTTCTCCTGAGTACAGGGATACCACATGTGTGGGACTTTTAGGGAGCCTAGCCGCGTACGGGACCCCGAAATCCAAGCACCGCCTTTAGGATTTCTAAGGGCATAATTTTTTTATTTTACTCCTCACTACCTATCACTACCTATCACAGTTTTGACGGCCATAAAATGCCAAGATGGCACAAAACCCCCCCAAATGACCCCATTTTGGAAAGTAGACACCCCAAGGAAACTGCTGATGGGTATGTTGAGCCCATTGAATATTTATTTTTTTTGTCCTAAGGGATTGAATAATGACTAAAAAAATAATAAAAAAAAAAATGTACAAAAAGTTGTCACTAAATGATATATTGCTCACACATGCCATGGTTATATGTGGAATTGCACCCTAAAATATATTCAGCTACTTCTCCCGAGTATGGGGATACCACATGTGTGGGACTTTTTGGGAGTCTAGTCGCGTACGGCACCCCGAAAACCAATCACCACCTTCAGGATTTCTAAGGGTGCAAAGGCCATAAAATGCCAAAATAGCACAAAACCCCCCCAAATTACCCCATTTTGGAAAGTAGACACCCCAAGCTATTTACTGAGAGTCATGTTGTCTGAACGAAAAAAAAGAGATTGATCGGTGGGTATGCCCACCATTAGATACCTCCCTTCATCCACCCACTTCTAATGATGGACATACATGCACCATTTATATATGCCGAAGCATGGGGGCATCCTCCCGCAAAAAAGTTATGCCGCGTACATACGTTCAAACTTTTCCATGGGCAAGCCCCCTGTCGGAATTTTGACCGTATGTACGCGGCATTAGGAGCAAAATCACTCCTCCACCCCTTATGCCCCCATGCTTCGGCATATATGCTCTTTTTTAACTGTGGTGGTGAAATCACCGCCTACAGCACTGGAGTCACGGCTTTATGTATCGTGGGAGCAAACGCTGTTGCTGTCAAGATAAATAAATCCGCGCTGCAGCTGAATGGCGTACCTGCTAAGCAAATTATGGTTAACGTTAAAACAAAGTAACATCCCAGTAAAACCTTACCATACCATACCTGCAAAGCAATTGCCAAAAAAAACTGTAAAAAATAAAACATTTTTTAACACAACCTGTGCCTAAAATATATATATGCCGAAGCATGGGGGCATCCTCCCGCAAAAAAGTTATGCTGCGTACATACGTTCAAACTTTTCCACGGGCAAGCCCTCCGTCGGAATTTTGACCGTATGTACGCGGCATTAGGAGCAAAATCACTCCTCCACCCCTTATGCCCCCATGCTTTGGCATATATGCTCTTTTTTAACTGTGGTGGTGAAATCACCGCCTACAGCACTGGAGTCACGGCTTTATGTATCGTGGGAGCAAACGCTGTTGCTGTCAAGATAAATAAATCCGCGCTGCAGCTGAATGGCGTACCTGCTAAGCAAATTATGGTTAACGTTAAAACAAAGTAACATCCCAGTAAAACCTTACCATACCATACCTGCAAAGCAATTGCCAAAAAAAACAGTAAAAAAATAAAACATTTTTTAACACAACCTGTGCCTAAAATATATATATGCCGAAGCATGGGGGCATCCTCCCGCAAAAAAGTTATGCTGCGTACATACGTTCAAACTTTTCCACGGGCAAGCCCTCCGTCGGAATTTTGACCGTATGTACGCGGCATTAGGAGCAAAATCGCTCCTCCACCCCTTATGCCCCCATGCTTCGGCATATATGCTCTTTTTTAACTGTGGTGGTGAAATCACCTCCTACAGCACTGGAGTCGCGGCTTTATGTATCGTGGGAGCAAACGCTGTTGCTGTCAAGATAAATAAATCCACGCTGCAGCTGAATGGCGTACCTGAAAACATGAAAAATGGTTAACAATAACACAGTAAACAGTAAAGTATAAAAAATTTGAGAGAAGAGAGAGAGAGAGAGAGAGAGAGAGAGAGAGAGAGAGAGAGAGAGAGAACAATAAAACGACAACTATTTTTGGTTTTTATATTTTATATTTTTTTTGGTTTTTTTATTTTACTTTTTTTTTTTAATACACTTTTTTTTGAACTGTAAACTGTAACTGTAACGGTTCGGGTCTCTCAAAATGCGATGGCATCTTGGGAGACCCTGTATAAGTGTGCCTAGCCTGTGAAATGCTGTACCCTACGCTAATACTTCACTAGTTCATGGTAGCGTTCAAAACACTCACCCTGACAAAGACCAGGATTGCCAGGACAGCGTGGACAATAAGAACGGGTGTCACGCCTATATCCGCGCTTGCTACAGACACGACATCTTTTTTGGGGGGCTCGTTGGGTAGGGGTACTCGGGAGGACATAAGAATAATGCCTCTCATGCAGCCGGCTTACTGCATTTGGTTGGGAATGGTGAGGTACAGAACCGTCTGGAAACAGAAGCTCTGTGACAACCTCTCTTTGGAAGAAAAGAAAGGTTAATGTTCCGCCTGAAGTTTTGTATAGCACAAAAGCATTCAGCAAAGCCAATTGAAATAAGTAAGCAGACACTTTTTTGTACCAGCGTCTGGTCTTACGGGAAGTTAGATACGGCGCCAACATCTGGTCATTGAGGTCCACCCCTCCCATATTTTTGTTATATTCGTGGACACAGAGGGGTTTCTCCACAATACCAGTCGCCGTAGAAATTTGGACCGTCGTGTCTGCATGAAGGGAGGTAAGAACGAAAACATTCTTATTATGCCTCCACTTCATAGCGAGCAAATTATTACACCGATAGCAGGCTCTCTCCCCCAGCCTAAGACGGGAATCTACAAGCCGCTGGGGAAAGCCCCGGCAATTAGGTCGCACGGTGCCACATGCTCCAATCTGATTATCAAATAAATGACTAAACAGTGGCACGCTGGTGTAATAGTTGTCCACGTACAAGTGGTACCCCTTTCCGAATAAGGGTGACACCAATTTCCACACTATCTTGCCAGCGCTTCCTATGTAATCAGGGCAGTTCTCCGGCTCTACGTAACTATCTTTACCCTCATAAACCATAAAGCTCCATGCATAGCCTGTGGCCCTGTCACAGCACTTATAGAGCTTGACCCCGTATCTGGTACGCTTGTTGGGAATGTACTGTTTGAATGACAAGCGACCAGTAAACTTAACCAGGGACTCATCAACGCAGACAACTTTTTGGGGAGTAAACAAGTCTGCAAAACGTTGGTTGAAGTGGTTTATGAGGGGCCGAATTTTCTAGAGCCGATCGTATTCAGGGTCTCCACGTGGACGACAAAGTTCATTGTCACTGAAGTGCAAGAACCGCAAGATCTGCTCGTATCGTTTCCTGGACATGGAGTTAGAGAACACGGGCATGTGGTCAGCCGGATGCGTGGACCAATAAGCCCGCATCCGCATAAATTTATGTGTGCCCATGTTGAGGGAAAGGCCCAAAAACGTCTTAAATTCGGAAACCGTAACTGGTTTCCAATCTCTGGCAAGAGACGGCAACTGGGGATTAGCGGCGATGCGTTGACCAGCATATAAATTGGTTTGGTCCACAATAGATCTATAGAGATCTTCCGTGAGATACAGAGAATAAAAATCGAGTGGCGTAAAATCATCTGTATCCACCTGAATACCGGGTTGGGCAGTGAATGGGGGAAGTACGGGTTCTGCAGAAGTGGTGGGCACCCAATTGGGATAGGCGAATTCTGCAGGAAGGGCACTATGGGTACGACGGGCCTGTCTTTGTCTTCTTCTTGGTGGCAGCGGGACACTACTTGTGCTTGCCACCTCGCCAGCTTGAACTGAACTTATGGGACTCGCCACGTCACCACGTGATACTGCAGTGCTGGATGTACGTCCAGGGTGTACTAGGCCACTGGTGCTTGCCAGTTCACCAAAAGGATGAGCGGCGCTAGTACTGGCTCTATACTCCATACGAGGGACTTGCGGTTCCTGCACCTCAACAACATCAGAAAATCGGGGTCGGGTACGCCTGACAATAGCAGGGACCTCTTCTTCGTCGTCAGAGCTATCTGACATGGAGGCGCTGTCCTCTACAGGTTCGTATTCTGAGCCTGAATCTGACAGATCAGTGTCTTCCTCTTCACTATCTGTCATGCTCAGAAACGTGTAGGCCTCTTCACTAGTGTACCTTCGCTTTGCCATTTTGGGCTCTAAATTTAGGGGTACAGTAGTGAGACTCACAGGTAAAAAAGCACCTAGCCTGTCAGCGACTGTATAAAACGCTACCAAAAAAACTGTTAGTGATCGCAGGGATCAGGCCTGACTCTGCGAACGCTGCAGTTATGTGTGTTGTGTTTTGTAAGTGACAGTGATCGATCGATACTGCACTTGGGTTAGCTGGGCTGGGCAGAGGGGCAAAACACAGGTGCTAGCAGGTATCTGGGCTGATCCCGCTAACAATGCGTTTTTTTAGAACCCTAAATTGCTGGGCACGCTAGTATAGATCTGATCAGATCAGATATTGATCTGTTCGGATACTATACCACTAAGGGAGGTGTATGCTTTGCGCGTGTGTGTTAGCGGTGCTGGCACTAACCTAGCACTGCCTGGGGCGACGCAGACCCTTTCTGACCCTAAAACCAAATTTATATCACCTGCCGGGTGATCAGGGGGTTAAACCTTTATTAGGTAATAAATGGCGGGTGCCCTGATGCTATAAAAAGCGAACTACCTAACCAGCGTCACCCGTAACACTTATACGGTGATCACTGGTTAAAGGGTTAAATAAGGGCAATCAGGGGTTAAAACCTTTATTGGGTATTTATATGGGGGTACCTGAAGCTTTATAAAAAGCTGACGGGGAACCTAAATAACTAAATAACTAACTGGCTAACCAGCGTCACCAGTGACACTTATGCAGCGATCGCTGGTGAAAGGGTTAACTCTAGGGGCAATCAAAGGGTTAAAACCTTTATTAGGTTATATATCGGGGTACCTAACGGTATAAAAACCTGGCGTTGAACCTAAAAAAAAAACTAGCTTCCTAGCGGGACCAGTGACACTATTGCAGCGATCAGAAAAACGATCGCTTAGTGACACTGGTAAAAGAGGGTGAAAGGGTTAACTGGGAGGGCAATCAAGGGGTTAAACCTTTATTAGGGGGGGGTAGGGGGCTACCCTGGACCTAAAGGGGCCTAACACTAGCTGCCCTGACACTTTTTACAGTCACAACTGACACTAAATGTAGTGATCAATAAATAAATGAACACTGCATTAGTGACACTGTGACTGGGGGGGGGCGGGGGGCCGATCGGGGGGGTGATCGGGGGGTGACTGGGGTGAAATGTGTGCCTGTGTGTACCTATGTGTCAGTGGACTGTTGGTGCACTTACTTGGACGTCTTCATTCCTCGCTGTCCGGTTCAAAAAGACCGCCACGAGGAGTGTGACATCACTTCCTCCTCCTGTTGTTTACATTTTCACAGGGGAGGAAGTTCGTCACTGGCCAGGAGCGATCGAGAGGGGATGGGCGGAAACCAACGGCCATCCCCTCATCGCCGATCGCTCCGGCACCGAAAGGGACCGCCGTATCTAGCGGGAGGGGGTCCGATCGGACCCCCCACCCGCTAGAAGGCATTCACATACATTTACGTGATTGTGCCTGCCTGTGCCATTGTGTTGACGTACATTGGCAATACGGCGGTCCTGAAGTGGTTAAGGTGTATAGGCTCCTGGAATAATACAGTAAATGATTAAACTATAGTAACTTACAAACCGATAAACAGAAAAATACCCTCTAGTGTGCTAGAATAGAGTTAGAGGTAAATTGTTAGGCTTGGCTGCCAGCCAAGTCTGTGTTTTGCGTTTGGGTCAGGGTGAGTGATCCAGGGAGGCTGGATGACTCATCAGACAAAATCTCTGCCTTGAATTTTAAAATCAGCGGCATCCCTGCTCATCTCACAGGTTTGCTAATCTGACAGAAGTTTGCTGCTTTTAAAATTCAACATCTAAGCAGTCAGTTGTAAGTACTGTATTTCACTATAGAAACTTACTTTATTGTTATAAATACGTGTAAAATGCAAAACCCCGGTGGGTGTAACAACATGTTCGCTTTCCCCCTTCTTAGTGTATCCTTACTGTGGATGAGTGTGGGGTGTAGCAAGATGGCGGCGACTGAACATCAGTTCCGTAGCAAAATGCGATAGGTTGCCGAATATGTTGTTACAGGGGCACTAGCTCTGGTAACATAGTGACAACTTTAGAGAGTTTTCCTCTCACTTCCTGTTTTGGCCATGGAACAGAAACTGAAGGAATATCTTGCTATTGGGATTCAAATATAAAAAAGAAAATTAGCAGGGGTCATACTTAGGAATGAGCCGAACTGCCCTGGGTTTCGTTGGGACAAGGTTCAGTAAACGCCAAAGAAGTTGAAATGCCAAACCCAAACCCCATCAAATGGAAAATCAATGGGATCTGAATCTGCCAACTTAAAAATGCAAGTTTTCTGGGATAATAGGCAAGGGGATCTCAAAAAATAGCAACCACGGGGCATGTGTGTGAGGATTTAACAACTTAAAGACCAGGGCTCTTTTTAGATGTGTTGTTTACAAGTTAAAAACATTATTTATTTTTTTTGCTCGAAAATTGCTTAGAACCCCCAAACGTTGTACTTTTTTCTAACACCCTAGAGAACAAAATGGGGGTTGAGGCAATACTTTCTGTCACACCGTATTTGCGCAGCGGTCTTACAAGCGCACTTTTTTTGGTAAAAATACACTTATTTGAATTAAAAAATAAGACTACAGTAAAGTTAGCCCAATTTTTTTTATATTGTGAAAGATAATGTAACGCCGAGTAAATTGATACCCAACATGTCACGCTTCAAAATTGCGCCCGCTCGTGGAATGGCGACAAACTTTTACCCTTAAAAATCTCTATAGGTGACGTTTAAAAAATTATACAGGTTGCATGTTTTGATTTACAGAGGAAGTCCAGTGGTAGAATTATTGCTCTCGCTTTACCGACCGCGGCAATATCTCACATGTGTGGTTTGAACACCGTTTTCATATGCGGGCGCTACTCGTGTATGCCTTCGCTTCTGCATGCGAGCTTGGCGGGACGGGGCGTGTTTAAAAATGTTTATTTTTTTCTTATTTATTTTACCTTTTATTTTTACATAAAAACATATTTTAAAAAAATGTAAACATCCCTTGTAATATAAAAAAAGCATGACAGGTCCTCTTAAATATGAGATGTGGGTCAAAAAGACCTCAGATCTCATGTTTACACTAAAATGCAATAAAAAAAAGAAAAAATTGTCATTTAAAAAAATGATTTAAAAAAAATTGCCCTTTAAGAGCTATGGGCGGAAGTGACGTTTTGACGTCGCTTCCGCCCTGCAATGTCATGGAGATGGGTGGGGGCCCTCACTCGTCTCCATGCACAGCCACAGAGAGGACCGGATCGCCTCCGCCGCTGCCGATAAGCGGCGCACCAGAGAGCGGCGGAAGCCCCTCTCCTGCCGCGATAAAAGTGATCTTGCGGCAAATCCGCTTCAGAGACCACTTTTATCTTGTAACGGACCGCCGGCCGAACATGAGGATACTGGGGTTATGGCAGCTAGCTGCTGCCATAACAACGATATCCATCCTTAAAATGAGGACGTATATCGGCGTTCAGTGGTCTGGAAGTGGTTTTTAATCTGGTTTATGATCCGGATTTTTATGTAGTTTTTATAGTATGTTGGTATTAGGTTAATTATTATTTGGGGTAATGCTAGAGAAAGTGGTGTACTATTTGCATTTGGATAGTTCGATTTTTTGTTATTTTTCAATCAGTGTTATTTATTCTATGTTGTATTTTATTAGTATGGGTGGTTTATTAGAGTATAGTTTTAATTTCGTTTTATTTGGTACTAATTGCTGTTATTGGTAATTTTTTGTGGCATTGAAAAGAAAATTGGTGGAAGATGGATGAGCTGAGTAATGCCGCGTACACACGATCGGAATTTCGGCCAGCAAAAGACCGATGAGAGCTTTTCATCGAAAAATGCAACCGTGTGTATGCTCCATCGGAATTTAGCTGGCCGAATTCCCGCCAGCAAAAATTTGATAGCATGTTCTTAATTTTCCCGGTGGAAAAACTTTCTATTGGAAATTCCGATCGTGTGTATGCTATTCCGACGCGCCAAAACTCACGCATGCTCAGATTCAACTACGAGATGGAAGCTATTGGATATTCCTTTTTCTAGTCCCGTCGTATATGTTGTATGTCACGCGTTCTTGGTGGTCGGAATTTGGTGTGACCGCGTGTAGGCAAGACAGTTTGAGCGGAATTCCGTCGGAATTCTGACGGGAAAACCATCAGAGCTTTTTCCGAACAAGATTTCCGATCGTGTGTACGCGGCATTAGACTATGACACACCGCCTTTTCGTTTTCTTTACCAATATTGTAAAGTGATCAAATTGGTCTTGCAGCCCGTGAATAATAGTGTATATGTATGTGGGTGGTGTGTTGTTTATGCTCCAGGGCAAATTTCGGTGAATAATTTATGAAATGATATGCTTGTCCTAATTCTAATTTTGTAATAAATATTATTTTTTAATATATACTTGTGTTATGCCTATAAAGTCCATCATCCACCAATTTTCTTTTCAATCCAATTTATCGGGACGTGGCATTATATACTAAATTTCTGTATCCACAGCACCACTCTGTGGTGATACAAATTGTATTAATTTATTGTGGCATTGTGTCTTGTTCACTTCTTTAATGTGTTGTCTTTGTTGAATGTAACTGTATCTTAATAATTTCCCTGTGGGATTAATAAAGTATTTTGAATCTAAATGTGGGGGGGGGGGGGGGGCTTAGGGAACACATACCAATGCAAAAATCTTTTTTTAAATTCCATCCCGCCAGGAGCAGTGATTTTTTTAAATGCATAAAGTGAAACAATAAAAGCGTGCAATTCCTTTAAACAACGTACCTGGGGGTGCCCTAGTCCTGCCTGTGAAGTGATGTACAAAAGTGCTGCAACAGCAATGACATTTACAATAGAGGAAAAGTGTTTGAAGTTGCTGGAAAGTGGCATTTTATTGCCTGCTTTTTTTATTTTCTTCTTTTTTATTTTTTTGTAACAACACACAGATCTCTCTAAGGGTCTGCTATATATTTTGGGGGACATTTGAAGGAGTCTGTGAACTGTATTTTTATTTATTTTTAATTTGCTGGCAATGAAATGTTATTTGCTGGCAATTTAAACTGTATCATTTTTTTTTCTTTGTAAATATCATATTTGCTGTAGCACATCCTACAGCAAGAATGAAAAAAAAAATGTGTAGCTTCTCCCCCCCCCCTCCAAAAAATATATACCAGACCATTTCGAGTCTTCAATTTTAAGGGGTTACCGTAAAAAAATAATAATAATAAAAAAAACAAAATAAAAAAAATGCATGAGGTCCCCCAGGAAATCCATACCAGACTCTTGTGCCTGGGATTAATTTTAAGAGGGACCTCCACACAAAAAAAACAAAGAGAAAGTGTGTGAGATCTGAAAATCATACTGGACCCTTGATCCAAGGATGCACCCTGGCTGGTCAGGAACATTTGGGGGTGAGCATGTGCCCTCAACATGAGATTGTGCTTTGCCAAGAGGGATCCCCCGTGGTAGAGCACCCTGTCCCCATGTTGATGAGGACAAGGGCCTCTTACCCCAATCATGGTTGGGGGGGCTCTGTGAATAGTGGGCTTATCAGAATCTGCAAGCCTTTTTTAATAATACAAAATACCCAGAGAGAACCTAGGTTCAGACCAAATCAACGGCTCATCCTTAAGCCCCGTACACATGATCGGAAATCCCATCAGCAAAAGTCTGATAAGAGCTTTTGGTCAGATATTCCAACCGTGTGTATGCTCCATCAGACTTTTGCTGGAGGAATTTCTGCCAGCAAATGATTGAGAGCAGGTTCTCTAGTTTTCTGCCGGAAAAAGTTCTGAACGAAAATTCCGATCGTCTGTAGCAATTCTGACACGAAAATTCCTAGGCATGCTCAGAAAAAATTTGACGCATGCTCAGAAGCATTGAACTTCACTTTCTCAGCTCGTCGTAGTGTGTGAAAGTTCAAAGAACTTTTGTGTGACCGTGTGTATGCAAGCCAAGCTTGAGTGGAATTCTGTCGGAAAAAGCATCCAAGATATTTCCGACGAAAACTCATATCGTGTGTACGCAGCATAAGTTGTAAACTTTCCTTAGACTCAGGGGTCTCCAAACTTTTTAACCACTTGACCACTGGGCACTTAAACACCCTTAATAACCAGACCAATTTTCAGCTTTCGGTGCCCTCACATTTTGAATGAGAATTACTCAGTCATGCAACACTGTACCTATATGAAATTTTTGTCCTTTTTTTCACACAAATGGAGCTTTCTTTTGGTGGTATTTAATCACCACTGGGTTTTTTATTTTTTGTGCTATAAAAGAAAAAATACAGAAAATTCTGTAAAAAAATGAATTTTTCTTTGTTTCTGTTATAAAATTTAGCAGATTAGTAATTTTTTCTTCATAAATTTTGGCCAAAATTTATACTACTACATATCTTTGGTAAAAATAAGTACAAATTGGTGGATATTATTTGGTCTTTGTGAAAGTTATAGAGTCCACAAGCTATGGTGCCAATATCTGAAAATTGATCACACCTGAAGTACTGACGGCCTATTTCAATTCTTGAGACCCTAACATGCCAGAAAAGTACAAATACCCCCCAAATGACCCCTTTTTGGAAAGAAGACATTGCAAGGTATTTAGTAAGAGGCATGATGAGTTTTTTGAAGATGTCATTTTTTCCCACAATTCTTTGCAAAATCAAGTTTTATTTTTACTTTTTTTTTTTTTCACAAAATTGTCATATTATCAGGTTATTTCTCACACACAGCATATGCATACCACAAATTACACCCCAAAACACATTCTGCCATTACTCCTGAGTACGGCGATACCACATGTGTGAGACTTTTACACAGCGTGGCCACATACAGAGGCCCAACATGCAGGGAGCGCCATCAGGCGTTCTGGAGCACCCAGGACAATTCTGACATTTCTCTCCTACATGTAAAAATCATAATTTATTTGCTAGAAAATTACATAGAATCCCAAAACATTATATATGTTTTTTTAGCAAACACCCTGGAGAATACAATGGTGGTCGTTGCAACTTTTTATCTCGCACAGTATTTGCGCAGCAATTTTTCGAATGCTTTTTTTTAAAAAAAAAAACAGTTTTGTGCTTAAAAAAAACACAGTAAAGTTAGCCCAATTTTTGCATAATGTGAAAGATGAAGTTACACCGAGTAAATAGATACCTAACATGTCACTCTTCAAAATTGCACACGCTCGTGGAATGGCGCCAAACGTCGCTACTTAAAAATCCCCAAAGGCGATGATTTCATTTTTTTTTACTGGTTATATGTTTTGAGTTACAGAGGAGGTCTAGGGCTAGAATTATTTCTCTCGCTCTAACGTTCGCAGCGATACCTCACATGTGGGGTTTGAACACCGTTTTCATATGTGGGCGGGACTTACGTATGCGTTCGCTTCTGCATGCGAGCACATGGGGACAGGGGCGCTTTAAAAAAAAAAAAAAATTTATTGTTCATTTTACTTTATTTATTTTAGTTTGAATTTTTTTTCCCCAAAAATAAATTTTTTGATCACTGTTATTCCTATTACAAGGAATGTAAACATCCTTTGTAATAGGAATATGGCATGACAGGTCCTCTTTACAGTGAGATATGGGGTCAATAAGACCCCGCATCTCACCTCTAAGCTAGGAAGCCTGAAAAAAAAAAATTCTGGCTTTGATTGTATTGGCGAGTCGGTAGAAGCACCGGAGGGCGGCGGGAGGGGGGGGGTGTCTATGGCTGGGTATTGCAGGGTATCACCGACTATGGCTGGGTATCTCAGAGTATGGCGCTGCAGAGTATTGCGTTGCAGAGCATTGCAGGGTATTGGCGGGTGTTGCAGAGCATTGCAGAGTGTTGCATGGTATTGGCGGGTGTTGCAGAGCATTGCAGAGTGTTGCAGGGTATTGGCGGGTGTTTCAGAGCATTGCAGAGTGTTGCAGGGTATTGGCGGGTGTTGCAGAGCATTGCAGAGTGTTGCAGGGTATTGGCGGGTGTTGCAGAGCATTGCAGAGTGTTGCAGGGTATTGCAGAGTGTTGCAGGGCATTGCAGAGTGTTGCAGAGTATTGCAGAGTGTTGCAGGGTATTGGCGAGTGTTGCAGAGCATTGCAGAGTGTTGCAGGGTATTGGCCGGTGTTGCAGAGCATTGCAGAGTGTTGCAGGGTATTGCAGAGTATTGCAGGGTATTGCAGAGTGTTGCAGGGTATTGGCGGGTGTTGCAGAGCATTGCAGAGTGTTGCAGGGTATTGAAGAGTGCTGCAGGGTATTGCAGAGTGTTGCAGGGTATTGGCGGGTGTTGCAGGGCATTGCAGAGTGTTGCAGGGTATTGGCGGGTGTTGCAGAGCATTGCAGAGTGTTGCAGAGCATTGCAGAGTGTTGCAGGGTATTGCAGAGTGTTTCAGGATATTGCAGAGTGTTGCAGGGTATTGCAGGGTATTGCAGAGTGTTGCAGGGTATTGCAGAGTATTGCAGAGTAATGGCAGGGTATTGCAGAGTAATGGCAGGGTATTGCAGAGTAATGGCAGGGTATTAGCTGGCATTGCAGAGTATTGGCAGGGAATTGAGGGGTTAATTTTCGGTGAGCAGCGATGTGGGCACTGCAGATGCAGCCCACAGCGCTGCTGACACCGATCTCTTCCCCCTCCGCTGTACCGATCAGTACATAGAGGGGGAGGGAGGAACCGGCGTCATAACATGATGCCGGTTTGTTTACAAGTGATCACTCCATCATGACCCGGCGGTCACGGATGCTCTCGAGTGAAAAAAAAATATTCTGACTTTGATTGTATTGGCGAGTCGGTAGAAGCACCGGAGGGCGGCGGGAGGGGGGGGGGTGTCTATGGCTGGGTATTGCAGGGTATCACCGACTATGGCTGGGTATGGCTGGGTATCTCAGAGTATGGCGTTGCAGAGTATTGCGTTGCAGAGTGTTGCAGGGTATTGGCGGGTGTTGCAGAGCATTGCACAGTGTTGCATGGTATTGGCGGGTGTTGCAGAGCATTGCAGAGTGTTGCAGGGTATTGGCGGGTGTTGCAGAGCATTGCAGAGTGTTGCAGGGTATTGCAGAGTATTGAAGGGTATTGCAGAGTGTTGCAGGGTATTGGCGGGTGTTGCAGAGCATTGCAGAGTGTTGCAGGGTATTGGCGGGTGTTGCAGAGCATTGCAGAGTGTTGCAGGGTATTGCAGAGTGTTGCAAGGTATTGCAGAGTGTTGCAGGGTATTGCAGAGTATTGCAGAGTAATGGCAGGTTATTGCAGAGTATTGCAGAGTATTAGCTGGCCTTGCAGAGTATTGGCAGGGAATTGAGGGGTTAATTTTCGGTGAGCAGCGATGTGGGCACTGCAGATGCAGCCCCACAGCGCTGCTGACACCGATCTCTTCCCCCTCCGCTGTACCGATCAGTACAGAGAGGGGGAGGGAGGAACCGGCGTCATAACATGACGCCGGTTTGTTTACAAGTGATCACTCCATCATGACCCGGCGGTCACGGATGCTCTTGAGTGCGCGCCCCAGGGGGCGCGCGAGAGCGGAATTCTTGGAGGATGTCCACCCAGAGTTAAACAACCGCCCTGTAGCCGTCATTCGGCTATGGGCCGGTTGTTAAGTGGTTAAAGAAAGGGCTAGTTTACTGTCCTTCAGACTTTAGAGGGGGCTGTGGCTATTAGGAGTACAAAATTTCCCAGCATCATTAGGAGTAAATAATTCCTTCATCACTGTGTCAGTGGGAGAAATCTTGCCCCATCATTGGTGCAATTGGGAGGAATTTTGCCTCATCATTGTGCAATTGGGAGGAATTGTACCCCCATCATTGGGGCCATTGGGAAGAATTGTGCCCCATCATTGGTGCCGTTGGGAGGAATTGTATCCCATCATTGTGTCATTGGGAGGAATTGTGCCCCAACATTTTTGCCATTGGGAGGAATTGTACTCCATCATTGGTGCCATTGGGAGGAATTGTACCCCCATCATTGTGTCATTGGGAGGAATTTTGCCCCAACATTGGTGCCATTGGGAGGAATTGTACCCTATCATTGGTGCCATTGGGAGGAATTGTACCCCATCATTGTGTCATTGGGAGGAATTGTACCCCAACATTTTTGCCATTGGGAGGAATTGTACCCCATCATTGTGTCATTGGGAGGAATTGTGCCCCAACATTTTTGCCATTGGGAGGAATTGTACTCCATCATTGGTGCCATTGGGAGGAATTGTACCCCCATCATTGTGTCATTGGGGGGAATTTTGCCCCAACATTGGTGCCATTGGGAGGAATTGTACCCTATCATTGGTGCCATTGGGAGGAATTGTACCCCATCATTGTGTCATTGGGAGGAATTGTACCCCAACATTTTTGCCATTGGGAGGAATTGTACCCCATCACTGTGTCATTGGGAGGAATTGTACCCCAACATTTTTGCCATTGGGAGAAATTGTACCCAATCATTAGTGTCATTAGGAGGAATTCTATTGGTGTCATTGGACCCCATAATAGGTGCCATTGTGAGGAACTGTGCCCCATCATTGATATCGTTGATAGCAATTGTGCCCCATTGTTGGTGCCATTGGGAGGAATTTTGCCCTTCATTGGCATCAGTGAATAAAAATAGTGCCCCAAGGGCCAGATAAAAGCATGCCAAGGGCCACATCTGGCCCCCCAGGCTGACGTTTGGAGACCACTGCTCAATCTGAAGTGAGAATTTTTTTTTTGCCTTTAGTGTTACTTTAACTCTTGGCTGGGAACAGGAGGAAGGCACTTTTAAATGGCAATGAGCACCCCAAAGATCAGCGGATCTAAAACACATCTATGAAGACGGCCCCTCTTTTTCTCCAGATGGAGATTACCCATCAAGCATTTCTTTTAAACATGCAGCAGTCTAGTAGCGTATTCTGATACATTATTTCAGCTATGAAGAAGGGGGTTTTTTTTTTTGGCCACAAAAAAATCAAATAAATATCATAAAGTTTTATGTATTAAAGAGATAAAGGTTTGGTGCTCCGCTTTGTTGGGGGGTCCACTACTTCTTGGGGGGGGGGGCTTTTTGTAAAGCTGCTGAGGTCATTTCAATGAAATCCTACTATGACATTCTGCTTGACAGATGAAAGATCAGAGCCCAGGTCCTACATACTGTATCTATTTTTTTCTGGGACCAGGAGGAAGGCCACATTGCAGTCTGAAAACTGACTTTCATTAACGTGTATGTTGCAGGCTGACAGTGCTAAGCCCCTTCCTTGCCATTAGCAGTAGTATTGTCAGTCATCCCGTTGAGTTCGTAATTGGGCTTCCTGTGTGATAGACCCGATAGGCAGCCCAACAGCCAACTGAAGGAGCACACAGGGCTGCAGTTAATTGGGATGTAGCGGCTGAGTGTTGTTCGAATGCATCAGAAAGTGCTCTTACTGTCAGGATCTCCAGTTAAGAAACTTTGTAAATTCACATACATTAATTTACTTTAACCACTTCAGCCCCGGAAGATTTTACCCGCTTCCTGACTAGAGCGTTTTTTGCAATTCGGCACTGCGCCGCTTTAGCTAACAATTGCGCGGCCGTGCGACGTTATACCAAAACAAAATTGACGTCCTTTTTTCCCCACAAATAGAGCTTTCTTTTGGTGGTATTTAATCACCTCTTTTTTTTTTTTTTTTGCGCTATAAACAAAAAAGAGCAATAATTTATAAAAAAAATATATATTTTTTTTTATTTTACGTGCCGCTTTAGCTGACAATTGCGCGGTCGTGCGATGTTATACCAAAACAAAATTTACGTCCTTTTTTTCCCCACAAACAGAGCTTTCTTTTGATGGTATTTAACCACCTCTGCGGTTTTTATTTTTTTTGCGCTATAAACAAAAAATAGATCAACAATTTATTTTAAAAAAAAACATTTTCTTTTACATTTTGCTATCATAAATATCCCCCCAAAAATATATAAAAAAAACTTTTTTTTTCCCTGAGTTTAGGCCAATATGTATTCTACATATTTTTGGTAAAAAAAAATTGCAACAAGCATATATTGATTGGTTTGCGCAAAAGTTATAGCGCCTACAAAATAGGGGATAGATTTATGGCATTTTTCTTATTCTTTTCTTTTATTAGCAATGGCGGCGATCTGCGATTTTTATTTGTGACTGCGACATTATATCGGACACTTTTGATACTATTTTGGGGCCATTGTCATTTATACAGCAATCAGTGCTATAAAGGTGCACTGATTACTGTGTAAATGACACTGGCAGGGAAGGGGTTAAACACTAGGGGGGCGATCAAGGGGTTAAGTGTGTCCTAGGAAGTGATTCTGACTGTGGGATGGTGGGCTACCACTGACATGACAGTGATCACTGCTTCCGATGAAAGGTGGATCTCTGTCATGTCACACTCACTAGGCTGAATGGGGAAAGGCCTTGTTTACATAGGCATCTCCCTGTTCTGCCTCTCCACACTGCAATCGCAGGGCACCAGCGAACATCAAGTTCCCAGGACTCGATACAGGTACAGGTACGCCCATTTGCCTGCCTGTGCCATTCTGCCAACATACATCTGTGTGTGGCGGTCGGCCAGCGGTTAAGTGTATCCAAACCTCAATCATTATTGTATTGGAGCTTACCAGTCCTCAGATATGCTGGTTGCATTTGTTTTCTCTTTTTAAGCTTTTTTGTTTTATTTTTAAAAATGTGGAATTACCTAAAGCTGGGTATCCACGTGTTTTTTTTTTTTTTTCGTCAGTCAACGGGCTAAATAAAAACAAAAAATTGATGGATTCTTCTGGTTCCCTAAGCTCACTTGGGGTTTCTTAAGACACAGCTCAATGAGCCAGAAGCATAGACAAAAGGGGGATAGAAGAGCATCCATGGCACAGAACTAGTGTTGACAGTTGCTGACACCAGAAGCGATGCGGCCCCTTCTGTCGCCTGTCAGACCTCAGAGACAAGCAGTTTGGAGAGAATGAGCTAGGCAGTTCAAAGGGCGGAGGCTTTCCATAGCTTCTTCTTGGCTCAGGTCACAAGACCCAGCCAAGGAAGGACTTCTCACTCTGAACTGCCTGGTGCATGGAGGGGGGAGATTTGTACAAGGGAAGAACTGTACTAGGGGGAGAGCTTTACAGGATATTATCTGTACTGTGGGGAGATACTTGTAGTTGAGGGAGATATCTGTATGGGGGAAAGATCTCTAGTGGGAGGGGGAGAGATCTGCACTGGGGAGGGATCTGTATTGAGGGCATATCTGTACTTCAGGGGAAATCTGTAATGGGGGGAGAGATCTGTATGTGATGGAGGATCTATACATCTGTACTGGAGCAAGTTTGTACCTGGGAGAGTGAACTGTACTTGGGAGAGAGATCTGTACTTGTGGGGGAGATCTGTACTGGGGAGAGAGATCTCTACTTGTGGGGGAGATTTGTACTTGGGAGAGAGATCTGTACTTGTGGGGGAGAGCTGTAATGGGGAAGATCTGTAATGGAGATGTCACGTCTCAGGTGCGAGGCCGGATTGCTGAGAGGGCGCCCCTTGCGGCTAAGTGCAACGCACCCCTGGGAGTGAGACAGGTAATACGGTGCCCAAAGGCAGAGAAGCTCTGTACTGGGGGAAGATATGTAATGGGGGCAGAATTGTACTTGTGGGATTACTGGGGGTGGAAAATATACTTGGGAGAGATTTGTACGTGGGAAGAGATCTGCACTTGGGGGGAGATGCCAGGGGAGAGAGATCTGTACTGGCGGGGGGAATCTGTATTGGAGGGAGGGAGTGTACATGTACTGGGGGAGATCTGCAATAGGGAGAGATCCATACTGGGGGAGATCTGTACTTGAGGGGAAATCTGTACAGGGGGCAATCTGTACTTGGGGAAAGATCTTTACTTCGAAAGAGATCTGTACTGAGGCAGATCTGTACTAGGGGAGATCTATTCTTAGAGGGGAACTGTACTGAGGGGCATCTTTACTTGGGGGGGGGGTGTAGTGAGGAAGATCTGTACTTGGGGGAGATCTTTACTTGGAGGGGAAGAGATCTGTACTGGGGGAGATCTGAAATAGGGAGAGATCCATACTGGAGGAGATCTGTAATGGGGGAGACCTGTACTTGAGGGGAGACTTGTATTTCTTTAATATCTTTACTTCGGAAGAATATCTTCTTTAATATCTTTACTTCGGAAGAGATCTGTACTGGGGGGGGGGGGGATCTGTATTAGGGAAAATCTATAATGTTGGAGTTTTTACTTGGGGGGAGAGCTGTACTTGGGGAGATCTGTACTCGGGGGCAAACTGTAGTTGGGAGAGATCTATGCTGGGGTGGATCTGCACTGGGGGGAGAGCTGTACTGGGAGAGTTTTTACTAGGGTGATCTGTGCTGGGGGGGGGGGGGGGGTCTGTACTAGGGAAGAGCTATAAAATAAAGTTATAAAAATGTATTTAAAAGGAAAGACAGGTCAATTTAAATTCAATGAATGTATTTTATAGGCCAAAAAATGTTCTCTTTATTTTGCCTGGGAAATTTAGTGACTGCTTGAATGCCCACATCTTAAAAAGTAACATACACGTTACGCACATATATGTAGGAGCTGAAACCTCCAAATTGTTTCACGTCACCGTTCTGTCAGTGTACAAAGAAATATGAAGACGTTGGCATTTCACGGAATAAACAACTACCATTTCAATTCTTGGCATTACAAGATGCGTACATGTTCCTATCAACAGCTATTTATGCTCTGACGGGCAGGAAAATATGGAGCATTCACCGTCAGGGACTACAATGTGAACAAATCCCATTTTCGCTTGTATTTTTTTATTTTTTATTACCTCCTCATCTACCAGCAAGTTTGATGATAATTTAACCACTTCAGCCCCGGGAGATTTGGCTGCTGAATGACCGGGCCATTTTTTGCGATTCGGCACTGCGTCGCTTTAACTGACAATTGCGCGGTCGTGCAACGTTGTACCCAAACAAAATTGACGTCCTTTTTTTCCAACAAATAGAGCTTTCTTTCGGTGGTATTTTATCACCTCTGCAGTTTTTATTTTTTGCACTATAAACAAAAAAAGAGCGACAATTTTGAAAAAAAAAATAATTTTTCTTTTTGCTATTAGAAATATCCCCCAAAAATATATATAAAAACAAATTTTTTCCTTGGTTAAGTCAATATGTATACTACATGTTTTTGGTAAAAAAAATAAATAAATAAGTGTATATTGATTGGTTTGCGCAAAAGTTATAGCGTCTACAAAATAGGGGATAGTTTTATGGCATTTTTATTATTCATTTTTTTTTTATTAGTAATGGTGGCGATCTGCGATTTTTATCAGGACTGCGACATTATGGTGGACACATCGGACACTTTTGACACTATTTTGGGATCGTTGTCATTTATACAGAGATCAGTGCTATAAAAATGCACTGATTACTGTGTAAATGACACTGGCAGTGAAGAGCTTAACCACCAGGGGGCGATGAAGGGGTTAAGTGTGTCCTAGGGAGTGACCATAACTGTCTGGGGGAGGGGCTACCTAGGATATGACTGCTCCTGATCACAGGGAGCAGTAGATCTCTGTCATTATACAAGGTAGAATGGGGAAATGCCTTGTTTACAAAGACATCTCCCCGTTCTACCTCTCCACACCACAATCGCGGACCGCCAGAGAAAATCGAGTTCCCGGGATCCACGGACACACTCCCGCGGCATGCGGCAGGCGCACACACGTGCTCGAAAGGCGTCAAATTTAAAGGGACGTACTTGTACACCCATTTGCTTGCCTGTGTCATTCTGCCGACGAACATCTGTGTGCGGCGGTCGGCAAGTGGTTAAAGTAGATGTAAACCCAAACTCAATGACATCTAGTTCACTAATTACTGTATATCATAAACAATTGCATAGCTCCCAATTTCCCTGGTTTCCTTTGTCCCCTTTTCCTCCTTAATACCCCTCCTTGGTTTAATGTATAGTTGCCTACAAACAAAATCCACAATTTTAAGAAGAATTGCACTCTACCTAGTAATTCAGTTTCAATGCTCGAATAAATTGCCCCTGTGTCAGAAAAAAAAAATGCTTACTTGTCAAAGGAGTCCAGTGTTGTCTTCCCAGCAGAACAAAATATTACAGCTCACAAAGAAATTTACCTCCTGCAAGGCCTATTTAAAATACCTAGACATTTACAAAAAACATTATCAAAAAATATGGGGATTTGGTCACACCATATTGCTATATATTGCCACCATATTACATCAGTGCCTGACCTCACAAATGCGATTCTGGAAGAATGGTCAAACATTCCCATAGACACACTCCTAACCCTTGTGGACGGCCTTCCCAGAAGAGATGAAGCTGTTATGGTTGCAAATTTTGGGCCAACTCCATATTGAACCCTACGGACTAAGACTGGGATGCCATTAAAGTTCATGTGTGTGTAAAGGCACGTGTCCCAATACTTTTGACAATATAGTGTATATTTGTTTGCAGTTTGCCTTTAAATATAGCATTAATGAAATTAAATTATTCCACTCAATATGTTGTCAGGTTTACTTCTGAGTTTAACATTGACACATATTTCAGAATTCAGCCCATGGGTGTTAACCAGGCGTCTCAAACTGGCGGCCCTCCAGCTGTTGCAAAACTACAAGTCCCATGAGGCATTGCAAGGCTGACAGTTATGCCGTGTACACACGATCGAATTGTCTGGCGTACTTAGCCCGCCGAAACGCATTTCACCGGACAATCCGATCGTGTGTGGGCTTCAGCAAACTTTCTCAGCGTAAAGTCCGGCGGACTAAGAAAGTATTTTTGCAGTCCAATCTTACCGCCGGACTTGGGTTTCAGCAGACAATACGTTTGTGAGTATGCTAGTCCGGTGGACTAAGAATGACGCATGCTCAGAAGCAAGTACGAGAAGGAAGCTATTGGCTACTGGCTTTTGAACTTCCTTTTTCTAGTCCCGTCGTACGTGCTGTACGCCATCGCGCTAGCAATCGCCGGACTTTCCATGTGTCCGTGTGTGGCCGTTCGGTAGAAAGTCCGCCGGACTATCTGCCAGATTGTTTGCCGGACTAAGTTTGCCAGACAATTAGATCGTGTGTATGCGGCCTAACAAGCATGACTCCCACAGGCAGAAGAAGAATGATGGAACTTGTAGTTTTGCAACAACTGGAGGGCCTCCAGCCCAGTTTGAGACCCCTGGTGTTAACAGTATATACAGTATATACTGTATTCTATACACCTCCATGTAGACTTTGCTTTCATTATTCAGTGTCAATTGCATTTTATAGCATGTTTCAAATTGATCGGTGACCACACAGTATTATATAATAAAATGAAGGCTGTCCAATAAAGAAAATAATTTTATTGAAGTAACTTGCAAGTTTCAAGGATAACAGTTGAAATTTTAGGGACTTATCTCCCCGGTTGGTGGAATTATTGGGCGCACACGACATTTGAAAGGCCTTCAGTGATCACAAATTCTTACCATTATATTGGTTTGTATTTCTTTATAGTGCCACTGCCAAAGTTTCCATGTAATCAAATAAAAGAGATTAGAACATCAAAAAAAACAATTGCTGCATGCCATGCTACAAAATCTTTTAGAATGCTCTGTGTGGTCGTTCGGTTTATTTCCATTACCAAACATTTTGATACAAAATATTAAAGAGAGTCGGATAGAAATAGCCATTTGTAAGAATGTTCCTACATGTTTATGATAATGTAACTTTATGTCAAGGATGGTGTACAGTATCTCACAAAAGTAAGTACACCCCTCCCTCACATTTTTGTAAATATTTTATTATATCTTTTCATGTGACAACACTGAAGAAATGACACTTTGCTACAATGTAAAGTAGTGAGTGTACAGCTTGTATAACAGTGTAAATTTGCTGTCCCCTCAAAATAACTCACGGCCATTAATGTCTATTAGAGAAAAGATGTCATCCCATTGTCAAGTTTTAAAGCATATCTAAATCCAAGAAGAAAAATTATTAGTATTTCTGCTTACCGGTCCTTAGATGTGGTGGCTACATTTGTTTTCTCTTTTTCATACTTTTTTCCTTTATTTAAACCTGGTAATCCTGCCATTAAAGAGGAAGTAAGCCCTCTGGAAAAAAATAAAAATAATAATAAACACCCTGCAAGACAAAGGCAGTAAGTAAGTAAATTACTTACCTGAGATCGAAGCCCCCACAGCGGTCCTCGTTCCCCTCCTCCGCTGCCGTCATATCTCCCAGAGTGACTTCCGGGTATCACGGCTCCGGCGCTGTGACTGGCCGGAGCCAAGATGACGTCACTCCCGCGCATGCGTACAGGAGCTGCCACTAACGGCATGATCGCCGCTAGAAACGGCACGCTTAGCATGCCTGCGCGCCATTGTCTACAGCGCATGCTCCGTAGACATTGGTGCCTGTCTTTTGCACATATCTCCTAAACCAGTGATGGCGAACCTTGGCACCCCAGATGTTTTGGAATTACATTTCCCATGATGCCCTGTGCTGTCTAGTTGAGCATCATGGAAAATGTAGTTCCAAAACATCTGGGGTGCAAAGGTTCGCCATCACTGTCCTAAACTGTGTAGGTTTAGGAGATATTTCTTGGACCTACAGGTAAGCCTTAATCTAGGCTTACCTGCAGGTAAAAGTGGTCTGTAAGGGTTCACAAGCACTTTAACTCACTTTTTGCCAGAGGGTGACAATCGTACTGATAAAAGCTGCCAGCACTTCGCGCGATTGGGAAAATATAATAGAGAAATGCTAACCTGGAAAAAAAAAACTTTTCCTGCATTCCAATCAAATTAAGATGTCATGGAGTCCTCCCCGGCCTTCCAAATCTCATCAGATCAGGAAAATATTGAATATTGAAATAACAGAAAAAAGAGAGAACACCGGCCCAGTGCAACACCTCAGTCACTTCTTGAAAAGTTAATAAAATACTCAGAAAGAGATAAAATCACAAGCATATCATATTTTCACAAATCGTGGGTGCTTGACATTTCCAGAAGCTGCGATCAAAAGAAAAACATAATTAACAACTACAACAAGGTTCAGTGACTGCAGGTAACTGACGCGTTTTGAGAGGACAAGCCCTTTTCCTCAAAGCTAACCCGCTTGCATACATGCTTGTCTTTAAAGGGGAGTATCAGTCTGCCTACCAGGTGGATCTGCCCACCCCTTGGGCACAAGATTTGTGGGTGGATGAACAACTTTTTTTTTTTTCCCCTTCTCAAACATATACCATAAACTTTTTTCAATAATAAACAGATATAATTATAGCAAATAAAATAAATGTACTGTTAGAGTTTACATGCACGTTAAAGTACCCCGTGAAGTGATTCGCCTCAGGTGACATCGACTAAACAAATGTTCCTACATAATTTGTACCTGTTTATCCGCAGCCATCTCTTCTCTACAGTCATTCAACATTAATAATTTACACAAGATTTCTGAGCTTCAGAAGGCTGGGGGTAGTGATCTGATGTCACACACTGCACAGCATAGAGCATCTGAGATCTTAGTGGAGGTAATGGGCGCACCCCCTTCTACACAGTCTCATAGGGAAAAATGCACAGCTGAGGCTGTCAATCACCTACTGTGTGCTGGACAGGGGGTTAGGGCCGTCTCCTGGGAAGGTGCTGTGGACTGAGGCTAATACACGCTATAGAAGGATGTGCTGTATTAATTTTTTTATTTCTGAGGTTTACAATCTCTTTAAGACAGACTTTCTCAACCTTTTTACCTAAGACAAACCCTTAAAATAATTTTCTGGTCTTGGGGAACCCTACGAAATTGGGGTCAGATGGAAGGATGACCCTTACATTGGTGGTCAGAATATCACACATACAGACAGCTTAAAAAATGGTCACTGGTGTCATGTTGCTGGCTCTGCTAAGTGGCATTGGACTCTGAATTATGCAGGCACCATCAGATAGGAGCCAGCTCAGCCACAGCTGAAGAAACCCCTAGTAACCTCTTTAAGAACCCTGGTTAAAAATGTTTCCTTTAAAGCATACATGAAGCATTACCTGTCTCCGGGCTTATAATGGATCAGTGATGGATAGGAGGACAGACACCAGTTCCTCCACAGTGGCAGACATTGGCTTGCTGGTGCAGGGCTGTGTGCCTAAGTCCAGCTCTCTGTGCACAGCCCTGAGCTCCAACCTAACCTACGCCAGGCCCTCTTCACTGCAGTGGGTCTCCAGCAGTTGCCTGGAGGGTTTCCAAAATAGTTAGCACTTTCCCAGCCACCTTCTGGATGCCTTTTTCCAGGCGATTGGCTGGGGCATGATAAATATTCACACTGATCATTTCAATCTCCCTGCCCTATATTCTGGAAAAGTTTTTTCAGAGGCAGGTGGGAGGACTCAAACTCTCAGTTCAGGTAACCCTGACCAGACAAAAACAATCATTCGCTGTTCCACTCACTACAATGAAGCCAAAAAGAACATTCAACTGGTAGCTTAACTGAAGGAAAGGTGCTACTCCTGCTTTAAGGCATCTAAGAAGGATGACCTGTCTCCAGGCTTATAATTGACCGGTGGTAGTGTGACGGACCACCTGGCACCCCGCCTGGGTGCCCCTGCCAAAATACAGGGGCACCCACCAGTGGCTCCACCAGGAACAAGGTATTATAGATGAGAATTGCATCAATGAACTGGACAACATTAGCTTAGGTACAAACAGGAACTCTTTATTGTAAATTCACAAAGAATTATACCACACAAAATCAGATATGAGCTTGATCACATTATCCTAAACAATGCAAACTATAAACAGTAATATCACTAGTGCATCTCACAGTACATCCTATGAACAGCTAACAGTAACCTTATTAAACAGTCATCTAACTAAAAGTAAGCTAATTAACAGCCAGGCCCCCAGGCCAGCTTTGATTAGTCAGGGATCCCACTCCAGACTGTCCGGCAACAAGTCCACTGCCCTGGATATACAAAGTACATTATACATGCTGCTTTTCAGGTGTTTGGCTTTCACTTGTGTAATCTAGCCACCTGAAAAGTCATCACAAGACAAAACTCATCCAATGTTCCAGCAGTCAGAAAAAGTGGAATTCATTTATCTTCATAGATTTCTTAAGGGAGATTGTTGATAAAAAAAATTCTGTCCCAAGTAGAGGAGCTTCTCCAACCCAGTCTGCAGGAGGGCCACCATATTTCCTCTGACTATTCACCTGTACAAGATTAATATTATATCTTTCCATCCACTCCAGAAGGGAAGCTTTATTGTCTTTATTCAGAGAATGGATCTAAGCCTCGCTCTCAGCGTTCATCGTGTTGTTTTCCATCATTAGAGGATGATCTACTCTCTCACAAAATCCCCAGTCTCCCCCGTGGACCATAATCAGTGGGTAGAAGGCTAGCCTCTAGTGCTCTCCAAAAGCCCCTGTCCCATTTGGGTCTGTCACAGGTGGATTACGATAAAAGCAGAGCTGGCAGCTTCCCAAGGCCCCAGACTCCATGGGGGGCTATGGGGAAGCTGGGGGTAGTCATGGTGCCTTGATCAAGCTGAACTGTACAGCTCACAGCTCCATAAAAATAACGATGCTCAGTGGACAGCTTTTAAAAAAATAGAAAAATGCTGTACTACATGATTAAAAATTATTCTTGTATGTCAGCTCTAAATTTGTTGAAGCGATGGGTTAGAAAGAAAAAAATTAAAGATTGACACATTTTTGAGAAACAATAAAATTCACGAGAATTCAGCCAGCAGTGGAACTCATTTTGAACTCAAATAATTAGATTAAACTAAATGAACATATACACGTCCTTTCTCAACACAGCAAGAAATCCTAATCAATGGTAAAAGGGGGAAAAAAAAGTAATTAAAGCAGAAATAAAGTATCGAAGACTTATAGGAACCAAGCGTAGATATCAGGTAGAAGATAATTGCTGTTCCAAGTACGTTTTCTATAATTGGTTTCGTTCAGGGTGAGAGCCCGAGAAAAGCCATTTTTTGCTTGTTATGTTTTGTCTGGTTTTTCCCTGTGCGCAGCGCCGATCTAATAAATACAAAACAGCCTCACTTCTCGTGTCTAGTGTTTGGAAAGAACAGATTTTGGGATTATAGTAAATCTTGGACTATTACATTGTTGTCTCTGAGAGGAATTAAAATGAAGAGATGGTAATCAAAAATGCTTTGGTGGTATGAGAGTGGGAAGAGTACCATCGCTATAGTGTATCAGTTAAACATTTACTTAACCACTTTCAGACCGGACCAATTTGCTGGTCAAAGACCAGACCACTTTTTGCGATTCGGCACTGCGTCGCTTTAACTGACAATTGCGCGGTCGTGCGACGTGGCTCCCAAACAAAATTAACGTCCTTTTTTTCCCACAAATAGAGCTTTCTTTTGGTGGTATTTGATCACCCCTGCGGTTTTTATTTTTTGCGCTATAAACAAAAATAGAGCGATAATTTTGAAAAAAACGCATTATTATTTACTTTTTTGTAATAATAAATATCCCCCAAAAATATATAAAAAAACATTTTTTTCCCTCAGTTTAGGCCGATACGTATTCTTCTACATATTTTTGGTAAAAAAAATCGCAATAAGCGACTATTGATTGGTTTGCGCAAAAGTTATAGCGTTTACAAAATAGGGATAGTTTTATAGCATTTTTATTAATAATTTTTTATTATTTTTTTTTTTACTAGTAATGGCGGCGATCTGCGATTTTTATTGTGACTGCGACATTGTGGGGGACCCATCGGACATTTTTGACACATTTTTGGGACCATTGTCATTTATACAGTAATCACTGCTATATAAATGCAGTGATTCCTGTGTAAATGACACTGGCAGTGAAAGGGTTAACCAGTGGGTGGCAGTGTAGGGGTTAAGTGTTCCTAGGGGTGTGTTACTAACTGTGGGGGGGTTGGGCTTTCATTTAGTGTACACTGATCTCTGCTCCAATCACATGGAGCAGAGATCAGCGTCACTAGTTGCTAGGCAGAATGGAAAAATGTTGTTTATACAGCATTTCCTCCATTCGGCCGCTCCGTGAGACGATCGCGGGGATGCCCGCGGCGATCGAGTCCACGGGTCCCGCGACCGGACTCACGGGGGTCCCGACCAGCGCGGCGGCGCGCTCCCGATGGCACGGCGGCAACGAATATTGGACGTACATGTACGCCAATATGCCTGCCCGTGCCATTCTGTCGACGTACATCGTCGTGCGCTGGTCGGGAAGTGGTTAAAAAGCAGCTACTCTATGGTTGAGAAGAAAAATAAAATCCTAAGCCCTTGTACACACGGTCGCACATTCTGGCAACCAAATCCGCTGGATTTTGTCCGACGGATTTTGTCCGACGGATTGTGTCCGAAACTGTTGCATACACACGGTTGCACGAAGTTGTCGGAAATTCCGATCGTTCAGAACGTATTGACGTTATTTTGTTACGACGGGACTACGTTCAGGCTAGTAGCCAATAGCTTTGATGTAGGAATTTGATCTGAGCATGCGTGGCACTTTGTCCGATCGGAATTCTCTACACATGATCCGAGTATGTCCGATCGGACCAGTTTGTCGGAAAATATTTCCAACAAGTTGGAAAATTGGGTCCGACGGATATTCCGACGGAATCAGTCCGATGCATACCACACACAGTCGGATTATCCGACAACACGGTCCGATAGGACACATTCCGACGGATTCTCCGACCGTGTGTACAAGGGCTTACAGGTGCTCAATGTACATTTTAGGAATTTAAACTTTATAGCAAATTCCTATCTTGTTTCACCAGGCTGATTCTAAATTGCGCCCTGTGCTCCTTCATCCAGAGTGGAAGCACCCTAATGCAGGAAGTGTGTTACTGGGCATATCACCAGGTGAAAACAGGAGGAAAAAATGCTCAACTATATACACCTGTCTGCTCCCTTCACCTGTCTTGAATCCTAAATGTACCCCCGCTACCACAATGGACACCTACCTGCCTGCATTATATTTTCACCGATACCATGTCTCCCTTGTCACAGCCACCTACCTGCACTCAGGTGTAAGGTTTACACAGTATAAACTGCCTAACCAGATTACTGTAACTCTAGATGAGGGTTTCTCAACCAGGGTTCTGTGGAACCTTGGGTTCCTCCAAAGTTTGCTAGGGGTTCCTTGAGCAATGAAAAGTTTTTAACTCCCAGTAAGCACTGATATCATTTGTCTTATTATCTGTCTGTAAGGGGGCAGTTTTACACCTGGTGAAGTGTCCTTTTCCCAATGACCATTAATATAAGTGGTCCTTCTCCCACCAATGTATGGGACCACTACAATAACATGATAAAGTGTTTCCATGGGCCACCAATGTTGGGGACACTAAAATTGTCCCTGTTGGTGGTTCTTTTCTGGTTATTTTTAATGTTTGTACCATTTCAATACTGTTACTGATGTAAGAGATGGTAACGTTACTGGTTGCAGATCTCCTTTTCTGTCATAAAATGGCACTAACAGGTGTGCCTTGTTTAGCCAGTGACTGGCCTTAGGCAGTGGTATCATGGGAGTAGTCTGGAGGAGGATCTGGACTGCAGCCATGACTGGGAAACAACTACAATGTCCAGGAGTACCTGGGAGCAGGAAGAGTCATATAAAAAGAAAAGCACAGGAAGAAGCGAGACAGTTGGGGGCGCATACTGACTGAAGTAAGAAGGGAGAAGAAGTGCTGTGCTGTGTTGTGCCATACTGAGCTGTTCCTGTGCTGAGTTTCACTGGACACTGCCACATCTTAGACCAGGAAGCTGGGCTGGGCACAGTTCGTTGCAGGATTAGCCATTCGGATGCCCACTCAGGGGGACACTTGCTGGTGAATCGGACCGTCCAAACCCTCTGAACAATCTCCAAGGTGTTAGCCACCTCACCTGCTGCAGTAGTGGCCTCCTGCCGTGCATCAGACCATTCATCATCAGAGAACTACAGAGGAAAGAAGTGGTGAGAGAGACATAGACCCACTGTTGAGCTGAACCCATTTGCAAATATCCTGCAGGCATAGACCTTGAAGCTGCTGTGTGAAATGCTTATACTGTTTTAGGCCAGGCCCAAAGTAGCCACGTCATTTGAGTTGTTTTCCAAAGTACTGCAACTGTGCACAGCTTAGCTCCTGGCCACTGCAACTAAGCCTGTTACCTTCCAAGTAATCTAGTCATCTGTACTCAGAAAACCCCTTCTCTGCTAAAATCAACCTCCTAGACACATAACTGCAACAACCAGTTTATTGACATACCCTAATTTCCCTTCACGCCAACATCTTTAAAGGGCCCTAACATAGCCGGCAGAAGATCTACCAAGATGTTTTTAAAACACTCTATCCTGTGGGCAGATCTGTAATTAAAGTGGTTGTAAAGGCTCAAGGTTTTTTATCTTCATGTGTTACATGCATGAAGGTGAAAAACCTTCTGTGTGCAGCAGCCCCCCTAATACTTATCTGAGCCCCATCTTGAACTAGTGATGTGTACAAGAGCAGCGGCCTTCCTGGGTTTTTTCCTTCTCATTGGCTGAGGCAGCAATCACAGAAAGTGAGCCAATGAGGATAGAGCAGGGACGGAGCCCAGCTGCGCTCCATGTGTGAACGGACACATAGAGCAGAATATTGGGAGCAAGCCTGCTAGAGTGTCCCCAGAGCAAGCTACGAGGTTAATAATACAGCTGTAGTGCTACTCCCACAAGAGCCACTGGTGGATAAAATATCTCCCACCCTGCATAGCCAGGCACACAAATTTTCCACAGCGCATGTAGTCAGAAAACAGTTCTTGCAGTTTTGTTTTGTATTTTATTAGGGGAATTCTACTTGGACAAACTCAGAACTCTTCAGGGACACCAACTATATACAGTCTGTATATACACTTATCTTTCTACCTCCAGCAACAACTCCCAAGACCAGCTGGCACTGTACGGATGGTCTGATAAGAGTGCAATCAGACCATAGCAAATGCCATTTGCAGGCAGGGACCACGGGCCCCTCTGGTTGTGTAGCAAAAAGAAGTCCCAGTGCTATCCTACTCCTGTGGCTATTCATTCCAGCACCACCTCTTCAGGCACTGCCAGCCATCCTGGCTGCAGCTGACCCTTTCACTAGCCCTCCTGGCTAAGACTCCACAGGCCTCCCAGACTAACTTTGCATCCATCCCAGACTGCTTCCACCCAATCCTCTCAGGTATGCCTTTAAGTCTTCTGACTGTAACACTCACCAGCCCTCTTGGATGTCTTCCTATCTGGAAACTTGCCCTAGTATTGTTCTCTTGCTGTCTTCAACCTTGCTCCCGTGCCTCCTGGTCAGGATCCCTCCATGTGTCATGAGGAGGGTCCCTTCCGCACTTGAACCCAGGCCCGAGGTCACCCCACCAGACTAGGGGGCACCTACAAAGGTCACCGACAGCCTAAGGCCGGATTGTCTGGCCAACTAAGTTCGTCAGACAATCCGACAGACAGTCCGTCCTACTTTTGAATGAACGGACTTGACCACACACGATGAACAGACAGTCCGCTGAAAGCTTGCGCGATGACGTGTACAGCACGTACGATGGGACTAGAAATACGACGTCCAATACACTGCAATGCAACCTTCGGCGTGTAAATCCTTTCTGAGCATGTGCCATACTTAGTCCGTCCAACTTGCCTACACACGAGCGAACTGTCCGCTGAAACCAAGTTTGGACGGACAAAATTACGGAAATTCCGAAAGACTTAGTCCGCCAGACTGTCCGCTGAAGCCCACTGTCCGCTGAAAAAGTCCGCTGAAGCCCACACACGAGCGGATTGTCCGCTGAAAAACTAAGTTGGCCAGACAATCCGCCCGTGTGTACGCGGCCTAAGGCATGCTCAGAAAGGATTTACACGGCCGAAGGTTGCATTGCAGTGTATTGGACGTCGAATTTCTAGTCCCGTCGTACGTGCCGTACACGTCATCGCGCAAGCTTTCAGCGGACTGTCTGTTCGTCTTGTGTGGTCAAGTCCGTTCATTCAAAAGTAGGACGGACTGTCTGTCGGATTGTCTGACGAACTTAGTTGGCCAGACAATCCGCCCGTGTGTACGCGGCCTTAGACTTCATCTCCATCTTCCACCCGAGCTCCACTGCCCCAGCTGGGCTGACCCTGAGTATTTGAGGGATCCTTCCCCCTGCCAACCCATCTTTTGGGGATTGGTCAGGGCCTTCATGAATACTCCAGGCAGCTCCACCTTACTTCCCCTCCCATTCTTCTGGACGTTTCTAGTAAGTTTGAGAAGCAGGGTGGAGGTCTCAGTGATGCTGCCTGTGAGTCACCTAGCTCTCCCTGGATCTCTGCCCAACCCAAGAAAAAACACACAGTCTTGGCTGCCAGTGAAGTCTGAACAAATTTACCTACACTAAACAATTTTTTTTATATTTCTAGCACACTAGAGAGTGCTACACAGTCATTGTTGTTCTCATGCTGATTGACTTAAAGGATAAGATCACCTTTAAAAAACAAATGCAAATCTTTTTCAGGTAAAAAAATGTGCATTTATAATTTTGTTTACTTGGAGCCTGTAAAACAATGATGGGTGCCATGCAGGACTCCTGCAGACTTGTTAGTGCATCTGTCTGCTCCAGTGGTGGCTGGTGAAGTTTTAGGATGGGGGGGGCGCCAGACCCGCCCTTCCTTTTTGACCCCTCCCACTTGGTGAAAATGGGCATGGTTTTAGCAAAATCGTGGGCGTGGCTCTAAGGTGGTGTGGTTAGTGTCTGAGATGACCGAAGGGCGGAGGGAGAGGGAGAGAGGGATGGGGGGATAGAAGGCCCAGATCCTACACAACAATAGAAATATGTGTATTCTAGAAAGTTTAACAATCAGTAGATAAAGATATTCCCAACACCAGGTGTTAGCACTTCAATCATCCTGGCATCATGATTGTTATGGTGCCACGATGATTGAAGCTCATTATTTCTATTAAAACATTGTAATATAAAATTAAATCATTCAACTCACCATAATGCAGAATCAGTGGGGGCCCTGAGCGTGTCACTAGCCACGTCACCTGCCACCAGGTGTCCCTAGCGGAGCCCGTCCTTACATCAGGTGCCCCCAGTGAAGTCCCTCCTTACATGCAGCCTGTGTCCCACCAAATGCAGAAGCCTGTGTCACCATCAATTGCAGCAGCCTGTGTCACCATCAATTGCAGCAGCATGTGTCCCACCACATTGCAGCAGCATGTGTCCCACCAAATTGCAGCAGCATGTGTCACCATCAAATTGCAGAAGCATGTGTCACCATCAAATTGCAGCAGCATGTGTCACCACCATCAATTGTAGCAGCATGTATCACCACCAAATTGCAGCAGCATGTGTCACCACCAAATTGCAGCAGCATGTGTCATCATCAATTGCAGTAGCATGTGTCACCACCAAATTGCAGCAGCATGCGTCCCACCAAATTGCAGCAGCATGTGTCACCACCAAATTGCAGCAGCATGTGTCACCACCAATTGCCGTAGCATGTGTCCCACCAAATTGCAGCAGCATGTGTCATCATCAATTGCAGCAGCATGTGTCCCACCAAATTGCAGCAGCATGTGTCACCACCAAATTGCAGCAGCCTCACATCAAACCTCCCCTCCCCCCATTACTTACCTTGCAGTGTGTTGTCCTCTCCAGCAGTGTCTCCTGTGGAGAGGTCTGTCCTCTCATACTTCCTGTTTCCTCTGTCCTGGGCGCAATTGGAGAGAGAAAACAGGAAGTGACATCAACTCAGATGTCAATCAAACCTCCCGGCTGTAGTAATATATACTACGAACGGGCTGAAGCTACTCGGTGCTTCAGAAGCAAATGAGGCGCCACGTCTGCAATCTCGTGATTGCATAGACGTGGTGCTTCCCATAGGTGCACTGTGTCCGGCGTCAGACTGTGTCCGGCATCCGAACACAGTGCACTTAAAGACCTTTTTTATCTTTTTTAAAGGGCCAGCTTTAAAAAAAATAGTTTTTTTTGCCTTTTTTTGTGACTGCCTGGAGCCTGGAGGGGGTGGGGTGACACCCAGGCGCCCCTTATGGATGGGCCGCCATTGGTCTGCTCATACCTCATACAGGCCAGCAGATACACACTAATAGAAAAAGAGAATGAATTACCAGAGCGCTCAACAGCGCCGTAGTAGTTCATTGAAAACTACAAGCCAACAGCCGCAAAGGCTGATGGGACTTGTAGTTTTCCATTTCACAGAACACTGGGAATGAAAAGCGCTGCGCTGTCATGTTTTCTCTAGATAAGAGAAGATCCCCTGCTCGCTGTCAAAACAGGGGCTTGGGGAGATGCGGGCGTCAGTGCAATTGTAACATGTTACATGTTACACCCATATTGAGGGTGTAACATGTAACATATGGGTGTAACATGTAACATGTTACAAAAGGTGAACTTATCCTTTAAGCTTCCAATATATTCTGTCCTACTTTTATGTTTTTTTTGTAGTCTGTTTACCTTTTATAGAGTTTTGAGTCTAGTTCTTCTGTGCCTGCTAAGATCTACAGAAAGGGACACTAGTGGTGTCAGTGAGGGTGAGGCCTCACAAAGGGCTGGACCAGATCAGAAGACCCACAATTTCCAGTGGCTCCTATGGGGGTAGAGCTACACTGAAACTATTTTTTTTTCTCATAGAGCAAGAGAGCATTAAAAAAAATGATCTGCCTTAAATGTCAAATGTGCTAGATGCACTATATTCTTTATTCTTTTAGGTATTATTCCATTTACAACTTACCACGCAAATGTGTCATAAACTTGAAATTTTATATTTTAGCAAGGGTTCCCTGAGAAAATAATTTTAAGGTTCCTGTATTAAAAAAGCTGAGAAAGGCTCCTATAGAAGATGATATCATTGCTATCAGCAGCACAGGGGCCAAGCGGTTAGCACTTCCATCTGGCAGCACTAGGGGTGGCAATTTGAATCCCAACCATGTTGCTACCTACCTGAAGTCTGCATGTTGTCCATGTCCCTGCGTGGGTTTCCTCCCACACTCCATATGCTATTGGGTTAATTGGCTCCTGTCTAAATTGTCCCTAGTATGTGTATGTATGAATGTGAGTTAGGACCCTTAGATTATAAGCTCTTGGGGACAGGGATTGATGTGAATGTATAATAAAAATGTAAAGCGCTGTGTAAATGAATGGTGCTATATAAGTATTAATAATAAAATCATACATACATATCTATCAATCCACCACACATCAGTCTGTAGTATTTAGACAACTGGTTACATTTAAATTGCAGACACCAATCACATTTTAGCTTGCGGAAAACAAATTCTAATTGGTTGCTTTGGGCCACTGAACACAATGCCCTTTCCTTTTTTTTTTCTAAACACGACAATAAATCTCCCCCCCGTCCATGTCCTTCAAGGAGCCAATCTTTTTCTTAAAACATTACGCAGCAGACGGGGAATGGGTCTACATCGACCTGATGTTGTGTGATTCAAGCAATTACAAGATATTCTTTGAAAAAGGACATGATACTTGTCGTAATCTCATCCCCGCGTATCTGGATGGAAGCTGCATAGAAATTGAGTTTAAGCAGAAACGCCTCCGCCATCTGCGAAGCCTGTTTGTGTCTCTCCGGCAGTCGGCACGTTGACGCTTGTCAACAAGTTAAAGCCTCGCAAAGATGATAAAAGAAAATAAGTCACGGGAAGATGTAGACCCAGTCAAGTGAATGCATATGAAGAGGTCCTGCTTAGTGATGGAATATGTACTGTGTCGGAAGCTGGAATAATAATGCGGCTTGGGACTACCGCATGCGTAAAAGCCGTATGTCTAGTTCAATCCGACAGGCGGTGTTGGTTTTCTGAGAGAGATCAATGGTTCATGGTGAGGACTCCTTGGAGAGAAGGTGAATAGTTATGCTACAGTAGATGGACAGAAACCATTGATCACCCAACATTAAGGCTTAGAGAAACTCAAATCAAATATAAAAATGTAATGAAAATACATACAGGAAATACAATGTATGGTACCTAAAGGTTCTTTACCCTGAATCTATTTAGGTGCAGCAGTTCTCTGTAAAAGTTCACTCATTCACACTAGTGGTTGAACTGCAGTTTTAACATATCCCCCCCGATCATTCCCGCTTTAGCTGCAAAGGCAGGGGCCAGAGGTTAAAGCTGTGTTTCAGCTATAAAAATGTTTTTTTAAAAGTCAGCAGCTAAAAAAAAAAAGTAACTGCTGACTTTTAATAAGGAGACTTACCTCTCCAGGGCACCCGTAATGTCGGCCGCCGAGGCCGACATGTCCCTCGGCTCTCGGGTCCCAGCGCCGCCATTCGTACTAAGGGAAACAGGCAGTGGAGCCTTGCGGCTTCACTGCCCATTTCCTATTGCGGATGCGCGAATCGAGTCGCGCTTTGTGAATGGGACGCGCTGTGTTAGGGAACACACAGTTCCCAGAACACAGCGCGCCCCATTACCCAGAAGACCGAAGATCACCGAGGAGCAGGAAGAAGGCAGATTAGGAAGACTGCCTAGCAACAGCGATTTCTGACCAGGTAAAAGTTTTTTAATTTTTTTTTAATAATATTAATGCTCTTTTTTTTTTCAGGGTGGCCCTCCACTTTAACACAGGCCAAGGCCACAGCAGGACTTAGACCCCCTGTTGCTTTCAGCAGGAGTTATATTTAATTGAATGGAGCTGCTCTGCAAGTGCCCCACAGCCACTTGCAATTCATGCTTCTGTGGGGTTCACAATGGTTAAAGCAGACAGTGAGGAGCTGATACAATGCCTCCACACGGCCTATCAAATGCTCACTGAATAGTGAACCAAACATTCTTCACAGATTAAAGTAAATCTGAATGATCCCTAAGGCTTAGTTTATAGTATACCCATACAAGTGCAACCGAGTGTACATGCATTTGTAGGTACGGTGCAGCGTGGTGTGGCAGCAATAATACACACCGTCCAAGTGCGACAAAAGAACTTGTATTGAAATAATGCAAAGACAATTCACAATAAACCCAGCAGAAGGACAACCAACCAGGAATACTTACAGTTCCAGCAGTGTGTAGACAGTAGGTTTCAGCCAAACTGACAGTGCGTGTTAGGAGGCATAGTGCAGCCTGGTTGTCCCATATCCAAGCTAGAAGATGTCCAGAAAAGTTAAAATCAATATGCTTTCCCTCCTCGTCAGGAATCTTTCCTTGCCGCTAGTTCTGTCCCTCCCTGGCCAGGTACCTGTCCCTACTCTACCAACTTGCAAAATACCTGCCAAGCCTAGGATCCAGGGCTTGACACTGCCTGACCCAAGATGGCTGCTAGAGTCACATGGGGCGCAAGCATCCAACCAGATCGCTTCCCAAGTGACCCAGGAAACCATAGAGGAAACATGTTCCTCCTAACTTCCTCTCCAACTGCAGCGCCACGCTGCGGAATAGCACCACCTGCAGTGGAGAAAATAGACTACACCTGCCTACATGTTCCTGGGCTCCTCTGTCCCACCTGTGGATCGGGTGCCAGCATAGTGGGTAATCCCGGGGAGAGGGAGGGAGACCAGCAAACATCTATTCACTGATCTCCCGACTTATTAAGAACCTGGAAGTGACACAAATGACATCACTTCCGGGTTCTGCTGTCATTTTCTCTGGCCACTGCGGAAGGGGATAAATCTTACAGAGCACAATCTGCACTCCGTCTGTGATAGATAGATAGATAGATAGATAGATAGATAGATAGATAGATAGATAGATAGATAGATAGATAGATAGATCCATTCAATTCGTATCCAGTCATTTATTGGGAGATGGTATACGAAGATTTTAACCACTTCCCACCCGGCCAATGCACATATACGGCCGGGTGGGAGCCGTCTACTTCTGATAGGACGTTCAGGAACGTCCTTCAGAAGGAGCGGGATCGCGCGCGCGCGTGCCCGTGCAGCGGCACGATCCCGATGTGCTCGTGTCACCCGGACACGGCGCATCTCAGATCGGCAGGAGGGCTTTGTGATTGGCCCTCCTGATCACATGACGGCCGTGTCCAATCACGGCCGTCATGTGATGTAAACAAACAGCCGGTTGCTAGGCAATCGGCTCCTCCTCTCCTCACACAGAAGTCATCGCTGAGGAGAGGAGAGCAGATCGCTGCAGCCGGCTGATGATCAGTGAGTATGAGCTGTTTTTTACAGCTTTTTACTCACTGATCACCAGTCTAGTGTAAACACACAACACACCACACAGTATAAACACAGTCCCCACATATGTCCCCAAAACACACATGTCCCCAAAACATACATGTCCACAAATAATAAAAACACATGTCCCTAATAATAAAAACATGTCCCCCACATATGTCTCACTACAATCACATGTCCCAATGATTATCTGCACACATATGTACGTGATCACCTGCACACATATGTACATGATCATTTGCGTACATATGTCCGTGATCACACAAACCAATTAATCTACACTTAACGGAATTTTTTTTCCCAAAAACATGTAGCAGAATACATTTTGACTTAAGTTTATGACAACATTTGATTTTATTGGATTTCTTTTAAAATAGAAAAAAGAAAAATATTGTTTTTTTTCCAAATTTCCGCTTTTTTGCGCTTATATCGCAAAAAATAAAAAATTGAGTCGTGAATAAATACCACTAAAATAAAGCTCTATTTGTGCGAACAAAATGATAAAAATTTAATTTGGGTACAGTGTAGCATGACCGCGCAATTGTCACTGAAAGCGCTAGAGCGATGAAAGCTGAAAATTGGGCTGGGAAAGTGCCCTGTATTGAAGTGGTTAACGTGTGGTGATCGTTAGATAGATAGATAGATAGATAGATAGATAGATAGATAGATAGATAGATAGATAGATAGATAGATAGATAGATAGATAGATAGATAGATGGCTAGATAGACAGATAGATAGATAGATAGATGGCTAGATAGATAGATAGATAGATAGATAGATAGATAGATAGATAGATAGATAGATAGATAGATAGATAGATAGATAGATAGATAGATAGATAGATAGATAGATAGATAGATAGATAGAGAGATAGAGAGATAGAGAGATGAATAGATATTTAAGTGCTACATTATTGCTTTATTCAATGAGGCTCAGAGATCAGCATCCCAGGAACCTGTTTATTGTATGTAAAGAATTAAGTAATTCTCTGGTGATAGGCTCCCTTTTCCATTCTTTTTTATTCTTGAATACCATCAATACATGATATCCGACGTCAGGGATGCTTTTTCACTTTTCTTTTTCGTTAACAGCTAGGAGTGGAGCTTGGAATGTTATCGTCGTGCTGTGACATTAAGTATAAATGAAGCAGATAAAAGCACCCGAGACTGGAGGAAAGAATTTACCCCGGAGCCGCTTACAGAGAATGAGAAATTTTTCCGTTTGCTCGTAACTGTTTCAAGTAAAAAAAAAAAATGTTCTTCTATCACTCTCTATCATATTGATGTCTGTCTTACACAAGGAAAAAAAAAGTACTGCAGCTTATTTATATTTTTACTAAAATAGAATTCCAGACTAAACCTAAGTAGTCCTAAAAATGTCCCCTACCCTCCCCGGTGTCAGCCAGCGGCACAATAAGCTCTGATTTTTATGTATTATTTATATATATATATATATATATATATATATATATATATATATATTGTGACTCTGAGAATGTGACCCCCAGATCCTTCTCCTAGTGCACTAGAGCCGCAGCTTTATTAAATGTGGATTTGGTTTGCAGGAGCCAGTAAAAGGTGGAAATACCTTTCTTACTGGGCAGGGTAGATGACCAGAAAGACCAGGCCATACTAGGTACATTGATGCAAGGAATGCGGTTTTTCCATAGATAGGATACAATTTGCATGTGTAAATAGGTGTCGAGGGGGTGAACATGGTATTTGGTGGGGTGGATGATTGTTTTATTATGTTTAAGAAATGTTTGGGCTAGAGGGAATGAATTTAGTGGGCCCTTGGGCATAAAATGTTGTTCTATAGCTCTCCATTGTTTGTCCAGAGAGTGCATGAACTAATATTTAAGTTGTTAAACCAACAAAAAAAAGGACCTCAACCTCCAATTATCTCAATAAAATGGCATAACTCAAATCACCTTATATCACTCCCCCTCATATAGGAGGCTGCTACCGTAACCGAAAACAATATAAGTAAAGAATCATCCCCTTTGGGGGAAACACAAGAGAGGTCCACCACCGAAGAAAAAAAGGGGAAGGCTAGATGGCTACTTATGGCTGCAGTGGATCAATTTAGGTGAAAGTTTTTAATAAAAAAGTTTTTTATTTAAATATCAAAAAATACCATTATGGCAAAAATTAATTCAGTACAATAACTTCATGTAAGAGTCATCCTAATATGTTTTACAAAATACTCACATTACACCACCTATGTAATTAATCAAAAACTTTTTAAACCTACAACCAATATTTAAAAGACACATAAAGACAATAGACCAACATAAAACATATACACGGACAGAGGCGCCTCACAAAACAAACACATACTAGGACTCCTTGAGGAAAACCAAGGCCCCTTAAATAATTATTTAAATAATCAGTAATTCATGTAATAGGAGTCCTAGTATATGTAATTCCCTAGCATAGTGAAAATCTGAATGTACGTCTAGCAGTTCCCCTAGATTAAATCTAAAAATATGTACATTCTACTGAAGAGAGAAAATAGCTGCTCTATTGGTAACGAGCAAAAGAAAAACGAATTCCTCATTGTAGTTCTATATATTGCATCTATCGCTTTTCAGGTGTCAGCTGATTTTCCGTTAGTAGGTTGTCAAGTGCACTTTAAATGAATCCCAAAGTTAAGAAGATCCACTAAACGAGATAATTGCCTTTCTCAGTTAATATTTAAGTTGGTCCAGCAATACTGCTAGATAGTAGCCATGTAAGTATGGGAGCCCCATTCCTCTGACTATTTTGGGTTTAGTCAGTGTGGCAAAGGGACAACTTGGTTTTTTCCCTTGCCATAAGAAATTGTTTAGAATGCGATTCAGTTCAGCAAAGAACGAAGAGGGGATTGAGATCAGTAGTGCTCGGTATACATATAAGATTTTTGGGAAGTACCAACATTTTAAATGCCACCAAACCAGACCACGTTAAGTAAAATTTGCTAAGTCTATCTAGTTCAGCTTTGCAAGATGAGATTAGGGGAGTGTAGTTGGCACAGATTAGTGGAAGGAAGTGTTAAGGATATACCTAAATAGGGAACAGAACATTCTGTTCATTGGAAGGGGAAAGACGTTTGTAAACAGGATTTATCAATCTTAATGATGTTCATACTAAGCACGTTGCATTTGGATTAGTTGATTTTATGGTAAGAAAAATTTAGTTAAATGCCTTCAGCACATTATACACTTCGGGCAGGTAGGCTCTGTTAGTGTAAGAATAATATCGTCGGCAAAAAGCGTAATTTTGTGTTCTTTGCCCTCTATGGATATTCCGGTCCGGAGATGGAGTTGTGATTTCTTATCTTATGAGCCAAGGGCTCCATCAGGAGCGTAAAGATAATAGGAGAGTGGGCAGCCCTGGCGAGTGCCATTTGTAATATTACATTTTTGAGATAAGAAACCATCATAGAGCACATGCACTGATGGATAGAGTAAATGGCCATGATAGCTGCCAGGATACTGCCGCTAAAGCCAAATTTGGATAGAGTATGGCAGGCATATGCAATTAGCAGACTTCCAGCTGTTGCCGAACTACAAGTCCCATGAGGCATAGCAAGACTCTGACAGCCACAAGCATGACACCCAGAGGCAGAGGCATGATGGGACTTGTAGTTTTGCAACAGCTGGAGGTCCGCTAATTGCATATCCCTGGAGTATGGCATAAGTATACCCCATGAATCCTATTGAATGTTTTTTCAGCATCAAGGGGTAAGAGAATGGAGGGGACTTTAGTAGCTTCAGAATGATGTAGCAGGTTGATAATCTTATGAGTGACATTAGGGGCCTGGTGGTCTGTAATAAAGCCAACCTGATCAGCAGCAATCAGTTGAGGTATGAAGGGCACCAACCTCCCGGAGATTGATTTGGCATACATTTTTACATCCGTGTTGAGGAGAGATATGGGTCTAAAGTTTTGGGGGGTCATCGGCTCCTTCCCTGGCTTTGGCAGAGTGACAATTGTTGCATTCAATATTTCAGATAGAAAAGAGCCAGGGGACACAGAAGTATTGAATGTTGATTGCAGGTGAGGTATCAGTGATTGAGAAAAAAGTTTATAATACTCAGCCGAGAGGCCATCTGGACTAGGCGATTTTTTGTTGGGGAGAGAGGTATTTGCTTTCTAGTTGTGAGAGAGAAGGGTGCATTGAGATCATGCAAATGTTCTTCTGATAGTGTTGGGAGATTCAAGGAGTCTAAAAATGTAGATATTAATTCATCTGAAGGTTGTGACGTGTGGGGATCTTCTCCTAAATTGTATAGGGAGCTATAAAATTTGCCAAAGGCATTGACAAAGTCTTGTGGGTTGTATAGTTTGCCCCCCTATAATGTAGGGAATTTTTTGTTTCGCCACCCGTTGTTTTACTTCAGCAGCCAATAATTTGCCAGTCTTATTGCCATGAGCATAGAAATTTGATTGTACTTTACATAAGTATTTGGCATGTTGAGCTGCTAGAAAGATGTTAAGATCGTTCCTGGCTTGAGACAACTTGTTGCTAGTAACGATATTGGGATTATTTTTGTTATCATCTTCCAGTTAGGAGATAGGGGTCATCAGGCTGTTGAACTGCTGTGTTCTCTAGCATTTGGCTATGGCACTCATCTTTAGTAACAATCCTCTAATGTACACTTTTTGTGCAGTCCAAGTTGTAGTAGGGTCAACCACAGAAGGCGCGTTAATTTCAAAGAATTCTTGGATATAGTGTGTGATTGTTTTCAGGTAAGTAGGAATAGACATTAACGTCGGATCATTGCGCCAAACATTCCTGCTCCTTCCATTGTCGCCCCCCCCCCCCCCCCCACACACACACACACACACACACACACACATGGAAATGGGAGCATGGTCTGACCAGGTTATTGTATGAATGGTAGAGGACATAACATCATGAAGAAGAGTCTTGTCAATTAGCATATAGTTGATTATCGAGTACGAGCAATGTGGTTTGGAAAAGCAGGTGTAATCTCTTTCCGTATAGTGTTGCCATCTCCATATATCAAAAAAGAGAGTTAGACCAGATAAAGGACTGCAGGGAGCATGGACGTGCTCTTCGTGGAGAGGAAGTGGAGACATACATGGAAGTATCTGGAACTAGGTTAAAGTCTCCGCATAATATAAGTCGGCCTTGCATTTTTTTTCCAGATCTTATGGATAAAAAATTAATTGCTTTGAGTTTGGTGCTTAGACATTTGCAATGGTATATATAACGTTATTGATTTGATAGACAAGTATGGTGTATCGACATTGATCATCCATGGTGACATCCAAAGATTGGAAAGCTACAGTGTCTTTAACTGCAATTGCCACTCCTCGTTTTTTGTGAGGTGCATTGGCCAGGTAAATATGAACAAAGTTCTTGTGGTTGAATGGTTGAGCACAGAAGTGAGTCTCCTGAAGACATAGGATGTCATTACACAATTTGCGAGCATCTGACCATAGTGAATAGCCTTTGTTGGGACTATTGAGCCCTTTAACATTGAATGTGGTAATTGTAAATGCCGCAATGAATATTACAAGTATGATCCAAAGATTACTGTAGAGGTCAATAAAGATACCGTATAAATAGCAGGGAGAGAGCTTCTCTGTAGCAGTAGATACGTAGTAGCGCTAAGACGTTAAGTGATGCATAATGACCTGGCTGTATAATGTTGAGTAGGTAAGACAAGGAATTCTTAAGTTTCAAATGCATAAGGCAGAGGCAGTAGTTGTGAAGATATGCCTATGTTATATCCGAAGGAGAATAAACGATTAAAACAGGAGTTCAGAAAAGGCGTAACAGTTACAAGATCAAATGCAACAAACTCTAAAAATAAACTAGTTATCCTGCAAGGTCACGACTAATAAGTTGAGGGAGATCAACCAAGGGCCAATTCTCATAGGGCAACTACCAAGGTTAAGGTATATTTACTAGATCTCTGGGAATAAGTGATCATTTCAGTTGATAGGTTCGATGCATGCCAGTTGACGCCATTGTGCTGACGGTCTGAGGATGGGCTACCAGGAGAGGCCTGGGATTCCAGAACATTCCAACATCACAGTAAAGCCAATCCTTCTTTGATGGAGTGATTGATATGTTCTTATCCATCTTTAGTAATCACCAATTTCACGGGGTGTCTCCATTTATACAGTATCTTATGGTTTTGTAATCAGCTAACTAATCCACTCTACCTCCTCCTCTCATTTACTGTGGGCCTCCACTAATTCATTGAAATGAGAGGTAACTTCACCCATCTTGGTTTCAACAAGGGAGATCCTGTCATCTAGTTCATGGATATCAGCTTTAAAATGATGAACCATAGTCACAATATCAGTGTGAATTGAGCTTTGTAAGGATAACATCATCTTGTTTAAAGAAAGGTAGGAAAGAACCCGTGCTACGGAAATAAGAATTTGAAAAATGTATATGATAGGACTGCTGCTAAAGTGAAAGGTGAAAGACCCCAATAAACTAAAACCACTTTAAAAAATACACAAATAGATTTCATGTTGGATATATTGCAATTAGCAATGGAAAACAACTATTTCTTGCATGACAAGCAATACTACAAACAAATAAGGGGTGTCACCATGGGAGGTAAATATGCTCCCACAGTGGAAAATATCTTTATGAGCAAGTGGGAGTCAGAAGAAATATATGGTAGAAACTTTCAAGAATTAATAACATATAAATGGTATATTGATGATATTTTTATCATCTGGGAGGGCAGTGAGAATACTTTGAAGGAATTCTTACAACACATCAATATTAATTAATATATCATATCCTTCACAGCAAGTTACAGTACAGAGAAGGTTAATTATTTGGATTTAGAAATATTTAAAACAAGGCAATAGCATATATACCCACACATTCAAGAAAAACACAGATAGTAACAGCTACATTCTCACCTGCAGTGGCCACCATCCAAAATGAATTTCAGGCATACCTAAAGAGCAGTTCATGAGGGTAAAATGAAATTGTGATCTTCCAGAGGACTATCAAACACAATCCAATATGTTGCTGGACAGGTTTGAAAAAAGGGATACAAACACCTACAGCTTATTAGCACACAAAGAGAAGTAGGGTAGGGTTAATGGATAGGAAAGTATTACTCACCCCCAAAACTAAAAAAAGAAGAAAAATATGATCTTACCTTCTGTAATGAATTTAATAGACAACATAAACAAATAGAAAAAATAATAAAAAAACTCATTGGCCCATTTTGATCAGAGATCCAACATTGGCCCAAACAATACCAACACACCCCAAGTTTATTTACAGGTGTCCACCAATATTGAAGGATAGAATTGTCAAAAGTATTCCAGACCATCCTAAAAAGATGGTGACTTTCCTTGTGTCACGTACCTGGTGGTAGAGCCCAACTTGCAGGAGGAGACCTCTCTTGCGGCTCCGACTCAAGGGCCCTGGTAGTGTATACAGGTAACACAAGAGTCAAGAGTGGCACAAGTGTCCGGCAGGATCAACAGCTGGAACAGGGGATGGCTGGAATCGGAGGGAAACAGGATCAGCAGGCAGGTGCAGGAAGTTGAAGCAGAGCGGCAGGCGGAGAGGCTGGACCAGGACACCAATGCAGGAACTCTGGCAGAGGCAGGACTTCAGGCAGGTGCTGTAACCACTACTGGAGGTAGAGCAGCAGACGGCACCGGAACAGGAGGCTGGAAGCAGAGCAGTCAGACAAGCCGGGTCGGAGGTCAGGCGGTCAGCGGAGGTACCAAGGATCAAGCAGGTGGATGGTCGGACGAGCCGGGTCAGTAAACGGGCAGGCAGCAAAAGCACAGAAGGATCAAGCAGAGGGGAAGTCAGGCAGGCCGGGGTCAGATGCAGGCGGATAGCAGGAGTAGTAGGTAAACAAGCCGGGTCAACAGGTCACAGAAGGCAGGTTCTCAGAATCAGGGTACTCGCACTCTGTAGATCAGACAGCAAGAACTGGATGTGACCCACTGAGTTAAATAGCCCGCCTGGGGCCAACGAGTGTACACACGCGTGCACGACCATGCGCGCACACTCGCGCGCAGGTGTGCACCCGCGAACGCGCGGCGGAAGGTCCGGACTGACCACTGCTGGCAGGATCCTCGTGACACCTTGACCAAACAGGGTTTTTCAAGTGAGGCAAATATTTAACATGCAGGACATATAAAGGAGGCAAAAGAAAAATAACACATTTCAAATCCAAAACTACAGGACAGATATAGGAGATATCTAAATGTATTACTTGTGGCACACGTGTCACATACCTATTAGAATGTGAATGTGGTCTCCAAAATGTGGGTCAGACCACAAGAGAACTTTAAGTGAGACTACGAGAACACATCAATAATATCAAAAAGGGCTTCCGAAAACACAGCTTATCATACCATTTTAGAAGATTTCATAATAGGGACCTATCTAAATTAATTTTTTGTGGCATTGATAGAGTGGAGAGACATTGGAGGGATACCAATCTGAAACAGGCTCTTTCTCAAAATGAAACTCAATGGATATATTAAGTAAAATCTTTAGTGCCTAAAGGGTTAAACGTGGACTTAGACATTAATTGTTATATTAATCATTTTTCATTTTAATAATATTGTATTCATTTTATGTATATTAATGTATTTTTATGTATATCGATGTATTCATTTTTGTCAATTTACTTTATTGTATGCTGTACAAATTATTTGATTAGGATTGCCCCCCATTAGAAACATTTATAATTATTTAATAAGACATTATCATATTGTTATAGTATGTTTAATTCTACATTGGGCGGATTTGGCTTCCTATATATAATGTCCCATTTAAGCATCCATAGGGTTTTTGAATGCTTCCTGTGTACACCAGAAGTGATTCTATACTGATCTGATATGTGGGAAGATGGTGATTGGCTCACTTCCGGTTTTGACATAAACGTCACTTCCGATTCTGGCAAAAACATCACAAGTGGTTATAATTATTATTGCGCCATCAGGGGGAGTAGTGGGCTTCATTGGGTGTAGTGGGAGGGACTTAATATATATAAGGCAGCCAGTCACAGGCTCCAGAAGCTTCTGATGATGCCCAGTAGGAGGGGCGAAATGCATCAAGATAACGAGATCTGGTGACCATTTGTTTGCACGCCAAGATGACGTTTCTCTGCACATTTTTAAAGTTTTTTGATTTAAGTGTAATATCTTTGGAATTTATGAATAAACCTCGCAGTATTACAATATCTACATCCTTTTTTCCTTAATTGCTATACATCTTCATGGATGCCTGATCACTGAGTAAGATGGGAAGGATGTGCATATGTTTTAATCATACTGGTGGAAGATAGGAGTTATCCGTATGTGGTGTCCATACAATCTAACTATCACTGATGGGAGATGCTGATCTGGAGATACTAACAGGTGCATTTATTGCCTTTTTCTGGTGAGTGGGGACCCAGGAGGGGAGCACGAATAGTCACTTGAAAACCATTACCACAACTGTTTACAAGTTCAGCATACAACATTGGATGGACTTTATGTGATTGCATTTTATATATCTTTGCACTTTACATTGGCACTGAACACTTTATATTGTGTTGTTAACTTATATCATGATACTGTATATGTTGATATAGGTTTACCCAATATTGTATTGGTTTGAGTTTAAGAAGCAGCACTGAGTTTAATTTAATTTTTTTTATCATCTCTTTTAGTGTGGTGTCTATCACTGCCTACCCAGTAGTGGGATATACAGCAATGGAGGTCTGGTTGCATGTGCCCCCTGTGCCAGGTGTCAGTGATAAGTTCTCCTCTTTGTGCTGCTCCTCATTAGAACAGTGTCTGGGCCTGGATTTTGCTGGGCTGCTAGAAGTGGAGGATGTCTGGGTGTTAGTTCCATCACTTACTGTGAATTTGCTGTTTTCCTGTATGAAGCGGGTGCTCTCCCCCTCGTCCTCAGTCCTACTGTGACAGTGAGATGAGTGGCTGCCGGTGCCATCTTGGATTGCAGAATGGGCCAGCGGGGGGAAGAATTCTGTCATCTTCTTCAGTGCTTTGTTTTCTTTCCTCAGTTTTGACATTCCCAGAGAGATGGTGAGTTGATGTGGGACAAACCGCCGATGTCTGGGTGGTTATGTCCACACTATGAGCCCCGTATTGCCGCTGAGAGACAGAGCAGGATCAGTGTGCGGCTATCAAGCGAAGAGTCTGGCCACGCCCCCTCGTATTATTTATATTTTAATCAGTTTGTAATAACGTATGAATTTTATTATATTAATGGTGGTCTTGTGTTGTGCCTATAAGGTCCGTATCTAGGCGTCTGGTGTTTTTTTTTCTGCTTGTCCTGGTCCCATAATTTTCCTTTGGCCTTATAACTATTGGATGTGGCACTTTGAAAGTTCGTATTTGGTTTTTACGTGTTAGGAGATATTTTTAAGAGTAGTTAGTTTTAGGCTGAAATTCTACTTTAAATGTTTCAGGGCAAGTATTGGGGGGATTGGCTCTCCGAGAAGGTTGTTAATTGGGCATTTTATGAAATCGGTGGACTTGTGTGCAAGAAAATAAGTTGGACCTCATTGTTTGAAAAAATGTAAGTCTTGCCCCAGATTCTCAATTGGATTTAGGTCTGGACTTTGACTGGGCCATTCTAACACATGAATATGCTTTAATCCAAACCATTCCATTGTAACTCTGGCTGAAGGTTTAGGGGTCATTGTACTGCTGGAAGGTGAACCTCCGTCCCAGTCTGAAGTCTTTTGCATACTCTAACAGGTTTTCTTCTAATATTGCCCTGCATGTTCCCATCAACTCTGACCATCTTTCAAAGAATGCTATGAATGGAGTGGCAACCTCAGCCTGGACTCCGACCAGGCCACTCCCCAAACACGTTTCACTCTGCCAGCTGGAGCTTAGTCATGGAGAATTCTGACCAGCTTTCCTGTCCCTACTGAAGAAAAGCATCCCTGCAACATGATACGGCCACCACCATGTTTCACGTGGGGATGGGGTGTTTAGGGTGATGTGCAGTGCTAGTTTTCCACCACACATAACGTTTTGCTTTTAGGCCAAAAAGTTACATTTTGTTCTCATCCGACCAGAGCACCTTCTTCCACATGTCTTCTCACAAACTGCAAAGGGGACTTCTTATGGCTTACTTTCAACAATGGCTTTCTTCTTGCCACTTTCCATAAAGGTCAGATTTGTGGAGAGCATGACTAATAGTTGTCCTGTGGACAGATTCTTCCCCCTGAGCTGTGGATCTCTGCAGCTCCTCCAAAGTTACCATGGGCCTCTTGTCTGCTTCTCTGATGAATGCTCTCCTTGCCTGGCCTGTCAGTTTAGGTGGACGGCCATGTCTTGGTAGGTTTGCAGTTGTGCCATACTCTTTCCATTTGCAGATGATGGATTGGACAGTGCTTCGTGAGATGTTCAATGCTTGGAATATTTTTCTATATCCTAACCCTGCTTCAAACTTCTCCACAACTTTATCCCTGAACTGTCTGGTGTGTTCCCTGGTCTTCATGATGCTGTTTGTTCACTAAGGTTCTCTAAAAAATCTCTGAGGGCTTCACAAAACAGCTGTATTTATACTGAGATTAAATTACACACAGGTGAACTCTATTTACTAATTAGGTGACTTCTGAATGCAAGTGGTGCAATTGGTTCCACTAGATTTTAGTTAGGGGTATCAGAGTAAAGGGGGGCTGAATACAAATGCACGCCACACTTTTTAGATATTTATTTGTAAAGTATTTTGAAAAGTATTCATCATTTTACTTCCACTTCACAATTACGCGCCACTTTGTGTTGGTCTATCACATAAAATCCCAATAAAATACAATTACGTCTATGATTGTAACATGACAAAATGTGGAAAATTTGAAGGGGTGTGAATACTTTTTCAAATCTTTTTTGGACTGCCAAACTAGTGTGGTTCAGTTTTTCCTGTAAGCTATATATCAAAAACAAGGTTAAACAGTATTTTATAGAAAATAAAACAGGGTACATTTTCATGATAGCAATCTAAATGTCATCCAGTTAGATTTTAGACTTTAACTTTTACTTCAAACTCATGTCATGTCATTTTCCTTTGTCTTTAATCTCTGTTGGCATCGGAGTCTCTCCCAGTGAGGGACCTGTCTGTAATGAATATTTTGCTGATTAATTTTTGGAACTGTGAACAGACCGAATCAACATGCTGGGCCAATTTTTCAAAATAACACTGCATTTGCTGGATAATTAGCAAGGATGTACAGTATGTGCTTTTTCTAGATTTTCTTACAGATATTTTGTCTGGAAGACCAAAGACGGCAAAGAAGATGTTGTCTTGATGTGAATGTCTTGCTGTTAGCACAGAGTAGGCTGTTATACACATTTGCTTTGGTTTGATGTTTGATCCTTTGATGAGGATAAAGGGAGTAGTTGATTGAGTGGTGCATCAGTTTACTAAGCAAGCTCAAGCTTGTCACTCCTTATGGACAACATAGATGTAAAACGAACCTGCAAAATTAGGAGAGTGAAGGCAAACAGGTAGGTAATGGAGACATTCTATCATTGAGGTAAGTTTTCCCTTGTAGCAAACAGGTAGCTTGAGCACTTGAAGGATGAAGACTGAAAAATGAATGAAAGCCTTCCATGGTCGAGTGCCACTGGTCTTCCTATGTGTATGTCGGGCCCTGCCTCAAGCTGTAGTGTCTAAACCAGGGATCTCAAACTGGTGGCCCTCCTGCTGTTGCGAAACTACAAGTCCCATCATGCCTCTGCCTGTAGAAATCATGCTTGTAACTGTCAACCTTGCAATGCCTCATGGGACTTGTATTTTTGTAACAGCTGGAGGGCGACCAGTTTGAGACCCCTGGTCTAAACACCTGTCATTGCTCAGGTATGTTAAAGGGCCTAGCAGCTTCTTAGAGAAAAGGGAAGATCTATTAACCTTTAACGACAGACAGTGACTGCTGTCAGAGTCATTTGGACTGCTTGGCTGCTAACAAAGGGCCAGCAACTATATGAACTGGTACAAAAGATTTAAGGAAATAAAAGCATGGGTTCATCCCCTAAAATTCATACCAGACCTTTATCCGAGAATGCAGCCTGGATGGCCGGTAAAAGGGGGAAGAGCCCCCCCCCCATCCTAATTCATACCAGGTCACATGTCTTCTACATGGGGAGGATACCCTGCCAGGAGTGACTCACCTGGCAAAGCACCTTTTACAGCATTGATGAGGACAAGGGCCTCTTCCTTACAACCCTGGTCTGGTGGTTGTGGGGGTTTGCAGACTAGGGGCTTTTCAAAATCTGAAAGCCTCCTTTAAAAAATTCTCCCAGTGTAAATCCATTGTTAATCATGTTGTACAGTAATGCAGATCAGAATCACAATGAACCCATCTAAACAAAAACTCATCAACTTCTGCAATGATGCACATGATGCTCACCATGAATGACAGCTCCCGATCACCACTGCTAAATGTAAACAAAGGCGTGGGGTCTCCCGGGTGATGTAATTTACCAAATCACATTTTTCTAAGCCTACAGATTTCATTGGCCTCAGGAAGCACAGACACCTTTTACGCCTGTGCAGTCTTCTTGACACCAAGGATGGGATATTTGTATCTTGAACATGATGGTTCCACAATTTTCACGCCTCCCATCCTGTTCTTGACACTTAAAATCTACCTTTACCTATTCCGCTGTGATGGTATTCAGATGTCTGTACTACCTGTGTAGGTATAAATGCTAGGGTATGTTCCTGACACTCATTGGAATTGAAGAAGTGGTCTGGATAAGCTATGAAAGTCTTCAATGTTACGAAACAAATCAAGTTAATTGTGACTTGGTACCCTTATTACACTAGATTTCCTCAGCTTTTTCATCCTGAATGATGGCCAGCATCATTCTGTCCACTTCCTCTGAGCCCAGGCTGCCATGAACACAACAGTCTGGATTTACTGTACTAGGTGGTCCAGGCAGACTCTATTCTTCGGGGGCCATGCCAAGGTAAGGTCCTCCCAAGTACTTTCAGCTCAAGTGCACGGAACTACACCCTATTAATCAGGAGTGAGTAAAGTGCATATGTACTGTGCAATAAAAATGCAAAATAAATAAGTGCTTTGGGGTGCCAATGTGTAAGACAAAAATTAGTAGTGATAGCGACCAAAAACCATATTAATCTGGAAACCATATATAATTATAAATATAAATCTTAAATTAAAGTTACCGTAATATAATGAGCAAGAGTCCCTCTATAAGGAGGTGATGCTGGAGTAAATTGGATGGAAGCATGCCAAATTGCCCCCAGTGCAAACACAACCAGATTATTCAAGCACCAGACAAGCTAGTTATGGCCCAAGGTGCAATGCAGTCAATTTAAAAACTCCTCTGGTTCCAGTTGAAGGGCCCAGCCCAAGAGGCCTGTATGAAAAGAAAGGTGCAAGGGTGCTGCGGCCAAGGTTCCATACTAAAAATGCAATGAGTTACCCCACAGGAAATTTTTATGGCACCTCTGAACTGCCACTCCTGGGGCACAAGCACTGAGGGCTTTTCTCAACCCAGCCCCTGGCCAGACAAATACAGCTCCATTCCTAGCCAGGCATTAGTACTTAAAGTGGTAGTATGGTCAATTTTTTAACTTTTACCTACAGGAAAGCCTATAATAAGGCTTACCTGTAGGTAAAAATAATATCTCCTAAACCTGTACGGTTTAGGAGATATTCCCCTCGGTATGCGCCGCTGACTGCAGTGGCGCATGCGCACAAGGGGGTTCTCTCCGTGAAAATCCGGCAGCGCTCGTGCGGCCGGACTGAAATCTCCCGCGCGCATGCGAGGGAGTGACGATATCGCGGCTCCGGCCACTCACAGCGCCGGAGCCGCGATACCCGGAAGAGACGTCGAGGGAGCATGTCGGCTCCCTCGGCGTGGATCGGGCCAGATGTCGGGGCCTCGTTCTAAGGTAAGTATTTCATAATGAGCTAGTATGCGGTGCATACTAGCTCATAATGCATTTTGCTTTGCAGGTTTAAAAAAAAAAAAAAAATTGCGGGTTTACTACCGCTTTAAGGGAGAGTCCTGCCTTCAACTGGGGACAAGCCTGGTAAACCAGGCCAGAATCAACGCAGGAAAAAAGAACTCTTCTACCGTACCCATCTTATTACATCAGAAATTACTAAATGGTGGCATCAACTGGAAAAGGGAACCAGCCTTCTGTTCCTGAAAACTGATCAGCTACTACACTTGATCTTAGCCAAAAGGCTCAGAAGCTATTTAGGGTTCATTTTTACTACTGCACCAATTGGTGCTCCCAAGCCTTTATGTGAACTCCATTCTGTGCAATAGTAAGGGTCAGCCACTGCCATCCCCCCAGTCATTGAACTTATGTAGACTTGGTTCTAGTTCACTTGCTTCAGTCAACATATAGGAATTCAGCCATCAAGATTAGATCAAGCTCAGAATAGGTCTTGAAATTGAGGCGAATGATGAAAATAATTGCTGCCATTCCGGTAACTGAACCCATTTTTTGTTGGTGGAATATTTTTTTCTTCTATTTTTACATTATAATTAGCTCTAAAGTGACCAGCCTTTTCCTCAAACCATTTAATACCGTGACGCATAATGCATCTTATTAGAGTTACCAGACTGGAAAATAAATACTTCATGCTACATTGGGCTCATTAAGGAGTTCTTTTGGGAGAATCGTTCATTAGTTATTTCTCTTTTCCTGTCTTCAGAAGTACTTGTTGCATGTAGAATTCTTGTAAACTGGTATTGTGTGGATCTTGGCATTTTTGGGGTCAAGATGCCATTGATGGCGGAGCTTTGCATGGGACTGTTAGCCAACAATTAAATCTACTGCCTAACCATAACTATTCTTAAAACATCCAGTCTGGCCTCCTGCTACCTATCCTGTCTACTCTTTGCAAAATAAAGATGTGTATACTGTACTTAGCTTTTTTCAGTCTGCTCCAGCCCATTCACACGATCCCCTGTGGAGTGGAGAGACTGCTTGACAATGGCTGGGAATTCCAGGAGCGATGACGTCACCCATAGGCTCCCATAGCCCATTTGTTGTCAGCGCTCCCTCCTCTCCCCTGCAGCCTGCTGCTCACCAACACAGGGGAGCTGGAGCTGAGGGATCTCATGAGTGGACCAGAGTGGGCTGAAAATAGGAAAGTAACGTATTTATCGGCGTATAACACGCACTTTTTTCCCTGTAAAATCGGGGAAATCAGTGGTGCGTGTTATACGCCGATCCCCCACTATTTTTACTTCTTTCTGCCGCTCTCTGTGGCTTCCGGCTATTTTCGGCCGTTCTCGGCTATTTTCGGCCGCACTCGGTCGTTCTTGGCGGCTTTCGGAAAGCCGAAAGCCGCCGAGAACTGCCAAAAATAGCCAAGAATGGCCGAGTGCGGCCAAAAATACCCGAAAGCCGCCGAGAGTGGCCGAGAACTACCAAGCGCCGCCGAGATACACAGGACATCCGCTCTGTATTTCGGCGGCATCATTTTTAAATGGCAAAGCCACAGACAAGGCTGCAAATGAGTGCCACAGCTAAATGCAAGGCTGCAAATGAGTGACAAGGCTGCAATGCAAGGCTGCAAATGACTGATAAGGCTGCATTGATGGGCATTTCAATGTAAGTTTTTTTCCTTAAACTTCCCTCCTAAAAGTTTTTTTCTTTTAAATTCCCTCCTAAACTTGGGGTGCGTGTTATACGCCGATAAATACAGTATACAGGTCTTTTTACATACGGTAGACAGGATAGGTAACGGGAGGGGGAAGGGATTTTTTTAATAGTTATGGTTAGTCAGGAATTATACCTTAAGTTTAACAGTTAAGACCCAACAAAAGACAACCTCCGCCCAGCCCATCTTTGAGCCCCTGCCTGCAGTGTGTCTTGTGAGCTATCATTAAGTACTGTTTGATAGTGTGAAACGCATCAGCTCTTCTGTCTGTTCTGCTGTGGCATGTATTTTTTTATTTTTCTTGACGAATAAAGGCTACTTTTTTGGAGTGCGGCTGTCCAGAAATGTTCTCATTTTCATTGCTACATGTATTGCCAGCACCTGTGGCTTCTAAATTAGTGGAGAAGTTCATTCCAAACTGACCTGCCTGGATATCCCTTTCCCTGCTGCAGTGTATCATATTTTTTTTATTTTATACCTACCTTTTTCTGTTGTCTTCTGGATTCTCGCCTCCTTTGGCCTTCTCCCAGCTGTTGGTGGTCCTGCATATTGCAGAAAGTGGCAATGACATGATGACATTTTTGTCCTCCCAGGGGGTGGCCCATGACACCCTTTACTGACAGTTTTTGCTCATGGCTGAGGACATCTTTTGGTAGAGAAAAGGCCCCAGATGCTTTTTACTAAATAACTAGGGATTTTTGTGTAAACCCATCTCAAAAGTGTGCATATAGCCTTAAGGTAGGGAATATTTTGAAATGAATTGATACCATGGATGGATGGCGCTCTGTAGACACAAAGAGAACTGGGAGTAAGGTTGAAGGCTTGTTCATACCAGGTGTAACACATGTAGAATTCTGTATTTTCCAGCATCACAAAAAAAAAAAAAAAGTTCTCCTTTTTCACATACAGTGGTGTGAAAAAGTGTTTGCCCCCTTCCTCATTTCCTGTTCCTTTGCATGTTTGTCACACTTAAGTGTTTCGGAACATCAAACCAATTTAAACAATAGTCAAGGACAACACAAGTAAACACAAAATGCAATTTGTAAATGAAGGTGTTTATTATTAAAGGGGAAAAAAAATCCAAACCATCATGGCCCTGTGTGAAAAAGTGATTGCCCCCCTTGTTAAAACATAATATAACTGTGGTTGTCCACACCTGAGTTCAATTTCTCTAGCCACACCCAGGCCTGATTATTGCCACACCTGTTCACAATCAAGGCATCACTTAAATAGGAGCTGCTTGACACAGTAAGGTCCACCAGAAGATCCTTAAAAGCTACACATCATGCCGAGACCCAAAGAAATTCAGGAACAATTGAGAAAGAAAGTAATTGAGATCTATCAGTCTGGAAAGGGTTATAAAGCCATTTCCAAAGCTTTGGGAATCCAGCGAACCACAGTGAGAGCCATTATCCACAAATGGCGAAGACATGAAACAGTGGTGAACCTTCCCAGGAGTGGCCGGCCGCCCAAAATGACCCCAAGAGCGCAGCGACGACTCATCCAAGAGGTCACAAAAGACCCCACAACAACGTCCAAGGAACTGCAGGCCTCACTTGCCTCAGTTAAGGTCAGCGTTCATGCCTCCACCATCAGGAAAAGACTGGGCAAAAATGGCCTGCATGGCAGAGTTCCAAGGAGAAAACCACTGCTGAGCAAAAAGAACATCAAAGCTCGTCTCAATTTCTCCACAACACATCTTGATGATCCCCAAGACTTTTGGGACAACATTCTGTGGACCGATGAGACAAAAGTGGAACTCTTTGGAAGGTGTGTGTCCAAGTATATCTGGCGTAGAAGGAACACTGCATTTCAGAAAAAGAACATTATACCAACAGTAAAATATGGTGGTGGTAGTGTGATGGTCTGGGGCTGTTTTGCTGCTTCAGGACCTGGAAGACTTGCCGTGATAAAAGGAACTATGAATTCTGCTGTCTACCAAGAGATCCTGAAGGAGAATGTCCGACCATCTGTTCGTGTACTCAAGCTGAAACGAACTTGGGTTCTGCAGCAGGACAATGATCCTAAACACACCAGCAAGTCCACCACCGAATGGCTGAAGAAAAACAAAATGAAGACTTTGGAGTGGCCTAGCCAAAGTCCTGACCTGAATCCTATTGAGATGTTGTGGTATGACCTTAAAAAGGCTGTTCATGCTCGAAAACCCTCTAATGTAACTGAATTAGGACAATTCTGCAAAGATGAGTGGGCCAAAATTCCTCCAGGACGCTGTAAAAGCCTCATTGCACGTTATCGCAAACGCTTGGTTGCAGTTGTTGCTGCTAAGGGTGGCCCAACCAGTTATTAGGTTTAGGGGGCAATCACTTTTTCACACAGGGCCATGATGGTTTGGATTTTTTTTCACCTTTAATAATAAACACCTTCGTTTACAAATTGCATTTTGTGTTTACTTGTGTTGTCCTTGACTATTGTTTAAATTGGTTTGATGTTCCGAAACACTTAAGTGTGACAAACATGCAAAGGAACAGGAAATGAGGAAGGGGGCAAACACTTTTTCACACCACTGTACATTATACCATTTTACAGTGAGGGAAAAAGGTATTTGATCCCCTGCTGATTTTGTACATATGCCCCTGACAAAGAAATGGTCAGTCTATAATTTTAATGGTAGGTTTATTTTAACAGTGATAGAGTAACAACAAAAATTTCCAGAAAAATGCATTTTCAAGTTATACATTGATTCGCATTTTTTTTTTATAATTGTAATTTTCAAATCAAGTACAAAGTAATCGAGCATTAGAATAATCAATAAACAGAAGTGAATATAGATTATAACACAAACATTGACTACAGAAGACAGAGAATAACGTCCATATATGCAGGCACAAGGGTGGTCTGCATAACCATATCATGTAGAATGATTAATAAACAGTTTACTAAAACAAAAATGTCATTTGACAAAAGGCCGATTGATTTGCATTTTAATGAGCGAAATAAGTATTTGAACCCTTCACAAAACATGACTTAATACTTGGTGACAAAACCCTTGTTGGCAATCACAGAGGTCAGACGTTTCTTGTAGTTGTCCTCTAGGTTTGCACACATCTCAGGAGGGATTTTGTTCCACTCCTCTTTGTAGATCCTCTCCAAGTCATTAAGGTTTTCGAGGCTCACGTTTGGTAACGCGAACCTTCAGCTCCCTCAACATATTTTCTATGGGATTAGGGCCTGGAGGCTGGCTAGGCCACTCCAGGACCTTAATGTGCTTATTCTTGAGCCACTCCTTTGTTGCCTTGGCCATATGTTTCGGGTCATTGTCATGCTAGAATACCCATCCACGAGCCATTTTCAATGCCCTGGCTGAGGGAAGGAGGTTCTCATCCAAGATTTGACGGAACAGGTCTCCGGTCATTGTTCCTTTGATGCAGTGAAGGTTTCCTGTCCCCTTAGCAGAAAAACACCCCCAAAGCTTAATGTTTCCACCTCCATGTTTGATGGATGATGGTGTTCTTGGAGTCATAGGCAGCATTCCTCCTCCTCCAAACACAACGAGTTGCGTTGATGCCATAGAGCTCGAATTTGTTCTCAACTGACCACAACACTTTCACCCAGTTCTCCTCTAAATCATTCAGATGTTCATTAGCAAGCTTCAGACAGGCTTGTACATGTGCTTTCTTGAGCAGGGGGACCTTGCGGGCACATCAGGATGTCAGTCCTTCACGGTGTAGTGTGTTAACAATTGTTTTCTTAGTAACTATGGTCCCATCTGCCTTGAGATCATTGACATGATTCTCCCATGTAATTCTGAGCTGATTCCTCACCGTCCTCATGATCATTGAAACTCCATGAGGTGAGATCTTGCCTGGAGCCCCAGACCGAGGGAGATTGACAGTTACTTTGTGTTTCTTCCATTTGCGAATAATCGCACCAACCGTTGTCACCCTCTCTCCAAGCTGCTTGGCGATGGTCTTGTAGCCCATTCCAGGCTTGTGTAGGTCTACAATCTTGTCCCTGACATCCTTGGACAGCTCTTTGGTCTTGCCCATGGTGATTGGGATCTGATTGATTGATTGCTTCTGTGGACAAGTGTCTTTTATACAGGTAACAAGCTGAGATTAGGAGCACTCCCTTTAAGAGAGTGCCCCTAATCTCAGCTCGCTATCTGATTAGATGACACCTGGGAGCCAGAAATCTTGCCAATTTATATGGGATCAAATACTTATTTCACTCATTAGAATGCAAATCAATTTATAACTTTTTTGAAATGCGTTTTTCTGAATATTTTTGTTGTTATTCTGTCTCTGTTATTTTGTTGCATGAACGTTAATGTCATCCCAGTCTTAGTCAGTAGGGTTTAATATTGAGTTGGCCCACCCTTCGCACCTATACCAGCTTCAAATCTTCTGGGAAGGCTGTCCACAAGGTTTAGGAGTGTGTCTATGGGAATGTTTGACCATTCTTCCAGAAGCCCATTTTAGAGGTTAGGCACTGATGGTGAACGAGAAGGCCTGGCTCGCAGTCTTCTCTCTAATTCATCCCAAAGGTGTTCTGTTGGGTTGAGGTCAGGACTCTGTGCAGGCCAGTCAACTTCCTCCACCTCAAACTCGCTCATCCTTGTCTTTATGGACCTTACTTTGTGCACTGATGCACAGCATATTGGAACAGGAAGGGGCCATCCCCAAACTGTTCTCATAAAGTCGGGAGCATGAAATTGTCCAAAATGTCTTGGTATGCTGACACCTTAATGCCACGTACACACGGTTGGAATTTCCAACAAAAAATGTTCGATGTGAGCTTGTTGTCAGAAATTCCGACCATGTGTAGGCTCCATCGGACATTTGCTGTCGGAATTTCCGACAACAAAAATTTAATAGCTGGATCTCAAATTTTCCGATGACAAAATCCGTTTGCCGGAAATTCCGAGCGCACAATTCCAACACACAAAATTCCACGCATGCTCGGAATCAAGCAGAAGAGCCGCACTGGCTATTGAACTTCATTTTTCTCGGCTCTTCGTACGTGTTGTACGTCACCGCGTTCTTGACGTTCGGAATTTCCGACAACATTTGTGTGACCGTGTGTATGCAAGACAAGTTTGAGCCAACATCCGTCGTAAATAAATCCACGGTTTTGTTGTCGGAACGTCCGATCGTGTGTATGAGGCATAAGGGTCCCTTTCTGACACCTCTCCCCGAATGGAAATACCTCAGGGCCTGCTGACTTGGGCGCGTGCGAGCCTGCCGACCACCCCTCTGCTACCTCCTCACCCTTTTCTGCTCTTTTCTCTCCCATTTTCCTTTCTACACCCCCTCTCTTCCCCCCCTTTTTTTTCTATTTTACTTCACAAACACAGATCTATACAGTACCTGAACTTCCATGACAGCTGAAATTTATTGTATTGGAAATAATTTTAACCTCTACCCGTTACGCAATTGGGGCTTCCGACCCTAAAATATCCTTCCTGCTGTCACTGTATTTTTGCCTAGACCACTTGTAGTCCTGTTTACAAGTTCTGATATCTGGACTCGATATTGTTCCTCTATGTTGATTGACGCTCCTTACTGTTTTATACATTACATTTATTACTTTATTGCATTGTACTGTATGTTTCTTGTGATAGATACCAATAAAATCTTTGAACAAGAAATAAATCCACGGTTTTGTTGTCGGAATGTCCGATTGTGTGTAAGGGTCTCTTTCACTGGAACTAATTAAGCCCCATACAACCTATCAGATTTTCTGCCAATTTTTGTCTTCAGATATGTGTGCTTCTGGAAGAATGGTCAAACATTCCCATAGACACACTCCTAAACCTTATGGACAGCCTTTCCAGAAGAGCTGAAGCTGTTCTAGCTGCAAAGGGTAGGCCAACTCAATATTGAACCTTATGGACTAAGACTGGTATGCCATTAAAGTTCATGTGCGTGTAAAGGCAGGTGTCCCCAAAATTTTGGTGATATAGTGTATTTTCTTCAATAACCACTAAATATATTCACTTTTTGTGCACTACATGCAAACATAGCAGTGACGTCATCACTGTGCTGTACATAGACTGTGCAAAGAGTAGAGCTGTGGGAGGAACCTACAGGGTTCCTGCAGAAAACTACAGGAAGGGGAGGAGACAAGACCAGCCACCCTGCACAAGGAGAGAGAGTAGCAGGGAGCGACAGGAAGCTCCTGCACAGAGAGAAAGTCTCACATTCTCACATGGATTACTGCACAAATTTGGAAGCAATACACAAAGCACACCGAGATAAAAGCAAGTATACCCATGACTCTTATTTAGACGATATTTTCTTATCCCGGGGATAAGCTTTAATTACTTTGAATTTTATTTGCAGAGATTGTTTATTTTACATTTTTCACTCTACAACATAGGCTAATAATTCCCCGTAACTGTCCCAGTTTTCCAAACTTACTTATGATGAATGAAAACGGTTGAGGCCACATCCATAGCTGCTATTTAGGTCTGCTGCCTCCCTTTATGCCATTTGCAATAAACTGTACCACTGTGTAATTCAGAATTACAGCAATCAATTATTTTTATACCTACAAAACCATTTTAATTCCAGAGCAAATGTAACAAGTGTTCAGAATTAATGGCTCGAAGCAAAACATTAGCTTGCGTACACAAATAAACTTTTATGTGGTGATATTTAATTTCGCTGGCTTGTTTGTAGCATAGAGACCAACTCCAGCTTGCGAGAAGAACAAAAATAATAATAATAAATAAACAATAAATAAACAATTACAAAAAAAAAAACTCTGACTACAATACTAACCTCCTCTCTGGCACTGTCCCCTGCAGACTCACCCCCATAGTGTAATTTAACTTATTTTCTATGGGCCCAGGGTGTCGTGGACCACTCCCCTGCCCTGGGCATAAAGGAGAATGCTGCAGAATTCTGGATGTGCCCATCTCTCCCGAGAAAGAAAGGGGTGAAGAGGAACTAATATTTCTAAATGCTTCTTTTTCTTTTTCTATAAGTGATCAAGGAGCTTAGAGAGAAGAGGGGGTGGAGACACATTGTGACAATATAACAAAGGGGGATGTCAGCAGGAGGAAGAGAAACAGCAGTACACAGATCTTCATAGTGAAGGGCTGTGCAGGGTGTGTGTCAGCAGGAGGCAGAGGAACAGCAATACACTGATCTTCGTAGTGAAGAGCTGTGCAGGGGATTTGCCAGCAAAAGGCAGAGAAACAGCAGTATACCGATCTTCATAGTGAAGGGTTGTGCGGGGGGAGGGGTGTCAACAGGAAGCACTGGTAGAGAAGTACACCGATGTCAGCAGGAGGCAGTGGGGGAGCAGTATACTGAAACCTTATAGTGAAGAGCTCTGCAGGGTGTGTGTCAGGAGGCAGAGGAACAGCAGTACACCGATCTTCAACGTAAAGAGCTGTGTAGGAGGTGTAACAGCAGAAAGCAGAGGAACAGCAATACACTGTTCTTCATAGTGAAGGGTTGTGCAGGGGGGAGCATGACAGCAGGAGGCAGTGGGGGAGCAGTACATTGAAACCTTTTAGTGAAAAGCTGTTCAGGGTGTGTGTCAGAAGGCAGAGGAACACCAGTACACTGACCTTAAAAGTACAGAGCTGTGTAGGTGTGTAACAGCAGAAGGCAGATGAACAGCAGTACACTGATCTTCATAGTGAAGAGGCTGTGCAGGGGGGGAGGGGGCATGACATCAGGAGGCAGTGGGGGAGCAGTACACTGACACCTTATAGTGAAAAGTAGTGCAGGGTGTGTGTCAGGAGGCAGAGGAACAGCAGTATACTGATCTTCAATGTAAAGAGCTGTGCAGGGTGTGTGTCAGCAGGAGGCAGCGGAACAGCAGTACACTGATCTTCAAAGTAAATAATTGTGCAGGGTGTATGTCAGCAGGAGGCAGAGGAACAGCAGTACACTGATCTTCAAAGTAAATAATTGTGCAGGGTGTATGTCAGCAGGAGGCAGAGGAACAGCAGTATACTGATCTTCAAAGTGAAGATCTGTGTATGGTTGTATCAGCAGGAGCCAGAGGGAGAGCAGTACACTGATCTTCATGGTGAAGAGCTGTGCAGGGGATTTGTCAGCAGAAGGCAGAGGAACAGCAGTATATTGATCTTCATAGTGAAGTGCTGTGCAGGGGGGGTATGTCAACAAGAGGCAGTGGGGGAGCAGTACACTGATCTTCATGGTAAAGGGCTGTGCAGGGTGTGTCAGCAGGAGGCAGAGGAACAGCAGTATACCGATCTTCATAGTGAAGGGCTGTACAGGGGTTGTATCAGCAAAAGGCTGAGAAATCAAAATCCTGCAAAATCAGGGATGGAAATGTTTCTGGGGGGCTTGTAGATCACAAACTTAGCAAAAGCATGCATTGTAAATCCTTAATTAACAAAGCTATCAAAACACAGTCATGCATTAAAAAGGGCATACATTCCACCACACCGCAACGTTAGTGGACCAGCTCTTGGTTCAACCAAAACTCAGATAAACTCTGGGTGGAGCTAGAAAAAGCCACCACAACGTCTTGGGATCTCCCATCGTTACTACTTGCTGCCAGAACGGGCCTTTCGCTACACATGCCTAATATCCCAGCAATTAAAGCCTCAGTAAATGCTTGGAATTTGTTCCATCAGAGACAAACCAATGATAGGGATCAATTTAGGATTAAGGCCCTTATCGGAAATTTTAGAAAACTTAATCCCGTCTCTTAGATTGCTCCCTTGCATTACACAGGGGCTGTCCTATGTTGAAGACCTCAACATCACTCATCCATCTTACAGCCATTATGAAACCCTACAAGTCCAGCGCCTACTTAGAGACAAAGAGATGAAGTCTATTGCAGTGAATGGAGAGATATGGCAAGAGATCAACAATAGACCACATACCGGTAGAAAGGGAGGGATATCTAGATGCTACGCTAAATTACATTCCAAGGAAATATCTACCAAAACAGCCCATATGTTAGCATGGGAAAAGGATCTTGGAATGTCATTTAACAGTGCAGATTGGAAACAAGCTAAACAAACCACATTTAGAGCATCCAGGTGTGTTAACCATTGGTACAATTTTTTTTGAAAATGGTTAACAGGAGCTATCTAGTTCCTCTAATGCCGCGTACACACGTTCGAATTGTATGGCGTACTTAGTCCGACATACAATCCGGCGGACAATCCGGCGGACTTTCTACCGAACGGACTTGGCCACACACGGACACAGCCACACACGGACACACAGAAAGTCCGACGTTCGCTTGCGCAATGACGTACAGCACGTACGACGGGACTAGAAAAAGGAAGTTCAATAGCCAGTAGCCAATAGCTTCCTTTTTCGTACTTGCTTCTGAGCATGCGTCATTCTTAGTCCGCCGTACTAGCATACTGACGGACGTATTGTCCGCTGAAACCCAAGTCTGACAGGAAGATTGGAGTGCAAAAATACTTTCTTAGTCCGCCGGACTTCACGCTGGAAAAGTCCGCTGAAGCCCACACATGATCGAATTGTCCGCTGAAATGCGTTTCGGCAGACTAAGTACGCCGGACAATCTGATCGTGTGTACGCGGCATTAGGCTGTCTAGGATATTCCCTGCGTCAGACCCTATGTGCTGGAGAATGTGCGGAGAGGTGGGATCATTATTCCACATATTTTGGGCGTGGAAATGTTTTCGTAGTTTTTGGAATGGAATATTCCATCTAATCTCAAAGGTTATAGGCCTCCTAATCTCCCCCCAAGCGGAAATGGCCCTTCTTCTCCTTCATTAATGATTCAAATTCTTACTGCAGCGTGTATGACTATAAGATCCCTATGGAAAACTAACAAGGCCCGAATGTGTCGGATACGATTAAAAGAGTGCAGAACTCAATATGAAAGAATATTGGCTTATAGTCAGGAAGCTGAACAAAAAATGTAATGATGGCTGGAATTGCTGGTTAAGTGAATTTCCATTAAAATATATGTAATTTAACAAATGTAGGACAATGCGATCCGTGACGTAAACAGATTGCAAAGTGGTGGGGTGCCACTAGATGGTTTTCGGCATGTTAATATTGTTTACTTACTTTGTATAACCACTTGCCGCTCGCCCTGTAGTAGAATGACGACGGCAAAGTGGTTTCAAAATCCTGACCGGGCATCATATGACCCCCGGGGGCACGCATCGCGACGATCGTTGTTGTCGGGTGTCAGGCTGACACCCTGCAACTGTGATCTCGGTAGAGTCTCCAACCGCCTATTAGTGCCAATCCGTGCCACCTATCAGTGCCCATCCATGCCACCTATCAGTGCCCATCCATGCTCATCCATGCCGCCTATCCATGCCCATCCATGCCGCCTATCCATGTCAATCCATGCCAGCTATCAGTGCCCATCCGTGTCACCCATCAGTGCCACCTATCAGTGCCCATCAGTGCCGCCTATCAGTGCCACATATTAGTGCCCATCAATGCCACCTCATCAGTGCCACCTCATCAGTGCAGTCTCATCAGTGCAGGAGAAAACATACTTATTTACAAAGTTTTGAAACTGAAACAACAAAAAAAAAACATTTTTTTTTCAAAATTTTCGGTATTTTTTTATTTGTTTAGCAAAAAAAAAAACGTTGAGGTGATTAAATACCACCAAAGAAAGCTCTATTTGTGGGGAAAAAAATTATAAAAATGTCATTTGGGTACAGTGTAGCATGACCGCGCAATTGTCATTCAAAGTGCGACAGCGCTGAAAGCTCAAAATTGGTCTGGGCAGGAAGGTGTTTAAGTGCCCTGAATTGAAGTGGTTAAGTTCTAAAAGTTTTTTTTTTCTTTTCTCCCTTACTCCTATATTATTTGTTGATTTCAAGGATAACTGCATGCCAGCGAACTGAATAGTTTCAAAGCTTTAAGATGGACCCATGGCAGATATGGGCCCTTGGAGGAATTATGTGGTTTATTGAACTAACAGGTACCCATCCAGGTCATCGATATATGTATCACTACATTTGAAGTAAACGAAAACAACTCAAAGATGGGGGGTGGGTGTCGCTGAGGCTGGGCACCGGGGCACAGCTAAATCCCCAACAGGGTGCCGGGTGTGCAGCTGGGGTGCCATCTGAGATCTAATGCTAAAACAATGAAGGCATCGAAATGATTACTGTGGATGTAACTAAACAGCTAATGTCTGACTTGCTTCACTCTGATTTGTACCAACTTGTAACCGTTGATATGTAGATGTAATTTTTATTCTTCTTTCTATGTAAATTTGGAAATCTAATAAAAAAAAAAAAAAAGGCATACATTCCCGAGATAGATCAATATGTCTACTCTTTACAAAACACTGGTTCACCCTCATCTGCAATATGCAGTTCAGTTTTGGTCGCCAATCCTCAGGAAAGACGTTGTTGAATTAGAAAGCGAAGGGCAACAAAAGGAATAAGGGGGATGGAGGACTTCAGCTATGAGGATCAGTTACATTACAGATTACAGTTATTCACTCTGGAGAAGAGGGGCGTGAGTGGAAATGTGATTATACTGTACAAATATATCAAAGGTGACTTCAATAACTGTAATAAACAGTTTACTTTAAGGTCCCCGAGGAGGACAAATGGCCATGATTTGAGATTAGAAAAAAAGTTTAACCGTAAATTGTTGTAAGGATTCTTTACTGTTAGGCCGCGTACACACGGGCGGACTGTTCGCTCAACTTTGTCCGCTGAACAGTGTTTCAGCGGACAGTCCGCTCGTGTGTGGGGCTTCAGCGGACAGTTTCAGCGGACAGTTTGACGAACAAAGTTTTTCGGAAATTCCGAAAAACTGTCCGCTGAAACTTTGTTTGAGCGAACAGTCCGCCCGTGTGTAGGCCACTTTCGAAATGAGCAAACTGTTCCCACTCGGAGGGAAGTCTGCTCATTACGAGCGCGTCTCCAGTTAGGCGGGGCCCGCGAAGGAGACGTCGCGGGCCCCGCCGCCTGGTATGGACTTAAAGGGGAACCCAACGCCGAAAAAAAACGGCGTGGGAGTCCCCCCAAAGTCCACAACAGACCCTTGTCCGAGCACGCTACCCGGCCGGCCAGGAAAGGGGGCGAGCGAGCGCGCCCCCCCTTCCGAGCCGTACCAGGCTGCGTGCCCTCAACATGGGGGGTGCCTTGGGGAAGGGGGGGCCACGCGGCCCCCCCACCCCAAAGCGCCTTGTCCCCATGTTGATGAGGACAAGGGCCTCTTCCCGACAACCCTGGCCGTTGGTTGTCGGGGTCTGCGGGCGGGGGGCTTATCGGAATCCGGGAGCCCCCTTTAATAAGGGGGCCCCCGGATACCGGCCCCCCACCCTATGTGAATGAGTATGGGGTACAATGTACCCCTACCCATTCACCTGTAAAATAAAAGTACCCAAAAAAAAAAACACAACACACGAGATAAAATATTTTATTGCACAGCTCGGGGTCTTCTCGCCGGACTCCTCCGCTATCTTCGTGTAGCTCTTTTGCTAGCGGAGGAGTCCGGCTTTCTTCCTCCCCGCCGCCGGCCTCTTCTCCCGACTTCGGGGGTCTTGTCCCCCTCTTCGGTTCTTCTGCCGGGCCACCGCGCCTTCTTATAGCTCTTTTGCAGGCGGTGGCCCGGTCTTCTGTCGCCGCCTTCCGTTCTTCTGTCGCCGCCTTCGGTTCTTCTGCCGGGCCACCGCGCCTTCTTATAGCTCTTTTGCAGGCGGTGGCCCGGTCTTCTGTCGCCGCTGCCGCTGTCGCCGCCGTTCTTGTTCTTCTTCTTGTTCTTCTTCTTCTTCTCTAGGAGATGTTGACACGTCGCTCTCTCCGGCCGGAATGCCAGAGCCGCGCTGAGCGGCCACTTATATAGTGACAATGGGGCGGTGTCACATGGTATATGTCACATGGGTTGGTCACATGGTGACCCCGCCCCCTTACGATGTCATAGTCCCCATGTGACATCAACCCATGTGACCAACCCATGTGACATATACCATGTGACACCGCCCCATTGTCACTATATAAGTGGCCACTCAGCGCGGCTCTGGCATTCCGGCCGGAGAGAGCGACGTGTCAACATCTCCTAGAGAAGAAGAAGAACAACAAGAAGAAGAACAAGAACGGAAGGCGGCGGCAACAGCGGCGACAGAAGACCGGTCCACCGCCTGCAAAAGAGCTATAAGAAGGCGCGGTGGCCCGGCAGAAGAACCGAAGGCGGCGACAGAAGAACGGAAGGCGGCGACAGAAGACCGGGCCACCGCCTGCAAAAGAGCTATAAGAAGGCGCGGTGGCCCGGCAGAAGAACATGAAAATGAACATGAAAATAAAGCATCAAATTGTTACTAAACCCAGGACCCTGCATTCACTATATCTGGTCTCCCACAGTAAACAGAACATGGAAATGCAATTATTTTAGTAAATCTTAACTGCTAAATACCTTTTCTCATCAGTAGTTTATAGCACTCTTATGACTTCTATCAGTGTCTGGTTAAAGCTTGTAGGAGGAGTTTTCATTCTCCTCTGACCCTCTGTCTGGAGAGTGCTCATTGGCCCCGTGCTGATCACATGCACCCTCCCAAAAAAAAAAACTCCCTACACACTCCTGACCCCTGCACTCTGTATGTTACACAGCTCTGACTCCTGCACTCTTTACATGGGTATGATGACTGGGTGCACACATTGGGTGTTGATAAGACAAATGGACAAGCACATCACAAGGAGGGGGTGCTGTTTTGGCATCTCTGCCCTGGGCACTGGATGACCTTGTCCTGACACGGGTTGTGCCTGCAATAAATTAATATTAATTTTACACCGTATCGTAATATAATGTCCTATGCGAAGCTTGTCATATAGGCTTTGAATTCTTCTCATATAGTCCTGGATGCAAATGCTGTTCAGCTGACATTTTTCAGACCAGCTCCAGCAACAAAAATCAACTTTAAAATGGACTTTTGGGTCACATGGTTGGGAGTAAGCACCGACATCTACACTTGGGAGAGGTCCATTTATGAGAATTTCCAAAACAAAAATACAGCATCTGAAGTAAGGAAACTGATATGGGACTCAGTTGAGGCCCAAGCTCTGACTTTAATGTTAGGGAAATTTGTCATCATCCGTGTTGGATTATTAGTAGAAGAAAGTAGTGTTCAACTGTTTCTAGCATGGTGTTAATAATAGAATTGGTCTTCATTTTCTTCCTCTGATAAGACGACAACTATCTTCTAGTTGGCTCCTGTGTTGTCACCCGATCCAATTTCTAAAATAGCAGCTAATAATATTGGTGCACATGTATGACACTTTTTTGAGTTGCTATTACCGAGCTGTGTATAGTCTGTTCATTTAGTTTTTTTTACAAAATTTATTTGGGCATTTTACATGCAGTGCCTTGCAAAAGTATTCGCCCCCTTGGCATTTTTCGTGTTTTTTTGCCTCACAACCTGGAATTAACCACTTGCCGACCGCCGCACGACGATGTACGTCGACAGAATGGCACGGGCAGGCATATGGACGTACATGTACGTCCCTGCCTTCCCGCGGGTGGGGGGCCCGATCGGGCCCCCCCCCCCCCCCGGTGCCAGCGGCGGTCGGTATCCGTTCAGGAGCGATGCGGGATGAGGGGGCGGCCATTCGTTCATGGCCACCCCCTCGCGATCGCTCCTGACGATATTTTTCGTTCCGGCACCGAGGAGAGAGGATCAGTGAGTTGCACCAATACTACACAATACAGTAGAACATGCCAGGCACACTCTCACCCCCCCTTCACCCCCCGATCACCCCCCCAATCACCCCTGCACCCCCAGTCACAGTGACACCAATTGCATTTTTTATTTTTATTTTTTTGCATTGGTGTCATTTGTGACTGTAATAACTGTTAGGGCAGTTAGGGTTAGCCCCCTTTAGTTCTAGAGTACCCCCCTAACCCCCCCAATAAAGGTTTAACCCCGTGATCACCCCCCGTCGCCAGTGTCATTAATGCTGGGTTCACATTGCAGCGGTTTATGAGAACGGATGTGATTTTGCATCGCACTGCAGTGCAAATCACATCCGATCTCTGTGCGATTCGAGTTCAGCCATACAGATAGTATGGCTGAATTCGCATCGCACCCGCCGCACCCACCGCAAACTCGCACGGGACCCTTTTTTTGGTCCGCAGCAGAATCGGATCGCATGGGTGTTCACACCATGCGATCCGATTCCTGTCCGAGTTTGCAGATCGCACTGCGATATGCGAACTGATCTGGGGGTGTCATTAACATTTCACTGACACTCCCAGCAGTTCGCATAGGGCAGTGTGATGCGGGAACCCGCCGCGGATTCGTGGCGTTCCCGCATCGCTCCAGTGTGAACTCAGCCTAATAAGCGATCGTTTTTCTGATCGCTGTATTAGTGTCACAGGTGACGCTAGTTAGGCAGGTAGGTATTTAGGTTCGCCGCAGCTTTTTACAGCGCCAGGGACCCCCATATACTACCGCATAAAGCCCCCTGATTGCCCCCTAGTTAACCCTTTCACCAGTGATCACCATATAACTGTTACAGGTGACGCTGGTTGGTTAGTTATTTTTTTATAGTTTCAGGGCACCCGCCATTTATTACCTAATAAAGGTTTAACCCCCTGATCACCCGGCAGGTGATATAAGTTTGAGGGTCAGATAAGGTCTGCGACGCCCCAGGCAGCGTCAGGTTAGTACCAGTACCGCTAACACCCACGCGCAAAGCATACACCTCCCTTAGTAATATAGTATCTGATCAGATCTATATTAGCGTCGCCAGCAGTTTAGGTTTCCCAAAACGCATTGTTAGCGGGATCAGCCCAGATACCTGCTAGCACCTGCTTTTAGCCCCTCCACCAAGCCCAGCCCAGCCCACCCAAGTGCAGTATCGATCGATCACTGTCACTTACAAAACACAACACATATAACTGCAGCGTTCGCAGAGTCAGGCCTGATCCCTGCGATCGCTAACAGTTTTTTTTGTAGCGTTTTGATACAGTCGCTGACAGCCTAGGTGCTTTTTTACCTGTGAGTCTCACTAGTGTACCCCTAAATTTAGGGGTGTCTACTTTCCAAAATGGGGTCATTTGGGGGGGGTTTGTGCCATCTTGGCATTTTATGGCCTTCAAAACTGTAATAGGTAGTGAGGAGTGAAGTCAAAAATTTACGCCCTTAGAAAGCCTGAAGGCGGTGCTTGGTTTTTGGGGCCCCGTACACGGCTAGGCTCCCAAAAAGTCCCACATATGTGGTATCCCCGTACTCAGGAGAAGCAGCAGAATTTATTTTGGGGTGTCATTTCACATATGCCCATGGCATGTGTGAGCAATATATCATTTAGTGACAACTTTGTGAAAAAAAAAAGTTTGTAATATTCCCGCAACTTGTGGCAAAATATAAAATATTCCATGGACTCAACATGCCTCTCAGCAAATAGCTTGGGGTGTCTACTTTCTAAAATGGGGTCATTTGTGGGGGTTTTGTGCCATCTTGGCATTTTATGGCCTTCAAAACTGTAATAGGTAGTGAGGAGTGAAGTCAAAAATGTACGCCCTTAGAAAGCCTGAAGGCGGTGCTTGGTTTTCGGGGCCCCGTCCGCGGCTAGGCTCCCAAAAAGTCCCACATATGTGGTATCCCCGTACTCAGGAGAAGCAGCAGAATTTATTTTGGGGTGTCATTTCACATATGCCCATAGCATGTGTGAGCAATATATCATTTAGTGACAACTTTGGGAAAAAAAATAAATAAATAAATAAAAGTTTGTAATTTTCCCGCAACTTGTGACAAAATATAAAATATTCCATGCACTTAACATGCCTCTCAGCAAATAGCTTGGGGTGTCTACTTTCTAAAATGGGGTCATTTGTGGGGGTTTTGTGCCATCTTGGCATTTTATGGCCTTCAAAACTGTAATAGGTAGTGAGGAGTGAAGTCAAAAATTTACGCCCTTAGGCCGCGTACACACGGGCGGATTGTCTGCCAAACTTAGTCCGCTGAACCGTGTTTCAGCGGACAATCCGCTCGTGTGTGGGCTTCAGCGGACTTTTTCAGCGGACAGTCTGACGGACTAAGTCTTTCGTAATTTCCGTAATTTTGTCCGTCCAAACTTGGTTTTGTCCGTCCAAACTTGGTTTCAGCGGACAGTCCGCTCGTGTGTAGGCAAGTTGGACGGACTAAGTATGGCGCATGCTCAGAAAGGATTTACACGGCCGAAGGTTGCATTGCAGTGTATTGGACGTCGTTTTTCTAGTCCCGTCGTACGTGCTGTACACGTCATCGCGCAAGCTTTCAGCGGACTGTCTGTTCATCGTGTGTGGTCAAGTCCGTTCATTCAAATGTTGGACGGACTGTCTGTCGGATTGTCTGACGAATTTAGTTGGGTAGACAATCCGCCCGTGTGTACGCGGCCTTAGAAAGCCTGAAGGCGGTGCTTGGTTTTCGAGGGCCCCGTACGTAGCTAGACTCCCGAAAAGTCCCACATATGTGGTATCCCCGTACTCAGGAGAAGCAGCAGAACTTATTTTGGGGTGTCATTTCACATATGCCTATAGCATGTGTGAGCAATATATCATTTAGTGACAACTTTGTGAAAAAAAATAAAAAATAAATAAAAGTTTGTAATTTTCCCGCAACTTGTGGCAAAATATAAAATATTCCATGGACTCAACATGCCTCTCAGCAAATAGCTTGGGGTGTCTACTTTCTAAAATGGGGTCATTTGTGGGTGTTTTGTGCCATCTTGGCATTTTATGGCCTTCAAAACTGTGATAGGTAGTGAGGAGTGAAATTACAAATGTATGCCCTTAGAAATCCTGAAGGCGGTGCTTGGTTTTCGGGGGCCCCGTACGGCTAGGCTTCCAAAAAGTCGACCACATGTGGTATCCCCGTACTCAGGAGAAGCAGCAGAATGTATTTTGGGGTACAATTCCACATATAACCATGGCATGTGTGAGCAATATATCATTTAGTGACAACTTTGTGTAAAAAAAAAAAAATATTTTTTTTTTGTCATTATTCAATCGCTTGAGGCAAAAAAATTAAATATTCAATGGGCTCAACATGCCTCTTATCAATTTCCTTAGGGTGTCTACTTTCCAAAATGGGGTCATTTGGGGGGGTTTTGGACTGCCCTGCCATTTTAGCACCTCAAGAAATGAGATAGGCAGTCATAAACTAAAAGCTGCGTAAATTCCAGAAAACGTACCTTAGTTTGTAGATGTGACAACTTTTGCGCAAACCAATAAATATACAGTTATTGACTTTTTTTTTACCAAAGACATGTGGCTGAATACATTTTGGCCTAAATGTATGACTAAAATTGAGTTTATTGGATTTTTCTAATAACAAAAAGTAGAAAATATCTTTTTTTTTCAAAATTTGCGGTCTTTTTACGTTTATATCGCAAAAAATAAAAATCGCAGAGTCAGTCAAATACCTTTAAAAGAAAGCTCTATTTGTGGGAAAAAAAGGACGCAAATTTTGTTTGGGTACAACATTGCATGACCGCGCAATTACCAGTTGAAGCAGCGCAGTGCCAAATTGTAAAAAGACCTCTGGTCATTGACCAGCAAAATGGTCCGGTCTGAAAGTGGTTAACATGGATTGTTTGAGGATTTGCCTCATTTAATTTACAGAACATGCCCACAACTTTGAGGATTTTTTATTTTTATTTTTTATTGTAAAGCAAACAACAAATAGGACAAAATAACAGAAAATGTGCATAACTATTCATCACCCTAAAGTTAATACTTCGTAGAGCCATCTTTTGCACCTATCACAGCTCCAAGTCGCTTTGGATAAGTCTCTGAGTCTTGCCACATCTTACCACTGGGATATTTGCCCATTCCTCCTTGCAAAACTGCTTCAGCTCCTTCAAGTTGGATGGTTTGCACTTGTGAACGGCAATCTTTAAGCCTGACCACAGATTTACTATTGGATTGAGATCTGGGCTTTGACTAGGCCATTCCAACACATTTACATGTTTCCCCTTAAACCATCAAGTGTTGCTTTAGCAGTGTATTTTGGGTCATTGTCCTGCTGGAAGGTGAACCTCCGTCCTAGCCTCAAATCCCACACAGAGTGGTACAGGTTTTGATCAAGAATATCCCTGTATTTAGCACCATCCATCTTTCCCTCAACTCCTAGGGATCATCAAAGATTTCGATTTTTTTTATAACCTAACCCTGACTTGTACTTCTCAACAACATTGTCCCTTACTTGTTTGGGGAGTTCCTTGGTCTTCATGGTAGTGTTTGGTTAGTAGTGCCTTTTGCTCAGGTGTTGCAGCCTTTCAAAAAGGTGTGTATATGTAATGACAGATCATGTGATACTGATGCCACGTACACACGACTGGACTTTCCGGCAGACTAGGTCCGATGGTCTTCTCGGTGGATGGTCTTCTTCGGTGGAGTTCCGATGGACTTTCCAAATGAACAGACTTGGCCACACATGAACGGACTAAGTCCATTCGAAAGTCCGTTCGTTTGGAATGTGATGACGTAAGACAGGACTAAAAAAGGAAGTTCAATAGCCAGTAGCCAATAGTTTCCCTTGCATCGTATTTGTTCTGTCGGACCAGCATACAGATGAATGGTTTTCCCGATAGGAATTGAGACGTCAGATTTGAAACATGTTCTATTTCTAGGTCTGTCTGATTTTTTTTTTTTAGGAAAAACGATTCGGATTAGCCCACACGCGATCGGATTGTCCGACGGACTGATTCTACCGGACCTGGTTTGCCGGAAGGTCCGTTCGTGTGTACGCGGCATTAGATTGCACACAGGTAGACATCATTTCACTAATTATGGGACTTCTGAAAGTAATTGGTTGCACCAGAGCTTTTTATGGGCTTCATAACAAAGGGGGGTGATTACATACGCACATGCCAATTATCAGTTTTTTTATTTCTGAAAAATATTTTTATGTATATATTTTTCTAATTTTACTTCACCAACTTCGACTATTGTGTTCTTGTCCATCATATATTATGCAGATTCAAAAAACATTGTACTAAAGGCTGTTACAAAATAGGTAAAAAAACAAGGGGGTGAATACTTTTGCATGGCACTGTACTTATTCTTATTTCCATATATTTATCTCAAAGCAAAGAACAATAGCAGAACACACTTGCCCAATGCTCAATGAATACGTAGTAATCCTTAGGGGTACGTCCTTCTTTTGCTTAATATAATTAATTGCATTTCGAATTGGATTATTCTCCACAATATGAACACTTTGGATGATGTGTGTCCACAGGCTGTACTTTTAAGCGCCAAGGTTTGTTGATCAAGTCAAAATTTTTCTTAATGAAGGACATAAATATGTTGGTGTTGAGACGGAGGAATTTAATTTGCCATATGTGCCATCTGTGAAGTGAAGGGCATTGAAAGTTAAGTGTCTACTAGATCTACCGGCTGTATTCACAGTTATTTTGTTGGTGCAATCTGTCAGGTCTGAGCCATTTACAGGGCTGTGGCGTTGGCGTGACTTGTGACTTAAGCGAGCAATGTTTGCAATTAAATCTGTTTTGTAAGATTAATAACATAAATCAAATCAAAATGCCAAACAAAATGAATTAAAGGTACAGGTGAAGGCTGCTATTAGCATACATTCTAGGCACCAATTTATTGTACCTTTTAATGTTGATCATTGGTTGTGACTAACAATAAGTCACCTCACTCCGCCAATCCCTTTTTTTGCTGGTCTACCTGTTACCAAACATGGGATTACGCAAGCCCCAGGGACCAATTCCCACACATATGAGAATACAAATCACTCAATTTTGCTTAAACTGGGTTCTGTGTAATCTAAAGAATGAACTCATAGAGTTTTATGGAAGAGAAGTAGGGGGCAGAGCCATAACCATTCATGAGCCCCCTCTTTCTCTAATCTCAATCTCCAAGGCAATTCTTCTAGTGATACAAGACACTATTTGCATTTATAACAACAGCATAGAGGTTTGTAAACTAATATACATTTATTTTAACTAGACCTTGTTTTTTCCTATGGCTATATATACACTCATAGTAGGAGAGCAGTAGAAATGGAACTGCATCTCTCTCTCCCAATGCTTTCTGATTCACACAAGCACGGGAACCTTTGGCCTGGGGGTATATAAAACCAGCTGTATCTGTACCAGGCAAAGTGTGCCATGACACCATATTAACTGGTGGTCAGATTGTGTGTTTCTAAAAGACATATGTAGTGCACCCCCAAAAGGACCACTAGGGAACTGGGCCTTATTCCCCCAGTTAGGACGCACAAAGTCAGGAGCATAGCATTTTCTCCACTCTTTTACTGCCTCAAGGAAACACTCTAGGTGTGCTTTTTTCTGTTTTTTTTGGAACATAGAGCTTGTATGGGGTGAGGGGACATGGGATATCCCAGAACTCAAGAGCTGGATTAACATCGAGGGGCACTTTTTTTTCTTCTTGTTAAATAAAGGACTTGTCAAAAACTCTATTGTGGTTTTTTCTTTCTGACACTTTTTTGGTGAATGGGTTGATATACCCGATACCCATAACCATTCACATGGGGGGGGCTTCCAGATTCCGATAAGCCCCCTGCCCGCAGCCAGGGTTGTATAGAAGAGGCCCTTTTCCCCATCAACATGGTGATGGGGACAACATTGCAAAGCACCCTCCCCCTGTTGAGGGCAAGTGGCCTGGTTTGATTAAAGAGGAGGAGGGGGCGCTTGCTCATCCTCCCCTTTCCTGGCCTGCCAGGCTGCATGCTCGTATAAGGGTCTGGTATGGATTTTGGGGGGGGGGGGACCTCACGACAATTTTATTTTTAATTTTGGCATTTTTTTTTTCATTTTTTTAAATCTATGTTGCCGGGAGCTGGCAATACATTAAAGCCGTGACAAAGTTTAAATGAAATTTTTTCCTTTAGAAATGTCATTATTGCTGCGGCATGTTCTATACATTGTACAAATGTATGTCAGAAACCACGAATCAGACCGAGACAGAAGTACAATTAAATCACACTTGTTTATTAAATAAAAATAAAAAGATAAATAGAAAAAGCGTAGTCAAAGCATAGCCAGAGTCCAGTAACCGGATAGAGAGGTCAGCACGGCCAGAGTTTAATAACCAGTTTGGGTAGTCAGCCAGGCCAGAAGTCAGGGATCCAAGTAGAGCAACAGCAAGCAGGATAAGGAGTCAGAAGGGATGTCAGCAAGCCAGTCTTTAAACAGAGCCGCAGGAGATGGTTTCTTGTGATGTGACCAAGCGAAGGCAGAGGTGAAGTGAGCTGGACAACTTTAAGTAGGCAGGTCAGACGAGCATGATCAGGAACAGCTGGTAAATGTGGAGAGAGATGAGAGCTGGGAGCTGGCAATTAGCCGAAAGCTGAGCACCCAGCCCAGAGAAGGAAGGGCTAAGCCAGCCCTGACAATGTGCTACTTTACAGGCAGACTAAGGGGACACCCCAGGCACAATATTTAAAGAAATATTTCATTTTTATTGTTTCACTTTAAGCAACATTAAAATCAATGCTCTTTTACTGCACATTTTTTATGCTAATAACTTGCATATAATGCCGCGTACACACGAGCAGAATGGCCAACAGAAAAAGTAAACGGAAGCTTTTCATCGTATATTCCGATCGTGTGCATGCCTCATCTGTCTTTTTTTTTCGAAACTTCGACCTAGAAATAGAACATGTTCTAAATATTTCCAAAGGAACCAAATTCCTATTGTGAAAACCGCCCGTCTGTATGCTGTTCCGACAGACCAAAAACAATGCATGCTCTGAAACAAGTACAAGATGGAAGCTATTGGCTACTGGCTATTGAACTTCCCTTTTCTAGTCCTGTGGTACGTATTGTACGTCGCTGCGTTCTTGACGATCAGACTTTGGTGTGATCGTGTGTACGCAAGACAGTTTCAGCGTAATTCCATCAGAACTCCCCTGGAAAAACCTTCAGAGTTTATTCCGATGGGAAAACCGGTTGTGTGTACAGAACATAAGCCTTTAAAATAAGGACTTTTTCTTTTTCATGTTTGTGTCCCATAGACTTTGAAAAGGTCTGCATGTTCGCTAGAACTTTTTGCCTGTTTGAGGTGTTTTGGTGCGAACTGAACCAGAGGGTGTTCCCTACAGCTCAACACAAGTTTGACAACTTACTTAAAAATGTTGGTTTATTTTAAGAGGAATTTTTTGTAAAAATGGATTTACACTTTGTGGCTAAACTTTGACAGTATCTCTTTACTACACTTTTATACATTTTATCTTCCCAAAGAAAATTCTCCCACTCTTCACAATCACACCCTCAGTTTTCGGTAGTGCCTATATTTGTGAGCAACTATTTTCAAGGATAAAACCCAAAGGGCACAATTAGAACCAAAATATACGATGAGCATTTTGAGAATTCATTGAGAATTGCTACTCCATCCATCCAACCAGATATTGAGGTGTTAGTTTATCAAAAACAGCATCAAATATCACACTAGTTTTATGTTGTCCTCAATACAAATATTACAAAAAAATGAAGTGTTATTGCACGGATAGGTACATTATCTATATCAGTGATCTTCGCTAAGGCTGGCCATACACGGTGCGAATTTCTTTAAATTTGCACGATTCCCCCATCAACACAGACAGTGCTAACCGGGGAATCAGTAATTGTCTTCTCCCGGCTAGGGGGTGGGCAGGGGAAGCCGTCCACTGCCAGGAGAAGACAGTGATTATCGCCAGCAGCTATAGCAGTCGCTTTCGATAATTGGAAGCGAATCTGGCAGGCCGGTTGTACCCAAGTTGATTAACCGATCAACTTGGTACAGTCAGCCTGCCCATTAACATTAAGCCTCGTACACACGATCAGATTGTTGGCCAACAAAACCGAAGGGCATTGGCCCAAACTTGTCTTGCATACAAACGGCAAGGAATTGTTAGCCAACAAATACAAATGTACTATGTTGTTTTTCATCTCTTTAGCGCCAACCTTTGGGCTCCTGCTAATTTCGTGTTAGTAGAAGTTTTGTGAGTGTTGATTTGCGCTTTTCATTTCACATTTTTCATTTCGTACTTTTCAATTCGCGCTTTTCGCAGTTTTCATTTTGTGCTTTTCAGTTCGTTTCTGAAAGGCCGTTCATCAACCAGCCATGTTGCGGAATTGGAGGAGATAACGTGTTATTTATTATTGGCCTTGGAGTTGTTGCTTTGACATTATTTATTTGTTTGAATAATGATTTGATGTGGTATTTTTTCTATATTTTTGGATGCATAGAATGCACTTTTTGGTAAAGTTCTATTGGCAGATAGCATGTCTAATTTTATATGTTTTCTTTTTTTAATGCACAATAAAAAAAATTGTGTAGAATAATACTTGGCTATGTGTTTTACTTCAAATGACAGTTTGGGAGTAGGCAGTTACATTTAAAAAATACAATGTAAAATTGACAACGGACACCAACATAGTTGTATCTTTGATCTTAAAAACTACGGGATAATGGTGGTGTGGTAACTTGCCAAAAAAAAAAAGCTTAATAATTATTATTCTTGATATCACTAGAAAAAAAAAGCCTTTGAAAATCAGTTGCAATAACTCCATCAGTATCACCAGCAAAGCAGCTTCATTATTATCCCATTAAAGAAGAAGAGAATTGTGCGCTGCATTTGGAGATTTCATAATTTGCCACGTCACAAATGTTAATTCTTCATTCTCCAACGCTAGTTCACAAGACTGACCACTTCCGGCTCGTCTTTGCTTCCAAGCATGCGTGTTTGTACTTAGGACGTTTGTACTTAGGACTTGTGTACACACGCACGGAAAATCCGGCAACACACATTTGTCCGCGGAAAATTTCAAAACCAGCCACCCAACATTTGTCCACAGAAAATCCGACAACAATTGTCCGATGGAGTGTACACACAGTTGGATTTTCCACCAACAGCCTGTCGTCACACATTTCCCATCGGAAAGTCCGATCATGTGTACGAGGCTTTGGAATTTTGGCCAGTTCCTGCGGAACCGGCTGAGATTCAAACTGTGTATGCCCAGCCTTATGCCACGTACACACGGTCGGACTTTCTGACGGGAAATGTTGGACGTGAGCTTGTTGGCGGAAAGTCCGACTGTGTGTATGCTCCATCAAACAAGGCCACATGGCAGAATGGCTTGGGTATGAAATAACAATATAAATAGGAGGTGACGTGGTGCCCTGCTCGTGCCCCGAGACGACGTAAGTTATTACAAAACACGTAGGGCGGAGCGTCGCGCTGACGTCACCTCATGGTTTGTCTACACGATCTGGGGAGGACGGGTTTGTGATGGTATGCGTCCGGCCGGCGCTACCAACTTAAGGCCTGATGTTTTTTCATGTTTGTAAGTGTGCATTTTATTTTTCTTTTAACCTTCATTAAATTGGGATTTTACACTATTGGAGCCATTCTGTTTTTTATGTTTGGATGCCCAACCATGAGACACGGTTAATGGGAGAGCTTTCGGGAAGCCTGCTACAGTGGATGCAATATATAGGAAGTCATTTGTATCAGTAGAGGAATGTGATGGTTGGAGTTGCTACCATAATCTCTATAAGCCATTTTTGACCCCTTGGGGTCTGAATTGTCTGGTAAGGAGCCAATTCTTACATAGGTGGTGGTGGACTCTGCACGTTTCACAGAAATAGATTTTTTTGGATGAACTTTTATTTTCAATATTGTTAATTTATGGGTCACGTTTTTGTCACAAATGGTGTACCTATCGCTATTTGGACTGCACATCAAAGGACATTTTATATTTGGTGATAGTTATATAATCATTTTTTATTCACAGGTTTTGCTTTAAGTGTATAGGCTCATTATCACTTTATGGTGGCCAGATATTATTTTTTGAGACTTTTTGATTAATGTCTAATATTTCACTTTGCAACATAGACTGTTCACTGTTGTCCCTTTAGGACAATTGTGAGTATTTTGGGGTTTTGATTGGTGAAGCCATACTTTATACTTGGAACAATTAAGGTCAGCGCGGTTCTTACTTTTCACAATTCCATCAAACAAATGTTTGCTAGCAGGTTCTCAAATTTTCCACCAACAAAACGTTGTTTTTGGACTTTCTGATCGTGTGTACACAAGTCCGATGCACACAAGTTCACGCATGCTTGGAATCTAGTACGAGTCGGAAGCGCTCAGTCTTAAAAAACTAGCGTTCGTAATGGAGATATCACATGACTATTGAACTTCCTTTTTATTGGTTCGTCCTACGCCTTGTACATCTTGTACGTCTTGTACATCACTACGTTTGTAATTGTTTGTATGCAAGACAAGTTGGAGCCAACAACCTTTGAACAAAATTCCACGGTTTTGTTGTCGGAAAGTCCGATCGTGTGTACGGGACATAACTTGTGATCTGCCTGACTCTTTTTTTCTGCTCATCGGCTATCCTTATTAATGTATTTTATGTGTGGACCAAGACAATTCCTCTTCTTCCAATGTAGACAAGGAAGGTCAAAAAGCTGAAAACCCCTGTCCTATAGATGTGTAAATGCATTTAATATATATATTTTTTTTAATTAATTAAAGTAATTATCTTGCACTAGGTTATTGTTCTCTTATTTGGTTTTATTTCATATGCAAAATCGCTAATTTTTGGGGGGAAAAAAAGGAGTCAAATAACTGGCATTAAAGACAGCTGGCATGGGAATCAGAAGAATTCAAAGTAGTGCAGAATCTCTACATGTTGGATATTACTGATGATAAAACATTAACAATGAATACATTTGCATGTTTAAAGTAATATTACCACTGCATATATTAGATCCTAACAGGTACTCACCTATCTAGTGATCCAGCTAAACACTCTGCCCCCCTCCCTTCTCAGAGCTATACCTGTATAAAGAATACATTATAACCTTCATCCACCCCCATCCCAGCAAATGCAATATTCATCATCCCAGCTGATCTACTTTACAAGTTCCCATCCATCATCAATTAACACCTGGCTACCAATTAATTAATTACTAATAATGGGCAAATCATATCCCCGTTTCAGCGGTGTGTCTGCACAGGTTACCCTGCAGAGTATCACATTTTTCTTTCTATGCTGTTTGTTAAAGAGCATTTTTGAAGTGGCCTAATGCAATTTTTATTGCGTTTTCGGTTTTGCAGGAACACACTACAGTCCATTTAACATGGTTTCCTATGAATGTAGTTTTAGTTACATAGTAAGTGCGGTTGAAAAAAGACACAAGTCCATCAAGCCCACGTGTGTGATTATATGTCAGTATTACAGTGTATATCCCTGTATGTTGCGGTCATTCAGCTGCTTATCTAATCGTTTTTTGAAATTATCGATCCCCCCGCTGAGACCACCGCCTGTGGAAGGGAATTCCACATCATTGCCGCTCTTACAGTAAAGAACCCTCTACATAGTTTAAGGTTTCTTCTAATTTTAATGAGTGGCCACGTGTCTTATTAAACTCCCTTCCACAAAAAAAGTTTTATCCCTATTGTGGGGTCACCAGTACGGTATTTATAAATTGAAATCATATCCCCTCTCATGCGTCTCTTCTCCAGAGAGAATAAGTTCAGTGCTCGCAACCTTTCCTCATAACTAATATCTTCCAGACCCTTTATTAGCTTTGTTGCCCTTCTTTTTAGGCCTGATTCACACTTATGCATTTTTAGTGCTTTTTGCATTTTGCAGATTTGCTCTACAGAAAGTGTAAATCTACAAAATGCAAAAAGCACTAAAAATGCAGAAGAAGATGCAGGAAGAAACCGAAGGATGAAGAAAGGAAGAAGGAAGAAGACCAGAAGAAAGAAGATGAAAGAAGACTTTAATAAAGAAATTGTCAAAAACTGTCTCTTGTCATTTTTAACACTTTTGTCACTTTTTTAGTGAAATGGTAGGGGTACAAAATACCCCCTTATCATTTCACACGGGGAGGGGGAGGCCGGAATCTGGGGTCCCCTTGTTAAAGGGGGCTTCCAGATTCCGATAAGCCCCCTGCCCGCAGACCCCCACAACCACTGGGTTGTGGGGATGAGGCCCTTGTCCTCATCAACATGGGGACAAGGTGCTTTGGGGGGGCCCCCAAAGCATCCTCCCAATGTTGAGGGCATGTGGCCTGGTACGGTTCAGGATGGGGGCGCTCTCTCATCCCCCCCTATTTTCCTGTGCCCTGCCAGGTTGTGTGCTCGGATAAGGGTCTGGTATGGATTTTGAGGGGGACCCCACACCATTTTTTTGGGGCGCGGGGCTCCCCTTAAAATCCATGCCAGACCTGAAGGGCCTCATATGGATTTTGAGGGGGACCCTCACGCCATTTTTTTTTTGGTGCGAGGATCCCCTTAATATCCATACTAAACCTGAAGGGCCTGGTATGCTCTTGGAGGGGAACCCATGCCGTTTTTTTTTTTTAAATTAAAGTCGCCTGGCCTTAGGGCGACTTAAAGTCGTGTTGTAAGTCGCGCTGTGATTCACACTCAAGTCGTGTCCAAGTTGCCTCCCAAAGTCGCGCTGGAAGTCGTGTTGCCCCTGTGTGAATGGACTGTTAATGATACGGCGTGTGCTATTATCAATTGCGCCGGCATATTATGTGCTGCGCTTATGCGTGCACCGGTTCATACGCTCACTTGATCATTTATCTGGTGCACAAATGGAGGTATGAACCGGCGCAGCGCATTCATCTTAGTAAATAAGCTTCAGCATAGTCACCAATCTAAAGTAAATAGATTTAGGCTTCATTCACACCAGATGCAGTGGGACTGTGCTGGGCGGTTATTCCAATGCAGTCCCACACCATTGACAAGGGAAAATGCTTAGTCTTCTGTGTGCCTGATTCAAACCACTGCGTTACATGGGAAAATGAGGAGGTCGGTCCACAGCCAGTCCCCCAAAAAAAGTGAGATGGACTATTGCAGTACTGGTTTGGTTGGTATAATTTTCAAACTATATAACAGGTAAAAATAATTTTTATTATTACAAAATTGATATAGAATCTCGAGACTGAAAGAAGGAACCAGCTATCAGAGAACATATTGGACTAAAACTTGCATCCACTTCCATCCCCTAAACACAGCATCGCTGATGTCCTACCGGAAGCATTCACATCTCCACCCTGTCTAATCTGAAACCCAGGCACCCGGGCACTTCATTTGACTCCCCTTCATGAGGCCAGAAGCCAAATTTATTCTGTCTCTCCTGATCCTGAATAGAAGTCTACTGGGGGTCACTGACTGCAACATAAAAAAAAAAAGAAGAAGTAAAGTTGAAATTGGATCCCTGTGTGGAGACGGACCACTTTTGAAAGGTTCGTGGACGCAGTTCCAGATGTCGCATCCCAGGTTGCCAGCCGACACGTCTAAGCTCTTTTGACTAATAGAACGTATGTTTGTTTGGGTCTGAGCTATTTGGTAAGCTCACATCTTCATGGGTGGTCGGACTGTCATAGTAGCAATTGTGCGTCATCATACTTCTCTTCTTTGAGGTTTTGAAGAAACGCCCATATCCATCCACGTGGGATTTTCTTGCACGTTCAACTTTTTCACCTAAAGACTTTTTTTCACATGCTTTATGCTTATCTATGTTGTATTAATTAGACTTTCTGTGCAGGTTCATCACTAGCCCAGCTTCAGGTTTACATATGTGAAATGTTAATATCTGCACGAGTCATTAATGTGTATCACTAATTACACTCTGTAATTTTGAATTTGATATTATCACATTGTTTTGTAATTTTATTTGATATGTATTTAGTATAGGCCACCAGTTCACTACAGTATCATTTCATGTAGGTTTATATGTCTGGGGGTCCTGACATGTTCTAACCAGACTATCATCCTTAGCGCTATACTTTATACACTTACATAGCCTTCCTGGGGGCTGGTCAGTAGGACCAGGACCATGGAGTCAGAACATACTTTTGGACTGGAACCCTGAACCACGTGACACCCGCATTTTAAGTACCCTCTCCCAGAAAGCCCAGCAAGAGTGACACTCCCACTGGGCGGGCTCAGAGAGAAAGTAACTTTAAAGCACCCAACCAGACTGTGTTTCCATGCCTGCCAGAAGGGACAGTGCCCCCTATGGCCAGGCTGAACACACTATAGTCCAGTCAGACTGATGCTGAGGTCAAAATTTAGAATAATTATACCCAAACCAAACTGTAGTTCAGGTGTAACATTAAATTTAAAAAACATAGCGCGTGTTCTTCAGGAGCCGGTGCTACAAAGGTAATTAGGGGATTAAACACATAATTTTAAAGGAACCAGATGAAAGAAATAAGAATGAAAATGTTCTGCATATATGTCATTTTTTATTTCTGACTTTAGATGCCTTTTAAAAAGATTAGCCCAGGCTCCAGGATAATTGCTGCATTTGAACTAATTACATTTTTTTTTTTTTAGCCTGACAGGAACTTTGTAATGTGCCCATTGCTGTTTGCACTTATAAATGTTCTCCTTTACGAAGCAGAAAGAAAAGATTGAAACTTGATCGTTCTGTCCACATGGAATATTAGGAGAGTTAATTGCTGTGACTGAAATGTGCCTATAACGTAATTGGAGGTTGCCGTCCAGAAAAGATGCCAAGTAATGACAAGTAGACTTGATTTGCATGAAAGTCAAATGAAGTCTCTGTACAGTTCCCTTGGGGTGGGGGAAATGGCATTTCATGGCTTGTGCCCTTAAAGCCGAACTCAGGTCACAAAAACTTTCAACAAAATATATTTCTTAACCACTTCCAAATCCGAGATTCCTCTCCTGCATGTGCAAAAACATAATTTTTTGTTGCTAGCAAACTACTTAAAGCCCCCAACATTATATACCTTTTTGTTTTGTAAGCAGAGGTCATAGAGAATATAATGGTGGGTGTTGTATATTTTTATGTAACACTATATTTGCACACCTGTTTTTCAAAGGCAGATTTTTTGGGGAAAAAAATACACTTTAAATAATTTAAATGCGCAAAAAAAACAATATAATACCTAATTGTTTGGTAAAATATAAAAGATGATTTTTATGCCAAGTAAATATATACCAAACCCATTTAACCCATTGGAAACAAAACAAACAGAAGACACTTCTAAGTGCAGAAACACAGAGACTTTTAATGCCAAAGGATTAAATACTAGCTAAAAGGTGAAAAAGATTCATCATATGGATAAGTCCAAAAAGTCCAGCAGTGGTGGTCCCAGGGGTGGTCCGGTCTGCAGCTTGATGCCAAAGGTCCCAACCATCCAGCAGAGGGAAGCCGCAGAGAAAGTAACCTGGAAGGACAAACCGCGCTGTGGGAACCGGCGTGGAACTCTGGACCTGGGTGTGACATCAGTGGAAGAGAGCCCAGAACCAGCATGAAGCACAGATGCCGGGAAGTGACGTCAAAGGGGCAGGGCGTGTTTTGGAGTGTCTGATAGGCCACTAAAAGTCTTTGTGTTTCTGCACTTAAAGGCACCTTCTGTTTGTTTCTTTTCCTCAAGCCTCGTACACACGATCAGACTTTCCGATGGGAAATGTTCGATGACAGGCTGTTGGCGGAAAATCCGACCGTTTGTATGCTCCATCGGACAATTGTGTCGGATTTTCCACGGACAAATGTTGGATAGCAGGTTTTAAAACTTTCAGCGAAAAAATGTCTGTTGTCAGATTTTCCAAGCGCGTGTACACAAGTCTGTCGGACAAAAGTCCAAGTTACAAACACGCATGCTCAGAAGCAAGGACTAGCCGGAAGCGCTGGATCTTGTAAACTAGCGTTCATAATGGAGAATTAACATTTATGACGTGGCAAATTATGAAATCTCGAAATGCAGCGCACAATTCTCTTCTTCTTTAACCACTTGCTTACTGGGCACTTAAACCCCCCTCAGTCCCAGACCAATTTTCAGCTTTCAGCGCTGATGCACTTTGAATGACAATTGCGCGGGCATACAACACTCTACCCAAATGAAATTTTTATCATTTTTTTCCCACAAATAGAGCTTTCTTTTGGTGGTATTTAATCACAGCTGGGAGTTTTATTTTTTGCTAAACAAACAAAAAAAGATGCAAAAAAAAAAAAAATCATGTTTAATAGTTTGTTATAAAATTTTGCAAACAGGTCATTTTTCTCCTTCATTGAAGTGCGCTGATGAGGCGGCACTGATAGGCTGCACTGGTGGGCACTGATAGGCATAGTTAAGGCGGCACTAATAGGCACAGATAAGGCGGCACCGATGGGCACAGATAAGGCGGCACTGATGGGCAAAGACGGGCACATATAAGATGGCACGGATGGGTGGCACAGATAGATGGCACGGATGGGTGGCACTAAGGGGCACTGATAGGTACCACTGATAGATGGGACTGATGGGCACTGATAGGTGGCACTGATAGGTGGCTCTGATAGGTGGCACTGCTGGGCACTGATGGGCGGCACTGCTGGGCACGGATATGTGGCACTGGGATGCAGCACCTTTGTTGAGGCAGACTGTGGGCACTGCTGAGTGGCACTGTGGGCACTGCTGGGTGGCACTGCTGGGTGGCACTGTGGGCACTGCTGGGTGGCACTATGGGCACTGCTGGGTGGCACTGACAGGGGGGACACATTTTTTATTCAGGCAGGCAAAGCAGGGGGCAGGTGGGCACTGGCAGGGCTGGCCGTGATCGGGACTAATGTCCCGATCACGGCCGCCGGTGATCGGCTTTTTTTTTTCTCCTCGCGCTGTCAGCGCGAGGAGGAATAATAGCCGATTACCGGCTCCGTTATATCACATGATCAGCTGTCATTGGCTGACAGCTGATCACGTGATAAGGGGTCGGGATCGACCCCTTGCACGGATCGGTGATCAGGCGAGTTTCGTAGACTCACTGATCACAGAGCGCGCCGTGTGCGCCCCTCAGGGGGCGCGCAGGCCGCTCGTGCACGGGACTACGTCAATAGACGTAGTCCCGGAAAAGGAGATCCGCACTGTAGCCGTCATTCGGGTATAGCGCGGGTCTCAAGTGGTTAATGGGATAATAATGAAGCTGCTTTGCTGGTGATACTGATGGAGTTATTGCAAACAAATTTTCAAACCCTTTTTTTTTTCTAGTGGTATCAAGAATAATATTATGCTTTCTTTTTTTTTTTTTATTTGTTACCACAACACCATTATCCTGCAGTTTTTAAGATCAAAGATACAACTATTTTGGTGTCCCTTGTCAATTTTACATTCAATTTTTTTTAAATGTAACTGCCTACTCCCAAACTGTCATTTGAAGTAAAACACAAGTATTCTTCTACACAATTTTTTTATTGTGTATTAAAAAAAGAAAACAAATAAAATTAGACACGCTATCTGCCAATAGAACTTAACCAAAAAGTGCATTCTATGCATCCAAAAATATAGAAAATACACCAAATCAAATCATTATTCAACCAAGGAAATAATGTCGAAGCAATAACTCCAAGGCCAATAATAAATAACACGTTATTTCCTCCAATTCCGCAACATGTCTGGTTGACAAACTGAAAAGCGTGAAATGAAAAGTGCGAATCAACACTCACCAAACTTCTACTAACACGAAATTAGCAGAAGCCCAAAGGGTGCCACAAAAGGGCTGAAAAACAACATAGTACATCACTACGTTCGTATTTGTTGGCCAACAATTGTGTGCCGTGTGTATACAAGACAAGTTTTGGCCAACGCCCTTCGGACAAACGTCCACAGTTTTGTTGGCCAACAATCCAATCCTGTGTACGAGGCTTTAGAGTATTGCTTCTCTCTGGAAGTGCTGCCCAAGTGCTATGTGAGACATCTGTTTGCCAAACCTATGCCTATTTTCATTGTGGACATCCTCTCTGGCCAGATTGTTATCCAGAGTGCCCTTCTTTCCCTCACCCTGTTTAACCCACTGGAGCCAACACATGCCGGCCCTTTAAGAGGTTTAGAAGGCCGGGAGGCAGGGCAGGGCTTACGGTCATGTGACTGCTGTGATTGGCTGTGGATATCAAGTTTGAGTGGAAGATGACACTGGACTAGTGGCGCTCGAGGCTGCCTAGCAGCAAGTTACTGTGTGACAGGTGGGGAGGGAATTGCTTCCAATGGGTTGTAACCCAATTGTAGGTGATATGTGATAGACTCTGTTGGGGTCTAGGGCTGCACCTTTTCTGATAATGCTGTGATTGGCTGTCACAGGATCAGAAAGCTCCCAATCACAAGCAGCGAATGGGAGCTTTCCATTAGCCACCGGTAACTGTGCCTGGAGCGTGCAAGGTGTGCGTTCTCGGTACAGCTCTATTTGCACTACTGCACACAAATATGTGGCCACTCGGCACCAAGGCCCACCCGCTGAGAGGCCACAAATTTGCGTGTGCTCGATGCCAAGAGGTTAAAAATGTGTACACCTGTGGAACAGAGCCAAACTACTGAATCTAAAAATCCCCATAGGCAATATTATAAAAGCCTTTACAGCTTACTGGTGTAGAGCTACACAGGGTGTCTGGCACTAGAATTATTGCTCTTGCGCTGATGGTTGCGGCAATACCTCACATGTGTGGTGTGATCATGGTTTACATTTGCACACGGGACCAACGCATACGTTCACCATTGCGCGTGAGCACAGGGGGACTCTATTTTATTTAAAGGGTTTTTTTTCAGCACTGTGCCTTTAATTGCTATCACAACAAGGTATGACCAACATCCTTTGTGATAGCATAGGTCATGACAGGTACTCCTAATAGAGAGATCTGGGGTCTATGAGACCCCAGATCTCTCCTTTGGCCTCCAAAGCATCAGATCAAACCAAGATTGGTTTGATCTGATGTTTTTACAAGCCAGTAATTCATTTTTTACATGAGACCAAAACCAAAAGTGACAAAATCTTTATCACCTCTGGTTTTTGTGATCACACAGTGGGAGGAACAACATCAGTTCCTCTTACTGCAGCAGTTCTCAACTCCAGTCCTTAAGACCCACTAACAGGCCAGGGGATGCTGTCACCTAAAAAGGAGTGACAGGAATGCATTAAGGTAAAGAAATGTTTAGGCTTTACAACCACTTTAATAGCCATAAAGGATTTAAATCCATTTTGTGTGAACCAAATGTCTTTGCCACGTATCCCTTAGTAAAAGCAGCAATGCCATCTTCGATACATAGCCTCCGCAGAGAACAGAGCTGTGGGAGAGACCAGTTCTGATTTGGCTTCATTTGTAGACTCTATGAATTTAAACCCTAGAGGGATACATTTGAGCTACGAAGCTAGCCTCAGAGAGATCAACTTCCTAGATCTTAGAATATCTGTTAGAGGTGACAAATTTGCCACGTCTGCCTATTTCAAGGCCACTGATAGGAATTCCTATCCCAACAGACAGCTGCCATCAAAGATCCTGGCTGAATTCAGTATCTAAGATTCAGTATATGCGACTCAAACGTAATTGCACTGAAACCCCTGACTTTTTCACTCAAGCTAATACCCTAACAAATAGGCTTCTTGAAAATGGTTATCCAACTTACAGACCACTTTGAATCAGGTTAGCCATATGAACAGAGAGCATTTACTAAAAGAAAAATCTGCATCAGAAAAAAGAATATGGCCCCTCTAGTCACATTCATTAACCTTTTCTGTGCAACACCAGAGCATCAAACACCTTTTACAAAAACGTTGTCAGATTTTGGGTAATGACAGAATACTGACCCCACTTTTACCAATGAGACCTCAGGTAGTCTTTAAGGGAGCTCACTCACTCTGGTCAAAAAGATTAGCTTTTTCCAAAATATTACAGGCTTGTTTTATCCCTATTGTAGGGTCACCACACCAGTATGGTATTTGTAAATTGAAATCATAACCCCTCTTAAGTGCCTCTTCTCCAGAGAGCATAAGTTCAGTGCTCTCAACCATTCATCAAAACTAATACCCTCCAGACCCTTTATTAGCTTTCTTGCCCTTCTTTGTATTCGCTCCATTTCCAGTACATCCTTCTTGAGGACTGGTGCCCAGAACTGGACAGCATACTCCAGGTGCGGCCGGACCTGAGTCTTGTAGAGCATGAAAATTATTGCTATATCTCTGGAGCTAAATCCCTTTTTTAATGCACACCAATACAAATATGTTTGCTTTGTTAGCAGCAGCTTGGCATTGCATGCCATTGCTGAGCCTATCATCTACTAGGACCCCCAGGTCCTTTTCCATCCTACATTCCCCCAGAGGTTCTCCCCCCAGTGTACAGACTGTATTCATATTTTTGCCACCAAAATGCATTATTTTACATTTTTCTACATTAAACCTCATTTGCCATGTACCATGAAGTATTCCCCATTTATCACCACCCTCTGAACTCGCCCTTGTAGCCAGTTTTCAATCAATGTACTCACCCTATGGTCCATGCCAACAGACCTTATTTTGTTGCAACCGCCGAAATTTTCACTATCCCCAATTACCATAGACACCGCAAAAAACATCATTAATAAACTGCGTGACAGTACCTCATCTATTGACATCATCCCCACAAAACTACTGAAAGAATGCTCCGACATAGTGGCTCCAACCATAACCCACCTCATAAACAGATCATTCCACGAAGGGATTGTTCCCAGCATCCTCAAACCTCTACTCAAGAAACCAAACCTGGACCCTCAGGATCCAAACAACCGTAGGCCAATTACAAGCCTCAACACCATTTCTAAGATCATGGAGAAAGCTGTAGTACATCAGCTACAACTTCACCTGGATACTCACAAACTCCTGAACTCGCTGCAATCAGGCTTCCGCCCGTGTCATGGAACAGAAACAGCTCTCCTCAAGATTTGGGATGACGCCCTCGAAGCAGCAGATGACGGAGAGCCGTGTACTGCTAGACCTAAGTGCAGCGTTTGATAAAGTAGATCACAATACTCTACTCGTCCGCCTCACAGAAGTAGCCGGAGTCCAAGACATAGATCTCCAATGGTTCACGTCCTTCCTAGGAAATCGGTCACAGACAGTGAAACTAGGAAAATTCCTTGCCGAAACTTGGGCAGTCACCTGCGGAGTCCCTCAAGGCTCTCCTTTGTCACCCATTCTCTTCAACATTTAATTTCGCCCACTCCTTCAAATCATCAGATGCTCAGATCTCTGCTTCCACTCTTACGCTGACGACGCGCAACTTTATTTCTGGATCTATGGAAAAAAAGATCACCAACAACAACTTGAAAACTGCCTCAAATCAATAGAGGACTGGATGACCACTAACTCCCTCCAGCTGAACGAATCAAAGACAGAGCTTCTTATCTTACACCCAAATCATAAGCCCGCAACCAAAACCTCCTGGTCTCCACCAACCGTCTTTGGGCAGACTATCTCCCCAAAGACCAAAGCGAAGAGTCTCGGGGTTATTTTAGATGCACAAATGTCAATGGATGCGCAAATAGGATCTGTAGTCAGTGGATCTCACCATCTGCTGCACATGCTTCGCAGACTCATCCCTTTTATCCCAAAGAATGACAAAGCAGTGGTAGTTGGAACAATCATTAATTCACGACTGGACTACGCAAATTCGCTTTACATAGGATTACCAAAATATCAACTTTCGCGATTACAACTGATCCAAAACACGGCGGCAAGGCTGATAACAGGAAAAAAAACCTGGGAATCCATCTCTCCTTCGCTGAGGAGCTTACATTGGCTAACTGTAAAAAATCGGATCACATTCAAGACCCTTTGCCTCACCCACAAATGCGTGCATAGAGAAGCCCTGCAATACCTAATGGAGAAAATAAATCATTACACACCAAACCGCAGTCTTCGATCAGCCAACAAAAACCTCCTCCTCATGCTCAAAGCCCGGTATAAATCCAAGGGGGATCAGAGATTCGCTGTCCAAGGGCCTCGGCTATGAAATGCTCTACCAATCAATATCCGCCTGGAAGAAAATCACCTGGCTTTTAGGAAAAAATTCAAGACCTTCCTCTTTTAGCAGATGATCAAAGCTCGCCACAGCGCCTAGAGGCAATTCAGTTTGCATTGTGCGCTATACAAGTATTTCATTCATTCATTCATTCACTGTAAACGTTTATGGGGAACTGTGTCAAATGCTTTTGCAAAATCCAACTATACCACGTCTACGGACCTTCCTTTATCTAAATGGCAACTCATCTCCTCATAGCAGGTTAATAGATTGGTTTGGCAAGAACAATTCTTCATGAATCCATGCTGATTATTGCTAATGATACTTTTTTATTACTAAAATCTTGTAACTAGTCCCTTATCATCCCCTCCAAGACCTTGCATACTACTGATGTTAGGCTAACTGGTCTGTAATTCCCAGGGATGTATTTTGGCCCCTTTTAGATATTGGTGCTATATTGGCTACATTGGCTTTTCTCCATTCCAGCCAGTAGACTGTCAGTTAAAATTAGGAACAATGGTCTGGCAATTATTTAACTGAGCCATCTGGTCCCGTGATTTATTAATTAAGTTTCCCAAGTCAAATTGTAATTCTGTTCTCTGTTAGCCATGAGGGTGCTTCCTGTGATGTGTCACTAGGATAAACACTGCCGTTTTGGTTACTGAAGCCCCTTGATTCCCTCGTGAAGACAGAGGAAAATAATAAATCCAATACCTTCACCATATCCCCATCCTTTGTAAACAGATGTCCTCCCTCATTCTTTATGGGTCCAATATGGTCTGTCCTCCCTTTTTTACTGTTTACATACATAAAGAATTTCTTGGGATTTTCTTTGCTCTCCTCCGCTATGTGTCTTTTGTGTTCTATCTTAGCCACCCTAATTGCACCCTTACTTCTCTTGTTGCATTTTTTATAAACTCTGAATGCTGATGATGACCCCTCAACCTTGTATTTTTTTTAAGGCCTTCTCTTTTGCTTTTATACGCATTTTTACATTGGCCTTGAGCCATCCAGGACTTTTGTTCACTCTTTTAAATGTATTACCCAATGGGATGCACTGGCTAATGCCCTTATTTAATATGCTCTTAAAGTGAACCCATCTCTCCTCTGTGTTCTTTGTTCCTAAGATTTTATTCCAATTTATATCTTCTAGCAAGGTTCGTAGTTTAGGTAAGTTGGCTATTTTGAAATTCAGTGTCTTTGTATTGCCCTTATGTTATCTTATTTGTGTGATTTATACTGAAGCCAATTGACCTGTGATTGCTGTTTCCTAAATTTCCCCATATTTCCACATCCGTAATCAGGTCTGTATTGTTGGTAATCAGTAGATCTAGTAACACTTTATTTCTAGTTGGTGCATCTACCATCTGACCCATGACATTGTTCTGCAAGACATTTAGGAACTGGCGAGCCTAAGCCCTTGTACACACGGTCGGACATTCCGATGGACAATGTCCAATAGGACCATGTTGTCGCATAATCCGACAGTGTGTGGGCTCCATCGGACTGTTTCCATTGGAGTATCCGACGGACCAAGTTTTCCAGCTGGGCTTTAAAAGTTTTCGACAACATGATCCGATTCGGACTTAGACCAAAGCTATTGGCTACTAGCCTGAACGTAGTCCCGTCCTAACGAAATAACGTCATCACGTTAAGTACCATCGGATTTTCTGACAAATTTGTCCGACTGTGTGTATGCAGCAGTTTTGGACAAAATCCGTCGGACAAAATCCAACGGATTTGGTTGTCGGAATGTCCGACCGGGTGTACAAAGGCTTAGACAGATGCGTGGTTCCCTCCGCCCAGTCTATGTCTGTATAATTAAATTTCCCCATTATGATAACCCTTCCCATCCTTGCTGCTAATCCAAATTGTGATACGAGGTCCGCCTCCCCCTCCTCACTCAGGTTAGGGGGCCTATAGCATACTCGCAGTATTTTTTTCCCCCTTAGCTTCATCCGGTTGGAGCTCTAATCCGACCCCCTCCTCCCTACCCCCCTTAGTGATGTCATCTCTCACATTCACTTGTACATTATTCTTGATATACAGCCATACCCCTCCTCCTTTTTACCATCTCTATCCCTGCGATAAAGGGTATACCCTTGAATGGGTATACCACTAAGTTCATCTCCAGGAGTACATCATTGGAATTCGACATTAAACCTTTCATCACGTGTACCACTACAGGATTACAATATGTGGGCCGGATCACACGTCCACTCCAAGTTTGACTCAATGAGCATATAACTAATATCCTAAAGGGATTTAAAAATCATTTAGTTTCCAAACATTTCCTTTTGGTACATAACAAGAACCCTGCCAATACAAGATTTATGGGGATAGGTAAATTTAGCCTTCATTGGAGGCTTCATTTCAAAATTGGAAATGTAATGGATCCATAGAGCCAAAACCTATGTACCTTATGGCTTGAATATTGATGTGGACATTAACGCCTTTATTGACAATTCATGATCAGAGCTGCTTTGTAATTTTATACCTTCTTTTGTGAACTTGGGGTGAACCTCGTGTTGGTGTCACTCTTATGACGTGTACACACGATCGCACTTTCTGACAACAAAATCCATGTTTTTTTCTGACAGATGTTGGCTCAAACTTGTCTTGCATACACACGGTCACACAATGTTGTCAGAATTTCCGAACGTCAAGAAGGCGGTGACGTAGGACGAGCTGAGAAAATTGAAGTTCAATAGTCAATGCGGATCTTCTGCTTGATTCCGAGCATGCGTAGAACTTTGTGCTTCGGAATTGTGTACACACAATCAGAATTTTCCGACAACGGATTTTGTTGTCGGAAAATTTGAGATCCAGATCTCAAATTTTGTGTGTCAGAAATTCTGATGGAAAATGTCCAATGGAGCCTACTCACAGTCAGAATTTCCGACAAAAAGCTCCCATCAAACACTTTCCGTCTGAAAATCCAACCATGTGTATGCGGCATAAGTGTACACTTACCGGTGTACACCGGTCTTATGGGGCTGACTAGGCTGAGAGGCAGATTAGTCTAGCGCCCCCATAAAGCGGCCTCGCTGCTTCCGCAGGGCGGCCAGCATTCCGCAACTGTGGGGGGCTGGGGTGCCGCTTCTAATTTTGACTGTCTTCTCATCCTGGACCACAAAGCTTCCTCACTGTGCTTGTTCAATATGTTTTCTGCTGCACCATTGGCATGGTTATATCTTCTTAGTCCTCTCCATAAAATTATCAGAAACATGTGCTTAAAGTAGAACTATAGGCAACACTTTTTTTTTCATTCAACAACTTATAATGCAGTGCATAACCTTTGCCCTTGGACAGTCACAAGAGCCAACAGTTTGAGGGAATGTATAACCCAAGCTCCTTTAGACCCCTTTCACACTGGAGCGTTTTGCAGGTGCTATAGTGTTAAAAGTAGCACCTGCAAAACACTCTAAAACAGCTACTCTATTCACTCCAGTGTAAAAGCCTGAGGGCTTTCAAACTGGGGCAGTGTGCTGGCAGGGCGTCAGAAAAAGTCCTGCCAGCAGCTTCTTTGGAGCGGTGAACGAGCGGTGAACGAGCGGTGAACTCACTTCTCCTCTACCGCTGCTCCCCATTGAAATCAATGGGGCAGTGCTGCAATACCGCTGACAAAAATGCCGCTCCAGTGGCGTTTTGTGGGCGGATTTAACCCCTTTTCGGCCACTAGCAGGGGGTTAAAAAACGAATGGTAAAGCAGCGCTAAATATAGAGCTGCTTTACCGCTGATGCCGGTGGCGGCTTAGTGTGAAAGGGGTTTAAAAAAAGTGAGATCACCGCAGCCATATCGTCAGTTTGTGTTTTACTGTTGGGGATAGCCGACAATTCTGGGAATATGGTTTATTTGTTTTTATTTTTTTTGTACTTGGTACATGTCCCCCTTTTCAGTCTTAGCCCTTGTACACACGGTCGGACATTCCAACAACCAAATCCGTCGGATTTTGTCCGACGGATTTTGTCCGAAACTGTTGCATACACACGGTCAGACAAAGTTGTCAGAAAATCCGATCGTACTTAACGTGATGTTATTTCGTTAGGACGGGACTATGTTCAGGCTAGTAGCCAATAGCTTTGGTCTAGGAATTTGATCTGAGCATGCGTGGCACTTTGTCCGATCGGAATTCTCTACACATGATTGGACAAAGTCCGATCGGATCATGTTGTCGGAAAATTTTATAGCCCAGCTGGAAAACTTGGTCCGTCGGCTACTCCGACGGAAACAGTCCGATGGAGCCCACACACTGTTGGATTATCCGACAACACGGTCCTATCTGACATTGTTCATCGGAATGTCCGCTTATGCCCTGTACACAAGATAGGATTTTCCAAAGGAAAATGTGTGATAGGACCTTGTTGTCGGAAATTCCGACCGTGTGGAAGGCTACATCACACATTTTTCCATAGGAATTTCTGTCATACAAAATTTGAGATCTGGTTCTCAAATTTTCTGACAACAAAATCCATTGTTGGAAATTCTGATCGTGTGTACACAATTCCGATGCATAAAGTGCCACGCATGCTCGGAATCAAGCAGAAGAGCAGCACTGGCTATTTAACTTCATTTTTCTCGGCTCGTAGTACGTCACCGCGTTCTTGCCGTTTGGAATTTCCAACCAACTTTGTGTGACCGTGTGTATGCAAGACAATTTTGAGCCAACATCCATCGGAAAAAATCCCATGGATTTTGTTGTCGGAAAATCCTATCGTGTGTACAGGGCATTAGACTATCCATGCCTTTTGCATGAGGATAGCTTGCTTATTAGCTCTACAATGGCCAGAACTGAATAACAAGATTTAATTTTAAGCATGTTGATAAGGGGGTAAAGAAAGAACCAAGGAAGGCAAATTATAAGCAGCTTAAACTCTTAGCAGTTTCCACGTTTTCAGCCTACACAACCCCTTCCAATAAAACAGATCTGTATTTTGGAATAACGGGTGTTTTAGCCACCTTGCAACTGATGGTAAATTCCCTTGCATGTTTCCTTTGTGCTTGTGTTTGGATAATGATGTCTGTAGAAATGATGGTGCCATATGGATAGAGAGGCGTTCGTGTTACTTCTGGTGAGAAATGAATTGTTTGTTTTGTACTTTTACCACAAACCTTATTTCATTGGATTCAGTTCTCTACATCTGTTGTGCCATAATGTGCAAATAGGTGTCTTTAGAGTTTATCGAGAGTTTTCCAGGACGTTATGTTGTGTTAAATTGGATTTCGGGTTCTTTTAACAGTAGACCAATTATACAGAAAGAGTTATTTAAAGCCAAACTCCAGACAAAACGTTTTTGTTCTCATTTAGAATTAAGTAGGGATATAGGGGGTTATTTAGGAAAGGAAAATCCACTTTGCACCACAAGTGCACTGCAAGTGCAATTGGAAGTACAGTTGCTGTAAATCCGAGGGGGACATGCAAGGAAAAAAAAAAAACAGCATTTTAGCTTGCACATGATTGGATTATAAAATCAGCAGAGCTTCCCCTCATTTCAGATCTACCCCTCAGATTTACAGCAATTGCACTTCCAAGTGCACTTGCAGTGCAAAGTGGATTTGCCTTTTGTAAATAACCCCCATAGTGTAAAGCCTAGTACACACTATAATTTAATTTTTATTTTTTTCGTTCAACTAAAAAAAACTGAAGAGCTCAGGAGGAGACATTGTACTAACTATGTAATTTTAGTACAGCAATCTCCCCCACTTAGCTATTGTGTTCTGACAGGGGAATGGCCAGAACACACCAGCCATTGGCTGAGAGCAATGAGTGGATGCCGATCGGCAGACCTTTTTCGGCCATGTCCCTGTAGACACATACTGCATATCAATAGAAACCGGCTGATGCTGCCTGATATTTGGCCCGTGTGTATGGCCCTTAAGGTTTTTATTACAGTCTGTGAAACCATAGGGCAAATTTATTTAAATTTCTGGTCCCTGTGATAAAAGGGGGGGGGGGGCGGCAAACAATGCACCCACAACCACCCCTCACTTACCCCATCAATAGCACTGACAGCACTTCCCTCCGGGCGACAGCATCCCCTGCATCATGGTGGCCGTGTGTCCCCTCCTCCTCGGCCAATAGGATTGCGTCTCCTTTCGGCCAATCAGGAAACGCATCTCAAGAACTACTTCCTGATTGGCCGGGAGGAGAATCAGTGCGACAATAGCGAATATTCATTCGCTATCGTCACTCAACTGGGTGGGCTCCGGGCACCCTTTTTTTGAAGCGTATTAGAGCCTCTGGCTCTAATCACCTTCTTAAATAAAAAAACAAAAACCCCCCATTTGAATCCATGCGTCCAGTGCCCCGCATGTAGATTAGAGGGCTGGATGCATGGATAGGGGGGCGGCGCCCCTGCGCCCCTAATATATGGGTCGCTGTGGGAAAAAAAGGACAAAAATTTAGGCAAATAGGCATCAACAGTAGGGATGAGCCTAAAGCGGAGTTCCACCCGTTTTTTCGTTTATTAAAAGTCAGCAGCTACAAAAAGCATAGCTGCTGACTTTTAATAAACAGACACTCGCCTGTCCCATGGTCCAACGATGTGGCCATCTGAAGCCTCGCTCCTCTCCCCCTCCTCTCCACAACACCATCATAGCAACTGTGGGCACCCAGCCGTGACAGCTTACAGCTTCACAGAAGGTGTGCACTGTGCATGTGCGAGACGCGCTGAGCTCTGCTATTGGCCGGCCAGTCTTCTAGGACCTGAGTTGTGTCCCAGAAGATCACTGACAGGGAAGGACCGCCTAGGGCGAGAGGAGGAGTTGCCTATGCGGCCAAGAAGAGAAAGCAGGAAGTGGGACAGGAAGTCCCTCAGAAAACAAGGTATCCACTCCCCCCCCCCCCCCCCAAAAAAAAAATGACATGCCAAATGTGGCATGTCAGGAGACGAGGAGTGCTTAAAGCAGAAGTTCCACTTCTGGGTGGAACTCCGCTTTAAATATGTTCAGATCCTAGTCAAAACCCAACTGAGCCCTGCCCCTTAACTGCACATATATATGCACCCCTTGTATACTTGAGGCTGCAGGGCGGGGAACGACTCTGCCACTTTTGATTGGCGGCAGACCAAGTAGGGTTGCCACCTTTTCGTCAAGCCAAGCCCAAACACTTTAGCAGCGCACGCCAACGTTTTTTATTTTTTTTGTAGTACATTAAATAAATTACCTCTGTATAAAGCAATAGACCACAACTGTTTATGTAGTATACATTATATATATATATATATATATATATATATATATATATATTGTGATTAAATAACATTTTTAATCACATGGAGTTAATCACAAGAGTCCCCCTTTACATCAGATTCAATATTAAATTTTTACATTTGAATCTGCAGAGTTCCCCTTTACATCTGAATGCACAGGGTTTGTTCCCCTTTACATCTGATTCTGCAGTTTCCCTTTCTCATCTAAATCTGCAGGAGAGGAGTGTGGGGGGGATGATGGGGGCAGTATGTACAGTAGAGGAGTGTGGGGGGGATGATGGGGTCAGTATGTACAGTAGTGGAGTGTGGGGGGGATGATGGGAGCAGTATGTAGAGGAGAGGAGTGTAGAGGGTATGATGGGGCAGTATGTATAGGAGAGGAGTGTGGAGGGTATGATGGGGGCATTATGTATAGGAGAGGAGTGTGGGGGGTATGATGGGGGCAGTATGTATAGGAGAGGAGTGTGGAGGGGATGATGGGGGCAGTATGTATAGGAGAGGAGTGTGGAGGGTATGATGGGGGAATTATGTATAGGAGAGGAGTGTGGGGGGTATAATGGGGGCAGTATGTATAGGAGAGGAGTGTGGCGGGGATGATGGGGGCAGTATGTATAGGAGAGGAGTGTGGAGGGGATGAAGGGGGTTGCACTGCTGGCCAGACACAGGACGGAGGCAGAGCGCAGTCAGCTACAGGAGCGGGGAGGCTATGCTGCTGGTGGGCATGGGCTGGAGGTATGAACACCCACTTCCCACACTGGCTGGAGCCTATGCTGCTGTGATTAGGTTTCAGGAGGAGAGGAAAACGGGCACAGCTGTCAAAACCCAGACTGTTCGGGTCAGGTGGCAACCCTACTCTAACATCCACCAGCTCTGTGATGTCGTCATGGAGGAGTGGAAGAGGACTCCAGTGGCAACCTGTGAAGCTCTGGTGATCTCCATGCCCAAGAGGGTTAAGACAGTGCTGGAAAATAATGGTGGCCACACAAAATATTGACACTTTGGGCCCAATTTGGACATTTTCACTTAGGGGTGTACTCACTTTTGTGAGATACTGTGTGTCAAAATCTCTTTGGCATTAGATACAGTTTAAATCAGATGGACTAGCCTAAGCGACTTAGCTACACACATTTTTTATTTTTTTTCCAAAGTTTGAAGGTCATGCTTTTCTGCATTCTTTAATATTGACCAAATGATTTGCGATACATTTGTATTTGGAACAAACTTCCTTGAAGAACAGGAGAATGGATGTTACTGTTAGCAGAGCCATTGACATTTGCAGAAGCCAATGAATCAAGTCATGCATAATTTAAACTAATGGCTGAACCAATGCATGAAATAGCCAAAGCACCCATTCCTGATTGACAGGAGCAATTAGATAGAGGTTGCACAAAAAAAAGTTAAAAAAATGTTTTGTAGGTGTGGCTGATATGGCAAAAAATATCATGCAGGTGGTCAGGTATGTCCTAAATGCCACAACAGGATGTGCAGGATATTTGTTCCAGTTGCCTTTGTACATGCAATTGAAAAGAATAAACTTGCTAAATCTCACAAGAAAACTGGGAAGGAAAAAAATAGGATTTTTATAACTGCTTACCGGTAAAATAATTTTCTTGGAGTACATCATCGGACACAGAGCCTTAAATATTTACTTAGTGGGTTATAGCTACCTTCAGGTGTTGACACTGGCACACTCAATAGAGGAAGTTGACTCCCCTATATAACCCCTCCTCCTTCCAGGAGTACCTCCGTTTTCTCGCAAGTGTCTAAGCCCTTGTACACAGGGTCGGACATTCCGACAACAAAATCCGTCGGACTTTTTCAGACGGATTTTGTCCTAAACTGGTGTTGCATACACACGGTCGGACAAAGTTGTCGGAAAATCCGATCGTTCAGAACGTGATGACGTTATTTCGTTACGACAGGACTACGTTCAGGCTAGTAGCCAATAGCTTTGGTCTAGGAATTTGACCTGAGCATGTGTGGCACTTTGTCCGATCGGAATTCTCTACAAACGATCTGACAAAGTCTGATTGGATCATGTTGTCAGAAAGTTTTATAGCCCAGCTCTAAAACTGTGTCGGTCAGATATTCCGACGGAAACAGTCCAATGGAGCCCACACACAGTCGGATTATCCAACAACGCGGTCCGATCGGACATTTTCCATTGGAATGTCCAACCGTGTGTACAAGGGCTAAAGGTGTTGGCACAAGTGAAGATGTGCTCTGCGGAGCTCCAGGATTGTTCCATGCTGGATTTAAAAAGCCTCCACAACCTGATCCATCCCGCCACTGCGGCTCCAGGATGGTACCCGGGCCTCGCATAGAAGAACAAGGTTTTGCCTGTAATGCTCCTCTTTGAGGGCTGGACCCTAGGAACCAGGACTCTTTTTGGTCTTGCTACATTACCTAAAGCTGTCCTAAGGGGTGCTATACATGATCCAAATCCAAATGTTTGTTTGGGTGCAACGTCGCACATCCGCACAATTGTCAGTTAGGCCCCTTTCACACTGGGGCGGTGCGGGCGTCGGCGGTAAAGCACCGCTATTTTTAGCGGCGCTTTACCGTCGTTTTAGCGGCGGTCTGCGGGCGCTAGCGGGGTGGTTTTAACCCCTGCTAGCGGCCAAAAAAGGGTTAAAACCACCCACAAAGCGCCGCTGCAGCGGCGCTTTGCCGGCGGTATTGCCGCGCTGTCCCATTGATTTCAATGGGTAGGAGCGGTTTAGGAGCCGTGAATACACCACTCCTTCACCGCTCCAAAGATGCCGCTAGCAGGACTTTTTTCACTGTCCTGCCAGCGCACCGCTCCAGTGTGAAAGCCCTCCGGCTTTCACACTGGAGTGAAAGGGGCCGGTTTTTTTCAGGCGCTACACATGCGCTATTTTTAGCGCTGTAACGCCTGAAAACCGCCCAGTGTGAAAGGGGCCTAAAAGTGACATGGTGCTGCTGAATCGCAAAAAATGGCCTGGACATTCAGCAGCCAAATCTTCCGGGGCTGAAGTGGTTAACTGACAATTGCACGATCGTGCAACGCTGTACATTAATTACATTTTTGTTCTTTTTTTTCCCCACAAATAGAGCTTTCTTTTGGTGCTATTTGACCATCTCTGGGATTTTTATTATTTGTGCTACAAACAAAAGAATTATATATATATATATATATATATATATATATATATATATATCTCTTTAGGGGATTGCGCCTCCCACTCACTATTTATACTACCCCCTTCTCAATAGAGTATGCTTAATAATACTTATATTCACTAAATAATCACTGCGCCCCCATATTATCCAAAATATATACACAAGACATTATTTTATAATTGCAAAAAATATAGTGTCCTTATTGTGCGATATTTTAATTGGATTGCTCCAACTGTGCCGTCTTAATCACCGTTCATCTTCTAATCAAAAGTCCACTTGCGTCAACTAAAATAACCAAATCTGTGCCACCATCACCAAGCAGAATGGCCACTCACCAGATGTCCCCAATCAGTAAGCCTTCGGTTCATTCAACGGATAACCAATCCACAACGCATTCCTCCCGTTAGCAATTCCTCAACGTCCATATATTCATACAAAATTAAATGGAACCAATATAGTGTAAAACCGTTTTAACTTTAATGGAAAAATCAATAAAAAAAACGTATTGCACTCACATTTCAATGTGTCTATTGGCCGACACCAAGCCTTTCCAGCAATTAGAAAACCGTTCTAAAATTGGGCAAGCCACTGATGTTCCGCAGGTGTCCAAGGAGTTGTGGGAGACACATGGTCCTTGAATACAAGCCAGGAACAGGTTGGCCCAGTGGAGGGAGACTATCACCACCTGCGGAACATCAGTGGCTTGCCCGATTTTAGAACGGTTTTCTCATTGCTGGAAAGGCTTGGTGGCGGCCAATAGACACATTGAAATGTGAGTGCAATACTTTTTTTTTTTATTGATTTTTCCATTCAAGATAAAACGGTTTTACACTATATTGGCAGCAATACAGAAAAAAGGCCTTTCATACTTGCCAACAGTCCCTATTTTCCTGGGACAATGCGGATTTTGGGACCCTTGTCCTGATCGGAGGCCGCCCCCGATTAAAATCCCAGGATTTAGCTTTTGTCCCGGGAAATCGGGATTGTTTTTGGCACCGGAGCTGCTTCTGGCTCCAAAATATGGCCGCCGCCACCGCCACAAGATCTCTATCCTGTTTCCCGCTAGCTCTCGGCTCAGATTCAAACTCCGCCCCTCCAGCCCTCTGCACTGAAGCTCCTCCCACTCTCCCTCACAATGTTAATCGACCGCCTACCACCCCCGCCCCCATCCGTGTCCCTTGTATTCATGGTGTTGTACTGAGACAGTTTTCCCCATGAAAACCGGGGGTAGTAGGCAGCCATATAACATTGCAAGGGAGAATGGGAGGAGCTGCAGTGCAGAGGGCTGGAGGGGCAGAGTTCCAATCTCAGCCAAGAACCAGGGGAAACAGGTTTTCTGGGGGAAACCGATGTTGGCACAACACCGGTCTATGAGAGGCAGAGCCAAGGGACTGTACTGCACTGGGGACACCTGATGTAAGGAAGCACTCCGCTGTCTGGGGACATAGTTGTTATGGTGTCAGGATGATTGAAGCGCAATATTTCTATAAAATGAAATAATTCAACTCACCATAATGCAGTATCAGTGGGAGCCCTGAGTGTGTTACTTGTCACGTTGCCTGCCACCAGATGCCATCATGTGTCCCCAGCAAATTCACTCCCTACATCTGGCATCTCCAGCGGAGTCCCTCCTTACATCAGATGTCCCCAGCAGAGTGCCTCCTTACATCAGGTGTCCCTAGCGGATGTAAGGAAGTACTCAGCTGCATGGGGACACCTGATGTAAGGAAGCATTCCACTGCCTGGGGACACCTGATGTAAGGAGGGTCTCTGCTGGGAATGCCTGATTTAAGGAGGCACTCCGCTGGGGATGCCTGATGTAAGGAGGCACTCCGCTGGGGATGCCTGATGTAAGGAGGCACTCCGCTGGGGATGCCTGATGTAAGGAGGCACTCCGCTGGGGATGCCTGATGTAAGGAGACACTCCGCCGGGGATGCCTGATGTAAGGAGGCACTCCGATGGGGACGCTTGATGTAAGGAGGCACTCCGCTGGGGACGCTTGATGTAAGAAGGCACTCCCCTGGAGATGCCTGATGCAAGGAAGCACTCCGCTGGGGACGCCTGATGCAAGGAAGCACTCCACTGGGGACGCCTGATGCAAGGAAGCACTCCGCTGGGGACGCCTGATGTAAGGAGACACTTCGCTGGGGACACCTGATGTAAGAAACCACTCTGCTGGGGACGCCTGATGTAAGAAGGCACTCCGCTGTGGATGCCTGATGTAAAGAGGCACTCCGCTGTGGATGCCTGATGTAAAGAGGCACTCCGCTGTGGACGCCGGATGTAAGGAGGCACTCCGCTGGGGACACCTTATGTAAGGCGGCACTCCACTGGGGATGCCTGTAGTAAGGCGGTACTCCAGTGGGGACGCCTGATGTAAGGAGGCACTCCGCTGGGGACGCCTGATGTAAGGAGGCACTCCACTAGGGACACCTGATGTAAGGAGGCACTCCACTAGGGACACCTGATGTAAGGAGGCACGCTGCTGGGGACGTCTGATGTAAGGAGGGACACCGCTGGAGATGCCAGATGTAGGGAGTGAATCTGCTGGGGACACATGATGGCATCTGGTGGCAGGCAACGTGACAAGTAGCACACTCAGGGCTCCCACTGATTCTGCATTATGGTGAGCTGAATTATTAAATTTTATAGAAATATGCGCTTCAACCATCCTGACACCATAACCATGGTGCCATAATGATTGAAGCGCTAACACCAGGTGTTTGGAGTATCCTCATCTGCTGATTGTTAAACTTTCTGGAATACACATATTTCTCATTGTGGTGTGGGAATTGGGCCTGCTGTCCGTCCATCCCTCTTTCTTTCCTCCTTTTCTCTCCTTCCCTCCCTATCTCTATCTTTCTCCCTCCATCCCTCATTCATCTCAGACTCGGACCATACCCCCTTGAGCCATGCTTATTTAAGCCACACCCACTATTTGGTTTAAACCACGTCCAATTTTTGCCACGCTCATTACTTGCTCCACATTTTCATTTTTCTTCTACACCGTGCCTTAAAACGAATGTCCCACCCCCTAATTATAATAAGACTCCATCTACAGACAAAAAAGTGTCCCTATAATTTTTTTTACAATGTTGGCAACTATGGCCTTTAAGCTGAATGCAGCAATCTGTATCTTGTAGCAACTGCTGTCTCTATAGCAACAACTGCTCTCTCAGTAATCTCACTGAAAATCTTCCAGTTTAACTCCCAGTATCCCACTGCAGGTCCTCAAGCTCAGCTCACCATCTCTCACTAGACTTCTTGGACTCTCAGCTACCTGTTGGATCCCTCGAGCTTCACCCACAGCCAACCGCTGTACTTATCTTCAAGCTTTGCTCGCAGCAACCCACTGTATTCCTGGATGAGTCTCCACTGAAGCTTTGTCACTTACCTCATCATCTCCGGCTAGTGAAGCGTCTGCTCTGGTACTCCATTAGAACTTCATCCCTTCCAAACTTGCCCCTGGTAACATGAGTGGTTGTCTCTTGGGCAACTGCTTCTCCTTTACCTCCGGCAATGATCAGGCTCCCCTCGGGCTGAGCCTCTAACAAATGTGGTTTGGCCCCAGGCTTCGGGCTTAACCTAGGATGCTCCTCCTTTGCGGACACTTCAATTACGGAATAGGCCTCATGTAGACCCAGCAGCCAGTATGACTCCTCGATAGGGCTCAGGCTTCAAGGCTAGCAACCAGGAGCTGTTTGACAGACATCCACCCAGATCTCATCCCCGTACGGGAAGAACCCCAATTACCTGACTCCTCCCAAATAAATAACCTATCGCAGCATGCAAATTGGCCCAAAAGAAACTCCTGCTAATTGGCTAAGACAACTTATTTGCTCATCACCCGAATTCACTGTAATCCATCATCCAAATGCCAAAAGCAACAGTGCCACCTATTGACAGAAGAGAGAGACTACAAATTAAACTCACACTTAGGACACAAATCAGCGGATCAAAGACTACCAATTAGCCAGGCTAGTTACCACCTACTAGATTTATTATCAAATGTCAGGGACATGGCATGTGCAGAAGTACATTAGTAGGTGCCCGTCTTTCCAGGAATAGGCTAAAGCCTATGTGGATGTGTGGGAATATTGGCGCTAACAGGCGAATGCACATTAGTGCTAACAGGAGAACGCATATGTGCATGCGCGAAAATATGCGCACACATTAGCCCTTTATACTGGCGCCACATGGCCTATATAAAGACAGAAGCTGCACTAGTGCAGCTGCTGTCTAAACTGCAGCTTTACCCTGTGTTCTGACCCCGTGCCTGTATCTTATCTAGTATTTGACCCAGCTTTCTGACCATGCTGCTGTCTCCAGTCCTGACCTTTGGCTTGCCTTGACCCTGATTATTCCTGCCTGTCTGCCTGATTTCCTGTTGCCAAACTCCTCTTGAACTCTGACCATTCTCTGCTTTCTGTTTATGACTGATCCTCCCTGTATGACCTGTCTTGTCTAACTCTGCTCCAGGCTTCTGCTTCCAGCCTGTGTAGCTCTGGTACTGCCGTCCTGCATCTACAACTTACCTGCATCCGCTATCCTGCATCCACAGCATATCTGCATTCACTGTTCCTGCTAACTTCTGCTACTCAGAAATCCAGTCTGGTCCTGCTATTCATCAGCTGCCACTACCGCTACCAAGGAAGGGCTTTGCAGGCGCGATAACCTCACCGTGCTCTCGCGGCCACTGTTGCAACACCAGTGGTCCTTGAGCCGGGGCTGTATGAGAGGTCTCCTTCTACTCGTCAGGCTCTCCCAGATGGTATGTAACAGCAGACCTGTTTAGGTCCAAGGTGCTAGACTAGTAACAGCCTCAATCAGTGACTTATAGCGGGACTGCAATATTGAGGTGGACAATCTGACACTAACTGACGCTTTGTGGGAACCAGTGACACTAATACAGTGATCAGTGATAACAATATGCACTGTCACTGTACTAATGACACTGGCTGAGAAGGAGTTAAATAGTGTTAGCGAAATTTGGCTCTACGCAGAGCACACAGCCAAATCTCCTGTTTCTAATAATAATAACATTTCCGTCTTAATGAGTTAATACTTTACATTACCTTTCAACCCACTCATCCAAATGAACAGATTTGACCATCCTTCTTACGTTCTCAGTTCCATCGGCCTGACTTCCCCTGCGGGTACTCAGCCTGCTTCTTTTATTTACCCATAAGCAGGAAGCCACACCCTGGAGGGTTTGCCTCCAACAGCTAAACGCCTTCTACAAAGCTTGTGACCTCACAGGAGCAACACAGGATGTGAATGACCATATAAGTACATGACTAAATAAATAAATTTAACAATACAGGAAGCAATACAATACAATACAGAAGAAAGTGGTGTCTTCACAGACAACCAATCAGACATTTGTATTAACCAATGACTGATGACTACATTTCCGTTGATAGAAATCCTTAATATACATTGTTCCAGAGAACAATGTATACCTGGATTATTCTACACTTCCTTGTGGATGGAAAGTTATCTGCAGATGCACGCTGCAAATCCTCACATGTGCTGATCAGACACAACAGAGACAATGAGCGCACATCCGCCTACAACAAATCCTTGGAGAGCAAGCATATCCCCTCAGACGATTGTCTATGCAATGCACAGGGGTCCTTTCGCTGGTGGACATACCCCCACTCTGCAAACACCTCTCTCCAATCCCAGGACGTTTTCCACTACCTAACGGATCTCAACCAGCGTCAGTCAGCTCTTTAGAGCAGGCTGGGGGAGAACGAACACAGGGAGACACTATGACAATACATATTAAAATACATCCAATACGCACGATTGACCATTACACGTAATTGGAAATCCCCTGACCCTCCCTCACGTTCTGAAGTTATACGAACAACACATTTACATGGCGTATACGAACGTATGTATGCCTCCTCGGAAGGTCTATTGTCTAAATCCATCATCCGTTGGACTCCCTGGTTAGACTGGTACAAATCTTTCATGTCCAGGCCTCCTTGAACATTCATCTCGTCTAATATGAGAAGAATTTCACACACGCCTACATGTACCTGTTCCGCTTTTCATTCCCCCCCCCCCCCCTCCTTTTTTTTTTTTTTTTCCTTCTCATTCTTCTCACCAGCCCTCACTCCTTCCCCCCTTCCTAAATATTTCATCTATATGATAGTTAGCGGATCGCTATTAGTCCATATCTTATGGACTTCTCTTCTTCATCATTTTCCTATAGGTTTTACGGTTACTGTTTCATGTTAGATAACATCACGGTACTTTGCATTACTCTTTATTTATTTATTGTTTATTTTGAATATATTGATGATGCAACAGAGTTTGACTTCTTTAATACCCTTATCATGGGAGTACTCCCTTGCTCCTGTGTACAGCGTGTTCCCAATTGGGGTACAAGGAGTAAGGTGATGTCCTCCTTCTTCTTTTTCTTTTTTATTGGATGGAATATATATTTTAGAAACATTGTACTATGTCTCACCTATTCTATCTGACATTCCGCCACATTGTTAACATGCACTGTAATGGCTCCGATATTTTGCGAATGTAACCTTCTTTTTGTGTAATCTCACGCACTTCTGTTAAATAAAAAATTATTGAAATTAAATAAAGCAGGGCTTTTTCTAAAAAAAATAAAAATAAAAAAATAAAAAAATACATCCAATACGTCTTCATAGTGTTTTTGTTTTTGTTTGTACAGTATGCTGCTTTCCTAAGGCATGTGCTGCTTTTTTTTCCCTTTGCAGGGAAACAAAGTCAGCGTACAAACAAGTGCCCACTGCCCCACCTATAACTGGTCTTTGCAGCAAGGAGCACATGGAAGGGCGATGTATGTCAAACAAATACAAAAGGATTTCCAAGCTCAACTTACTTACCAGCCAGCAACCAACCAAATTGACCTATCTAACAATATGCTCTAAAAGCAGGGGTTTAGTCTGCACACATTTGCAAATACATGTGTAAGCTACAGGCCCCACCAAGGCACCCGATTTTCTGTGGTCCTAACTAACTTCTGAGAGTTTCCACAATAGAAGCACATGCATTTTAATGGCTAAGCAGAGGGCAGGTGAGCCTGGAAGGAGCCCACCTCTCCTTTAACCTCCCTGGTGGTATGATTTCGGATTTTAGGTGCTAAAAGCGGTACAATTATTTTGCATGAAAATTTGGCGTTTTATATTGTAGTCCTGTAATTCTTAGGAATAACTCACTTAAATCTGTCCAAACCAGAGTCTAGTAGACATCCTGGGTATGATAAAGTTTGAAAAATGAAATCATAAATTATAATATAATAAATAACTATAAATAATTATACCAAATAATAATATAACAATAATAAAAAATATTCAATAATGTAATCAAATCAAAAACACTGAAACGGATCTCCCCGAAAATCACTATCCCTCAATTCTGCAAGTGATTCCAATTTATTATCGCTGTTTTCTAGCTGGTTTAAAACCATTTTTGATGTAAAGGGACAGTTTTGGTTGCTATGGACATTTTCCAGTTTCGAGGCATAAAGAACAGTTTTTATAATATAAAACTGCATGCAGGACACTGGGCAGACCACTAGGGACAAAGGGGATGTGAAATTATTACATACAGCAATGTAATCTGTAAGATTACATTATACTGTATGTATACTGTGTGTTTCACTTTTTGAATTTGGCGCCGATCTCCGTCCCCGTGCGTCGCAACGCTCGCAGGAAACAGAGATCGGCTCCGTGATGAATCGAGTGGAGGACGAGCCGCTCGTACAGCGGGGGAACATTGCTGGATCCAAGGGAGAAGGTAAGTAACCTCCTCCTGCATACAGCGATGCGGTCCCGAGTCTGGCTCGGGGTTACCGCTTTTGGTGTAAAACTTCCACCCCGAGCCAGACTCGGGAATACCGTCAGGGGGGTTAAGTTACAGGGGTGCATTGAACACCCAGCACAGAGCACAATGGCAGCAAAGTTGTGTTGCCTGATCAATATGTTCAACGTACAAACAAGTGGCCACTGCCCCCACCTATAATTGGTCTTTGCAGCAAGGAGCACTGACAATCCAGCACAACCATGCTGACAGGACAGAGCTCTGCATTGTTTACATATGCAGAGCTCCATCCAGTGTGTCTCCTCGCTAATCAGCGGGTGTCGGCGATCATCCATTGGCCAGCACCCACTGATCCACTTCTGTTGTGATTAGAAATGACGCGCCCCCTACCAGGAAGTGCAGTATCACATATTCTGCAGTCAAGCTAGAATAGGGCCGTCGTTAACTTGCGTCGGTCAATAACATTTCACTTGTTGGTAGTGTAACTCTTCTTTTTTAATTGCACTTAAACAATGGATTCCAGGCAGAAGCCATGTGTCATTGAGCTGCACCATTAAGGGGTGCAGGCTCTCCGACATCCACAGAAGGCTATAGTAGGTTTAGAGATGACATCATTGACAAGAGCACTTTGCACAGATGGATGAACAAGTTCAAAGAAGCATAAACCGGCATTGTAGACACACCACACAGTGGGAGACCATCAGTGTTGGACAGCCCGCACTCTTCTTTTGTCAAGTACTCAATGACAGCATGTTACTTCTGTTTGGAATTCATTATTTGTCTGCAATGAAAAGTAGAAGAGTTACTATAGAAGAAGAGTTATTCTACCAACATGTGAAATGTAAACTGTTAATAAAAAAGTTACACCCACTTTTACATTACTTTGGCACAGCCCATTACTTTTACAGGTATTACTACAGAGCATGTTTTCAGAGACAATTATTTCTAATGCCTCATACACACGGTCGGAAATTCCGAAGGAAAAAGTCAGATCGGATTATGTTGTTGGAAAATCCGATCATGTGTGGGCTCTATCGGACTTTGAGAGCTAGATCAAAAATGTTCCGACAACAAAATACCATCAGACTTTTTCCAATCGTGTGTAGAGAATTCCAACGTACAAAGTGCCAAGCATGCTCAGAATAAATTTGGAGACGAAAGCTGTTGGTTACTGGCCTCTACGTAGTCCTATCGTACGTTTTGTTCGTCACCTCATTCTGAACGACTGGATTTTCTGACAACTTTGTGCAACCGTGTGTATGCAACACAAGTTTCAGCCAAAATCCGTCGGAAAAAATGAGACGGATTTTATGGGGCATAATAGAACACAAGCATTTTCAATATGTTGTAGAGCAGTGATCTCCAGACTGTGCCCCCTGGGGCTGGATTTGGCCCTTTGTTTGCCTTTATCTGGCCTTTGGGGCACTATTCCTCCAACTGACTCCACTGATGGGGCACCATTTCCCGTGCCGACACCATCAATTGGGAACTACTCTTCCAATTGATACCAGCAATGGGGCACTATTCCTTCAATTGATAACAATCGGGCATTATTCCTCCCATGATGGGGCACTAATTCTGGGTCATTTTCTACTCCCCCTGGCCTATGTAAGGCCTTGTTCTCAAAATCAAGGAAAGCTTGCATTTTTCTGCAACCGAGGGACAATAATTGTATATTGTTACATAGGGGAGCTGGATTTTAGAACAACAACAAAAAAAAAAGGTGAACTTAACCTTTAAAGATTTTCTGGACTTACAGTGCAAGGGATAATCTATAGATAGAAGAAGATAAAAAGAAGATAGACGATCTGTAGATTTGCCCAGTCATCTAATGCCTATAGCTTTAATATTCGTAATGAGTACAAGAGCAGGTGGATAAACAGCCCAGCAAATGCTTTCTCCTTTATATTCTCAGTAGCAGTGAAGAATTGAAAATGGGATTGACAGGAAACACTGGATATGATTGTGAAAGTTAATGAGCCTAAACAATGGTCACAGATGAAGAGCCATGCAGACATGAGCTGTGAATTTGCCAGGACCCCAGAGATGTAAGACTATATAAAAAAAAGCTTTATCAAATTCCAGCATTGGAAGACATAACTAGCGAGCTGGCTGGTGGAAAATACTTTAGTGTACCTATTGCCAGCTAAGGATAATAGTAAATAAAGCTAGACAAGGGTGGTGCCGTGTATATTGAATAAACACACCTCAAGGAAGGTACCAATTTACCAAAATGTTCACTAATTATGGATAACAAAAAACAAACATTCACCTTGCAGGGGAAATGATGAGGTCCACTCTGCTGATTCAACAAAAGAGCAGTTTCATCATGACTATCTTTTAAGATAACGTAAAACTTATCTAAAGGATTATTATGGGGTTTTTGCTACATAAATTTGGTAAGTCAAATTATATTTTAAACGTTCCCTCACTTGCTCTTTTCTGTTTCATGATTCTATGGATACCCAGACACAACTTAATCTTTTTTTTTTATATTCTTCAATGCTAAAATTTCCATAGTGAGGTTCAGAAACTTAACATAAATTGTCATATCATAGGTTTGATCCAAGTAGATTTAAGATTATGGATCACGGCCAGAAAAACTGTCCAGAACCCTACAATACAACCAAAAACAATTAGAGAAGATTTAGACCAATTGGATGTTGTACATATCTTAATTTAAGTTGACACCTGGTATTCTGGGAAGTTAAAACCTGCTCAAAGGTACTATGGATATGTTTCAAAAAGTCAAATGGGGCTGATTTACTAAAGCTGGAGTGCAAAATCTGGTGCAACCCTGCATAGAAACCAGAATCAGCTTGCAGGTTTTTTGTCAAAGCTTTATCGAACAAGCTAAAGTTAGAAGCTACTTAGCTACCATGACGTCATCTCACTCTCAATCCCGGGACACGGTGCATCCCCAATCTTGGTAAAGAGCCGATGACAAGTCTCTTTACCCATGTCCAATCACAGCTGATCACATGTAAATGTAGCGGCCACATCCCTTACTGGATGGCATTGACTTGTTGGGCTTACCAGTTACCTTCTCTTGGCCTGCTCTTCCACGTCTAGGGGTTTCCAGGGTTGATACCCAACGACTTGAACACTGACACAGATGAAGTCCTTTAACAAAGGTTTTATTTTGCAGTAGTAACATCCAATAACACAGTCTCTCAGGAGAACAGAGGGCATGGGTGAAGAACTCAGGCACCTTGAACTGCAGGTCTAGCAAAGTCTCTAATTCCACCCAGAGAGTAACCACTCGCAGCTAGGTACTTCAAGGCTGAACAGATCTCTAGCCAGAGATCATGGCAGTCAGCACGTTGACTCAAAACTTGAAGCAACTTCCTATGAACGTGTACAAGTTGTAACTAGGGGTGAACAGGAACCTTTTCCTCAGTACCTGGAATGTTTCCCGTCTCCTCAATGGTACTGGAAAAGCGTAAATTCGTCAGTGTCCTTCCCAACTCAGTAACCAGCCACTTCCCAAGATGCCACTTGCCGGCCCTCCTCTGAAGAGTCCTCCCCCGGTCACTTCCACGAGCTGTGGTGTCCCTCCAAGCCGAGAGCACACCCGGACACCTTGAATCCTCCCTCAGTTACTGCGCCTCGGACCAGCTGGGTACAAGACTCAGGAAAAAACCGATCCCTACGCCAGACCAGGCAGGTTTATCAGGGGCCTCCAACAGGAACATGTTGCCGGGTGTCGAACACCCCGTGACCGGGACCCCTCACGGGGCTACCCCGGTCCCGGAACCAGAACAGACCACACGGGTCCCACGAACTCCTCTCCCCTGAACACGTGACCCACACCTCTTAAGTACCCCTTCCCAGACTCCCCAGCAGGCCCCAGCACTCCCACTGATTGGTTCCGAGAAGGCTGATACCTAAACATCCAACCAGGCCTGGTTCTGGCCTGTCATGTGCACCTCACCGCTCACATGACCAGGCAGAACTTCCAAACACAGCCCGGCCAGACTGATGTTAAGGCCAACCTACGTAATCAACCCTCAGAACCCCTACTGTTCTGAGGCAAAAACTAAAATTTACATGCGTATGACATTTTGTCCAAAATGTCATCCGCTACATAAAGAAGAAATGTCGGTTTTGTCTTTCCTCTCCTTACACTGACAGAGTATGAGGAGAGGGGAGTCGATCAGTGGCATTTCCTCACAGAGGAGATCTGCATAGATACACCCTGTAAAATTATTATGCAAATTCTATTTCAGTGTCGCAAAGATTAAATATTTTGTTTTTCAGTTTAACTCATGGATGACATTATGTCTCAGGGCTCTTTTGATCACTGAAAACAATCTCGGACACCTGTGATAATTATCTTTCCAGATGAGCCCTATTAAAGGAAAAACTACTAAAGGAGGGTGTTCCAGATTATTAAGCAGAGCACCATTTTCAAGCAATATGGGGAAGAAAAAGGATCTCGCTGCTGCCGTAAAGAGTGAAATAGTTCAATGCCTTGGACGAGGTATGAAAACATTAGATATTTCACGAAAAATTTAAGCGTGATCATCGCACTATCAAGAGATTTGTGGCTGATTCAGAGCACAGATGGGTTTCATGCAGATAAAGGCACATTGAGGAAGATTTCTGCCAGATCCATGCATCGGATCAAGAGATCAGCTGCTAAAACACCATTACATAGCAGCAAACAGATATTTGAAGCTGCTAGTGCCTCTGGAGTCCCACGGACATCAAGGTGTAGAGTCCTCCAGAGTCTTGCAACTGTGCATAAACCTTCCATTCGGCCACCACTAACCAATGCTCACAAGCAAAAATGGCTGCATTGGGCAGAAAAATACATGAAGACTAATTTTCAAACAGTCCTGTTCACTGATGAGTGCCATGCAACCCTGGATGGTCCAGATGGATTGAGTAGTGAATGGTTGGTGGACGGCCACCCTGTTCCAACAGGGCTGCAACGTCAGCAAAGCGGGGGGTGGAGTCATGTTTTGGGCCTGAATCATGGGAAGAGAGCTGGTCAGCCCCTTCAGGATCCCAGAAAGTGTAAAGATGACCTCTGCAAAGTATGTGGAGCACCTGACTGACCACTTCCTTCCCTGGTACGGAAGGAAGAACTATGCTTTCCATAATAAAATCATCTTCATCACCATCACCATCTCATGCTGCAAAGAATACCTCTGCATCAATGGCTGCTATGGGGATAAAAGGAGAGAAAGTCGTGGTGTGGCCTCCATCCTCCCCTGACCTCAATCCTATTGAGAACGTTTGGAGCATCCTCAAGTGAAAGATCTATCAGGGTGGGAGGCAGTTTACATCCAAACAGCAGCTCTGGGAAGCTATTCTGACATCTTGCAAACAAATTCAAGCAGAAACTGTCCAAAAACTCAAAAGTTCAATCAATGCAAGACTTGTGAAGCTGCAATCAAATAAGGGGTCCTATGTTAAAATGTAACGTGACCTGTTAAAATGTTTAAAAAGTTAAAATGTTGTTCAAAGTTTGATTGAAATAGCTTTTGATTTCAGTAAATATGCTGCAAACACAACAAATGACAGTTTTCAGTTCTTTACAACCTATAAAGTGTTTTGCAACTTACTATGCGCAATAATTTGGAACAGTGCATTGTAAGCTTTTTATTTTGAAATAAAAACTGTTAGTTATCATTAGGAGGTTTTTTCAATAAAATTTGAATTATACTCTTAATAGTTGATAACATGAGAATTATGCTGACTGTTGTTTACATCAATTATTTAGGTGAATGAGAAAAATATCATTGGCATAATTTAGAACAGGGTGTAATCAATGCCCTGATTATCAGTGCAGCCCCAACAGCTCCTAGCAGTGATGCCAGTCAGTGCCCATCAGTGATGCCAGTCAGTGCCACCTCTCAGTGCCCATCAGTGCTACCTCTCAGTGCCCATCAGTGCTGCCTATCAGTACCCATCAGTGCTGCCTATCAGTACCCATCAGTGCTGAACATTAGTGCCTCCTCATCAATGCCCTTCAGTGCCATTTCCTCAGTTCCTATGAGTGCAGCCTATCAGTGCCCACCAGTGCAGCCTCATCAACGCACATCAGGAAAGGAGAAAAAATTACTTATTTACAAAATTTTCTAACAGAAACAAAGAACAACATTTTTCGGTGTTTTTTTAGCAAAAAAGAAAAAAACCCCAGCGGTGATTAAATACCACCAAAAGAAATCTCTACCCATCTCAAAAAAATTATAAAAATGAAATTTGGCTACAGCAACGCAACTGTCATTCAAATTGTGACAGCGCTGAAAGCTGAAAATTGACCTGGGCAGGAAGGGGGTGAAAGTGTCTGGTATTTAAGCAGTTAAACATTCTTTCATATGCTCTTTTTGGCTTTTTTTTATATTTTTTTTCAATGCTAAAATTGCCACAGGAAATTGCCATAACAAAGTTTGATCCAAGTACATTTAAGATATCTTGGATCATGGTAAAAAAAAAAAAAAAAAAAAAAAAAAAAATAATTCTCTAGCATCCTGCATGACACACAAACACAATTAGAGAAGATTTGTACCCCGTGGAAGCTCTATCTGGCATTCTAGGATATTGAAACCCGCTGAAAGGGATTTTTGATATGTTTCAAAAATTTGATAAGTCAAGTTTTATTTTAAATTGTTCTTTTTCAGTTTCATGATTTTAGAAATACCCAGATTGTGACACAACGTAATCCTTTTTTTTTTCAATGCTAAAATTGTCATAGTGACTTCTGGAAATTAACATAAATTACCATACCATAAAGCTTGATCCAAGTGCATTTAAGATATGTTGGAGTACAGTTAAAAAAAAAAATAATTGCAAAAAAAAATAAAAAATTGAGCAGACTTGATGAACCACTTGGTATTTTTTTTCTGCTGTCACTCTATTTCTTCTTTAATTAAAGTGGATATTTACACAATTTTTGAGTGAATAATTTCAACTCCTTTAGCAAGCAGCCTCATGTCTCATAAATATTCTTCTTCTCTTTACCTCTATTCCCTCCCCTCCTCCTTTTCTCAATCTATTTCCTTTTCCCTAGCCACCATTTTTTTTAATAAACATTGCCTTCCTTTTATTATTCGTCTTTTCTTTGTTCGCAGATCACAAACATTTCAGAATTAAGATCTAGTATATTTATATACAGGCCCTGAAACATATATCATTTGATGTTTACTTTCTCATCTTTCCTCTATGCATCAGTTTAGCTTCTTTGTAGTTCTACAGAACACACATAAAAGCATCCAAATTTATAAAAACTGCATTCAAAACTCAAAACTCATTTCATTACACTATAGAACATTTTATGCTTTTATGTGTTTTTGTTTTTCCATTTAAGGATTTTTTATGTCCATCCTTTGGATGCATTACAAAATATGCCAAAAAAAATGATACATGCATTTTCATGTGTTAACATTCATTTTTGTTAGTAAGTAAAGCCTCGCACACACGATCCGATTGTTGGCAGACAGAGCATCAGACTTTTGTTTGAAGGGCGTCTGCCGTGAACTTGTCTTGCATGCAAACGGTACACAATTGTCGGCCAACAAACACAAACATAGTGACATACTACGTGGAATTTCAGCTCTTGAGCGTCACCCTTTGGGCACCTTCTGCTAATGTTTGTTGTTTGGTGAGCATTGATTCTGAGCATGTCTGTTCGTACTTTGGACTTGTATGACGGACTTGTGTACAGACAATACGAAAATCTGACAACAGACCGTTGTCCGCCAAAAATTTACTAGCTTTCCATCCAACATTTGTTGGCTGAAATTTGGACAACAATTGTCTGAAGGAGTGTACTAATGGTCAGATTTTAGGCCAACAGTCTGTCATACTCAATTCCCTGACGAAAATCCGATCATGTGTATGAGGCTTAATGTGCAATATCTTGTTTCTAAAAAAATAAAAAAATGGTTTTAAATCCAGTAAATTCAATAAATGTTCCCAATGCATGACAGCTATGGTTGGCAGTCTTGGGGTGGACAAGCCACCTTCCAGCCTTGGATATTGTGACTTCGACATCTCCTGAGGAGGCAGCTCAACGCCTTGAAACATGTAGAGATATACCAATTGTGGAACTGCTTCCCATGCGTTCAAGTGCATGCATATCACTTGAAAATGTAATTGTGTATTATGTGTGGCAGGAGCTATCTTGGATGCCTCTATAAATATCACATGGTAACAGTGTTGCAATTATGTGGGAGTTCTCTTTAGACATGATGGCTGTGTAATTTTGGTGTTTTTAACATTATCCTTTGTAATATTTTTTTGTAAGATGTTTTGACATTGTCTGTGTCGTAAAGTTCCTGGGGGTACCAAGAAAATCCTATTTCCTCATAAACTAAATTTTTATACATTAAGAAACCATCCTAGCTAATAAAATTGTCAGGGCTTTAACAGTGCCACAAAAGATTAATAATATAATACAAACAAAAAAGAATAGGCCTGGAAACCTTGCTCAGTAACCCATATGAATGGGGAGGAGCACTCACCTCAAAATAAGAGGGGGGTGATAATCTAACATTAGTCTATCAAAAAAACTAAAAAGGAACGATATACACACCCTATTGAGTAAACTCCACAATGATTTATTGAAAAATGCTATAAAACCAGCATCAAGCCAAAAATGTCTTCCCCAACCCCCACCCCCAAAGGATCAGATCCCCCCACATCCCAGTAATAAAAACCCCAATCCTACCTATACCACCGACCAGATCCTCTCCCGATTCAATACCCTAACTGGTCTAAAACACGCCCCAAATGGGAGCTGGTGGATCCTCCCAGAATGGGGTCCCCTCTCCCTGTGATAGAAAACCTGCACCACAAGAACCGCTAATGAAAGCACATCAAGGGGCCAGCACCCCTCCTTAAAACCTCAATGGGTGAAAGGAGTGCTGGAATCCTTGGGGGTCACCAAAACTCTGAATGGGAAAGATCCTTCAGTCTCCTCTCATATTACTAACTTACTAACTGACATATCGGCATGGATGTCTCTCTAAAACTGAGCTATTAATATTCCCCCCCGCCCCCCTCCGTGACTTTTCCATCAAAATCAACAATGCAACTATCAGGCCCTCCCCTCACGCCAGGGTACTCGGTGTAACCCTAGACCAGTGATGGCGAACCTTGGCCCAGATGTTTTGGAACTACATTTCCCATGAACTCTACAGCATAGTGGAGCATCATGAGAAATGTAGTTCCAAAACATCTGGGGTGCCAAGGTTCGCCATCACTGCCCTAGACTCTGACTTGTCATTTCAGCCCCAAGTCCAATCGTTGTCAAAAGTTTGTAGAATTCACTTCTGTAACATCTCTAAAATGTGCCCCTTTTTAACAAATGAAACCACCAAGCTCCTCATTCACTCCCTTGTTATCTCTCGCCTTGACTATCGTAACTCCCTTCTCATTGGCCTGCCTCTCCATAGGCTATCTCCTCTTCAGTCTATTATGAATGCTGCTGCCAGACTTATCCACCTTACCAACCTCTCAGTGTCTGCCAACCCTCTTCTCCAATCCCTACACTGGCTCCCAATCACCCAGCAAATTAAATTCAAAATACCAACCACAACAGCCATTCACAACTCTGCCCCGAGCTACATCGCCAATCTTGTCTGCAAATATCACCCAAATCGTCCCCTTCGCTCTTCTCAAGACCTCCTACTCTCAAGCTCTCTCATCTCCTCCTCCCATGCTCATCTCCAGGATTTCTCCAGAGCCTCTCCCATCCTCTGGAACTCGCTACCTCCACTGGTCCGGCTTTCCCCTACTCTCGCTACCTTCAGGCGATCCCTGAAAACTCATCTCTTCAGGAAAGCCTATCACGTCTCCAACTAATCTCCTACCACTTCCATCAGCTCATTCCCCACAGTTACAACTTTTTTTCCTATTAGATTGTAAGCTGTTCTGAGCAGGGCCCTCTTAATCCTCTTGTATTTTATTGTATTGTAACTTTAGCGTCTCCTTTTATATTGTAAAGCGCTGCATAAACTGTTGGCGCTATAAAAATGCTGAATAATAATAATAATAATAATAATAATATTAAGATGTTAGTAAGATTAATAAGATGTTACATTGTAACAACATAGGATCTTTCCCAATCAGAGCTTTGACCCTAGGCGAAACCTCATTTTTGCCACCCCCCTCTTGGCTCTACCCTCTTTGCCCTGCTCATGTATAACCTACCTACCTACCAGTGCCCATCAAATGCAGCCTTACCAGCACCCATTAAATGCAGCCTCACCAGCACCCATCAAATGTAGCCTACCAGCACCCATCAAATGCAGCCTACCAGCATGCATCAAATGTAGCCTACCAGCACCCATCAAATGCAGCCTACCAGCGCCCATCAAATGCATCCTACCAGCGCCCATCAAATGTAGCCTCACCAGCACCCATAAATGGAGCCTCACCAGCACCCATCAAATGCAGCCTCACCAGCACCCATTAAATGTAGCCTCACCAGCACCCATCAAATGTAGCCTCACCAGCACCCATCAAATGTAGCCTCACCAGCACCCATCAAATGTAGCCTCACCAGCAGCCATCAAATGCAGCCTCACCAGCACCCATCAAATGTAGCCTCACCAGCACCCATCAAATGTAGCCTCACCAGCACCCATCAAATGCAGCCTACCAACATGCATCAAATGTAGCCTACCAGCACCCATCAAATGCAGCCTACCAGCACATATCAAATGCATCCTACCAGCGCCCATCAAATGGAGCCTCACCAGCACCCATAAACGGAGCCTCACCAGCACCCATCAAATGCAGCCTCACCAGCACCCATCAAATGCAGCCTCACCAGCGCCCATAAATGGAGCCTCACCAGCACCCATCAAATGTAGTGTCACCAGCGCCCATCAAATGTAGCCTCACCAGCACCCATCAAATGTAGCTTCACCAGTGCCCATCAAATGTAGCCTCACCAGCGCCCGTCAAATGTAGCCTCACCAGAACCCATAAATGGAGCCTCAGCAGTACCCATCAAATGCAGCCTCACCAGTGCCCATAAATGGAGCCTCACCAGGGAGGGGGTATGGACCCCTCGGTACACACAAATCAGAGTGATTGGCAGATCATTATATACTTATACATGTACATGTAATAACAAATGCGCTTTTGGAAGAATGGTGAAAAATTCCCATAGACACACTCCTAAACATTGTGCACAGCCTTCCCAGAAGAGTTGAAGCTGTTATAGCTGCAAAGGGTGGGCCAACTCAATATTGAACCCTACAAACTAAGACTAGTTTAAGACTAGTGTTAAAACAGAGTCTTTGTTCAGGGGAAATACTGGAACCACCCATGGTGCAGACAGAGATACAATAAGGTGAACATCAACACACACCTGGCCACTTACCAAAGAAAATAGACCAGTAAATGACAGGTGGTCAAACAAGCATGATATATCCACAGTGCCACGGAACCACTTCAATTGGATCATTGAAGGCTGGATCTTGTAGTCCCTCTCAATGGTAATTCATAGGTACATTCAGGATACAAGAAAGTAACTCCTCATGGAGTAGTATTTAAAACCAAGGTAAATGTATTTCTTATAAAAAGCCAGGGTACTCACATTTTGAGAAATAAAAACAGGCATATCAAAAGTTGCAATTTGTCATGGATAGCAGATGTTTCCAACCACAAAGATGGCTGCAGCCGGCACAGTACAGTGTCCTGACGTCAGAGCTCCACCCTACGCAATGTTTTTCGTCCAACCGGAACGTTGTTAGGAGGCATGGTCAGAGCTCTTCATATCTTCTTAACCTCCTCTGCTGCCAGTTCCAGAAATGTCGCCTCTCGACATGATTATACTTGATAGCATTTTATTTTCAACTTAGTAATAGCACTGTGAGCACTGAACTTATTCTCTCTGGAGAAGAGACGCCTGAGAGGGGATATGATTTCAGTATACAAATACCGTACTGGTGACCCCACAATAGGGATAAAACTTTTTCGTAGAAGGGAGTTTAACAAGACTCGTGGCCACTCATTAAAATTAGAAGAAAAGAGGTTTAACCTTAAACTATGTAGAGGGTTCTTTACTGTAAGAGCGGCAAGGATGTGGAATTCCCTTCCACAGGCGGTGGTCTCAGCAGGGAGCATCCATAGTTTCAAAAAACTTAGATAAGCACCTGAACGATCACAACATACAGGGATATACAATGTAATACTGACCTATACTCACACACCTGGGTTGGACTTGATAGACTTGTGTCTTTTTTCAACCTCACCTACTATGTAACTATGTAATATCTTGCGTGTTGGTGGCTTGTAGTTTCCACCAGGGACACATGTGACACATTGTGACCATAAATTTGGGAGACAGCTGTCACCCCATAACAGAAAGCACCTGAAGAATGTTCATAGCAAAGATTGAAAACAAGGTTTGAAATGACACAGCCAAAGCCCCATAGAGGCTGGCTTCAGATCTACGTCAGCGAAAGTGCGCCGGGCGTAGAAGAAGACATTGTTTCAATTGCATGCTTTATAATAACTTTTGACAATACCATCAGTCTTTCAATTCAAACCTTTGTTATGATTAAGAAGATGTAGCTATCATTTGCAGGGTTTCTTTTCAATTCTCCGCAATCTGCTCAGTGAAGAGTTGATGTAATTAGTTTTTTGTGCAGTCAGACATGGTTAATGAAATAATCAACAGCTGTACGGAGATTTTATCTGGTGAATTTTAAAATGATATCTCGCCGCAAATTTAGCTGCGAAAACGACGATCCCTGTGAAATAAAATGGACAGTTTTATGGAAGAGCCCTGGGGCTATTCTAAAATGTAATTAAACAAAATTCAGAGTTTTAGGCTGAATGCACAACACTGACTTGCGATAAAATGCAGGGAAAATACATGTACATTTCCATCCACTTTATGCACGTTTTAATGCACATTGACTTGCATATATACGCATTTTGCGTTACATTTTGCAAGATTTCCTGTGACATCACATCCTGTGGGCTAGAAAAGGAAAAGGTTATCCTTTTCCTGGGTGTCATACAGGATTTTATGTTACATAGTTACAAAGTTACATAGTTAGTCAGGTTGAAAAAAGACACAAGGCCATCCAGTTCAACCACACACAAAAAAAAAGAATAATATCATACAATCCCATATACCCAATTCTATACCCACCGTTGATCCAGAGGAAGGCGAAAAACCCCAGCAGAGCATGATCCAATTTGCTACAGCAGGGGAAAAAATTCCTTCCTGATTCCCCGAGAGGCAATCGGATTTTCCCCGGATCAACTTTACCTATAAATTTTAGTACCCAGTTATATTATGTTCAGTCTGAACATATTATATTATGTATGTGTCCGAGCATGGGCTACAGAGTCGTTAGTGTCAATAAATTCTATCTGGCACCAAGGGCGGCCCATCCATTAAGGATGCACCGGAACCACCCTGTTCATCACCACCTCCCCTATCCATGCGTTCGGCCCCCCGTTTCAGGACACCGGCACATGGATTCTAATGCGGAGGGGCTGTTTTTTTGAAGCACTAATTAGATACAGGAGCTTTAATAGGCTTCAATATAGGATGGGCTCAAGTCGCGGGAGTGCACTCCGATTCCACCCAGGTGTGTTACAACAGCGAACGAATATTCGCTGTTGTAACACTGATCCTCCTCCCGGCCAATCAGGAAGCGGGTTTTGACACTGGTCAGCTGACTGGCTGAAAGGACAGGCAATCCTAATGGATGCCAAGGAGGGGAGGAGCTGGAAGCTGCCATGGAGCAGAGGACTCGGAGCCGAGTCGCTGCACCACGCTGCCTGCCACCCGCAACCTGCCACGATGGAGTAAGTGCTGGACTGACCGGCAAACAGTGGAGGGGGGGGTGGGTTCCGCTTGAAGGGAAGGGTGGTTGTTTGCCGCCCTCCCCCCAAAAAACACCACTGCTCTGCACACATTCTTCTTTTCCTCACTCTCCAATCCCCCAAAGATGGCCGCGGGTGTAAGTGGCAACATAAATCACAAAGCAAACTGTTTTTCTTTACTTGAGTTGCGTTTACCTACGTTTTACACACGCTGACCTGTGTAGCGTTAAAATGTATACATGTTGCATTCTAACACAACGCAGTGCAGGTCAACACAGCTTTGTAGATGAACAGAACACGTAAAAAAAACCCAATTCAAATGGTTAAATAAGCTGAAGTCTGCGTGAAACAGGCTCCTGAGGACTAATTCACACTAGTGCATTGATCTGCATTTTAGCACAGCAGTAAAAGTTCACTGCATGGACAATGCAGATCAATGCAAGGACACGTAAAAAACAATTGTCCTTGCATTGACCTGCATTTTCCGTCCAGTGAACTTTTACTGCTGTGCTAAAATGCAGATCAATGCACTAGTGTGAATTAGTCCTCAGGAGCCTGTTTCACACGGACTTCAGCTTATTTAACCCTTTCATGCCTACGCCTATTTCTGACATTTGTTGCTTACAAGTTACAATCAGTATTTTTTGCTAGAAAATTACTTAGAACCCCCAAACATTATATATTTACATTTTTTAGTAGAGGACCTAGAGAAAAAAATGGGGATTGTTGCAATATTTTATGTCACACAGTATTTGCTCAGCGGTCTTTCAAATGCACTTTTTTGGAAAAAAAAATACACTTTTATGAATAAAAAAAAAACTAAAAAAAAAAAACTAGTAAAGTTAGCCCATTTTTTTTGTTTAATGTGAAAGATGATGTTACGTCGAGTAAATAGATACCTAACATGTCATGCTTTTCACATATAACACTGCGTATACTGGCAACAGTAGTGCCATTAGCAACTATCAAGCAACTAGCATAACAATATTATATGAAAATAGAGCTCCCCCAGGAAATAACAACCCCCAGGATCAGTGCCAGTTTTTGCAATAACAATCCCCAGCATTGGTGTCAGTAGTAGCTATAATAACCGCCTACATCAGTGCAGATTTCTAGAATAGAAACTTCAGCATCTGTACCAGTATACATAATAATAACCCCCAGCACTAGTGTCAGTTTTTCGCACTAATAACTCCCGCTTTAGTGTCCGTTTCTGCCATAACAACACCCACTTTTGATGTAAAGGGACAGTTTTGGTTGCTATGGACAATCTCCAGTTTCCAGGCATAAAGAACAGTTTTTATAATATAAAACTGCATGCAGGACACTGGGCAGAGCACTAGGGACAAAGGGGATGTGAAATTATTACACACAGCAATGTAATCTGTAAGATTACATTATAGTGTATGTATAGTGAGTGTTTCAGTTTTTGAATTTGGCGCCGATCTCCGTCCCCGTGCGTCGCAACGCTCGCAGGGAAGAGATTGGCTCCGTGATGAATCGAGCGGAGAACGAGCCGCTCGTACAGCATGGGGACATCGCTGGATCCAAGGGATAAGGTAAGTAAACCTCCTCCTGCATTCAGCGATGCGGTCCTGAGTCTGGCTCGGGGTTACCGCTTTTGGTACAGAATCTTCAGAATCGTCGCAACGCTCGCAGGGAACGGAGATCGGCTCTGTGTTGCAATCCTATATATACCATTCTTTTAGGGTGCCTGCTCCAGTACCGAACTTCTTACCTTTCGTACCCAAGGGTTCCACCCCAAAACCTCCCAGTCTCAATCCCAGTTGATTCACAGACTGCTGCTTTATCAATCCAAGGATTATGGGCAAATGTTTGAGCTCTGGTACAACACTTGTTCATATTTAACTAATGACCCCCTGAACCTGTAAGGCTGCATTCACACTGCTGCTCCTAAAATTATGTTTTTGGGGCTTTTGGTGTATTTTGTACCTCAATAAAAGCCACTAGGGTTGATTTACCAAAGGTAACTAGACTGTGCACTTTGCAACGTGCAGTTGCTCCAGGCCTTAGAAAATTAGGTAAAGCTTCACTTTAAAAAAAATACCCAATCAAATTCAAGGAAAAAAAAATGCATTTTTTTGGAATATGATTGGAGGCTGGAAGTCAGCTGGTCTTAGTTCTCTTCACCACCTGGCTAAATGTGCTTTCTCCTTGCGCACCTGGTTTCCTCCTACACAACTTGTAATTATGTTTAGTTTTTTTAAGTTATAACACATCCTCTTCTAATGGGTATGAAGAACTCACTCTGAATAAGCCCCTCTTCTGGCTCTGGTGACTCGTCCCTACTAGGCCTGAGGCCTGCAGAACTTCTCCCCGGAGGCCTAGGAGGTTAAAGTCTATCTTCTAGGAAATGGACTACTGCTCCCAGCCAGTCCAACTTGCAAACCATGTCCCAGCCGGCCACACTGATTTGACACACATCCCTACAGTGTCTTTTATTTAACTGCTGCTTTATTTATTTTATTTTTTATTGTTATTTTTCCTTGTTTTTCTTTTTTCCTTTTTTTTCTTTTTTATGGTATTTAGCGCAGTATTTTCCATTTTTATAACTGATTTTTACATGTAAACAAAAAAAGGTTAAAAAATAGGCCCGGTCTTGAAATGGTTCTGGGAAGGAATGGTATAGCCTTGCTGGTTGCTATAGGCAACAGCTCCAACCACCATTATTCAACAAATTGCACTTTAGAAATAAGGTATCTGATAGAAGAACATTTTGGCAGTAGAAACAAATCAGAAAGATGTATGTTGTGTCGTGAGTGTGTGTGGTGGGGGGGGGGGGGGGTGCGTTGTTATGCTGCGAATGGTTTGCGTTTTTTCCTTTTTTACATTTATTGAAATGTCAAAAAAGACAATTCATTCAGCTCTATTCAATGCTGTGACATGCAGTGCAGTGAGTTGCGATGTGTAAAAAATACATATACGCTGCATTGTTTACACAGAACACGCACGCATGTGCAAACAGAGGACATACTGTAGAAAACAATTGTTTTCTATGTGGACCTGCTCTGAGCCTGCAGCGATCGGCGCTGAACGGACGTGGTGTGAATGAGTCCCTCATTCTGCAGGCGAGACATAAGAGGACATTCTGACTGGTTGCTACAGACAACAGGGGCCTGCTGATGTGTTTCTGCCCTCTGCTCTGGCAGCCAATCAGAAGGCTTGGATAAGTGTCAGGTGACACTAGCTTAGTGAGGCAGAGTTTTGTACAGGACATCCGTTGAGGCGTTCAACTGCTTCTGTGCAGTGTCATCAATATACAGGCCGTCCCACAAAGAGTGGCATCAGGCGGCGGAGGAGGTAATCCCGCCTTGTATTGAGTTGTTCCTTTGTATACCCTTCACTGCGTATAAAGCTTCTTCTTCTGATTGAGAAGAGAAGTGAATGAAATACGCGGTGAATGGGCGAGATGTGTCGTGTAAGTGAGATTTTATTGATATCAGGACGCTCCTGTGATGCTTGTTAGCGATGTATTTCTATAACCATATTACACTTGGTGTCACAGCAGCACCCTGATATCATTTATTATTTAGGCCCCGTTCACACCTGAGGCTCCAGTCAACGCTCAGCAAACCGCAGAGAAAACGCGCGTTAGCTATGCATTTTGGAAACACGCTGAGAAGGCGCATCACATATGTTAATGGCACCCCGAGTGCAGGTAGCAGGCGCACGGATATTGGGCGTGACAAGCGTGCTGCATTTGCACTTAAAAAGGTGGTAAAAAAACGCTCCACGCCCCAAAAAAAAGCCGTGGAACTTCTTTGGGGATTTTGTTGTGCGTAGAGTTAGCCCAATCAAGTGAACGGGCTGCCCTATGCACGGCGAGCGGAAGCGTTCCAAAACACCCCCCCCCCCCAAATAAAAATAATAAAAAAGCATGTGAGAACGCGAGATGTGAATGGAGCCTGTGCAACACTGCCAAGTCACATTTTTAGAGAGCTCTTGTGGAGCGGCACCATTCATTTGAATAGGCCTCCCTCCACTCCAAAAACGCACTGAAGAGGCTCATGTACCAAATTGTGGCTCTGAGCTAAGAGTGTTTTGCGACAGTTTTTTTTTTTGTGTGTTTTGTCTTGCGGAAAATGCGCAGCAAAACGCAAGACTGCTACCCACGTTTGAGATGTATTTGCCTACCACCTCCTGTAACTGTTAAAATACATCATTACTTTGATGTTAACAGACATCCCAACCTGCGAAAAATAATTTCAGGGAGGTGGCGCTTCGCACCCGCAATCACCCCGCCCCCGGCAAAATATTTTTTAATTCCCCTTTTTAATATTTTTTCCACAGTGCTTCTGAGAAAGGGGGTGGGTGGTATGTGGCAGTGAACGGTGTCAGTTTTTTTTTTTTTTTGATTTTTAATAATTGATTTTAATTTTAATTAAATTGAATCAAATACATTTTTTTCGCAATGCTTTTTGGGAGGAGGCGGTACACTGGCCTACACTTTAAGGAGGTATTCTTCTTAGGAAAATGGTAGCGCCCAGCCAGAGACTCAACACAAGAAGAATTTTTGTTCTCTAGCGTTTGAGAATTCTCCCAATAAAATCAATGCAATTTAGTCCACCACAAAATGGCCGCCAGCCGGAGCCCTTATGACAAGGACAGATTCTAACACTAGACCCCCTCTTTAACTCTAAACTGGTAACCTGTAGAAATGTTTAAACCGTCTCCTATGGAGATTTTTCAGACCCGTAGTTTGCCACCATTCCACATACGTGCACAAATTTTAAAGCGTGAAATGTTATGTATCTATTTACTCGACATAACATCATCTTATCATGTTTTGTTTGTTTTTTAATTCATGAAAGTGTCTTTTTTCCAAAAATAACGCTGCGTAAAAACAGTGTGAAATAAAAAATTACAAGAACCGCCATTTTATTCTCTAGGGTCTCCGGTAAAAAAAAAAAAAAAAATATATATATATATATATATATATATATATATATATATATGCATAACCCACTTTTAAGTACACAATGGGGTTTATTTACTAAAGCTGGAAAGTGCAAAATCAGGCTCACTTCTGCATAGAAACCAATGAGCTTCCAGGTTTTATTACCAAAGCTTAATTGAACAAGCCAAGGTTGGTCTCTATGCAGAAGTGAGCGTGATTTTGCACTTTCCAGCTTTAGTAAATAAACCCCATTGCGTACTTAAAAGTAGGATATATATATATATATATATATATATATATATATATATATATATATATATATATATATATATATATATATATATATATATATATTTTTAGCGGAGACCCTACAGAATAAAATGGCGGTTCTTGTAATTTTTTATTTCACACTGTCTTTACGCAGCGTTATTTTTGGAAAGAAGTGGCCATAGGGGGCTGCTATACACAACCTGTTGCATGCTTTATTGTGGCTGGTGAGGGGTGACAGTGGAAGCAGCAGACATAATCACCCCTTGCTCCTCCTCACATAGAGGCCATTTCCCTCTTCTCTCCCTGCCATCACCACCTCTGAGATGGAGAATCAGGGATGAATGACACAGATGGCCAGTGAGGTACTTCTATCACATATTGAGTCCCCGAGCCACTTTTTCTCGTTCAAAATTTTTTATTTTATGTTAAAATAAATTACATGTGCAGAATATAAGACAAATTATGTGATACCAGAAATAAAAAGTAAACATATTGAAGTACGGATGATACAACGCAAAGAAGAATTTCAAGATATTCTTGTGGGAATGACAATAAATGGCCTTATATATTTTAGAATTTGAAAACATTCTTATAGCTGAGTTTTAAACATTTTAATCCCAAGAAAATATAAATATGTCTAAAAGAAAATATATGATTTTAAAGTTTTGACCATAACTTCTAAAGTATGTTTATAGTAAGTATTATATAGTGAGGGAAGAACATAAAAAGGTATATAGGAGGGGAAGGGGAGGGAATAATTCTCCGGAGGAGGTTTTATATATCATCTAATGTTGTAATTCTATAAAAAATCTTAATCACCATAACAATAAAACTCGGTTGTCAATATTATCTGACGTATAATATTTAATTTCAATATATTTTTATTAAGCAAGAAGTATGTAGCATACAAGGTAAGGAATTATTCTTGACAATGAGTCGTTGACAATAGATAATGCAATACTGATACATTCAGAATACATACATAACAAAGGGAATACAAACTGGTGGAGAAAGGGTAAGTCTATAACAGTACAAAGACTGAAATATAAGGGGAACGGTCCCTCGTTCCAGGCACCCCATATGGGATCACACTGTGCCCAAGAGCGAGGATCCGCTACCTCGGTCAAAGTTTCGACGTGAACGGTCAATGTGCAATTCATACATTTTCCTTGAACGTTGCTTCAGCAATCTTTACTATCGGTAAGTATAAAATAGATTCAACCAAGGAATAACCAGAACAGTAATAGTAACTTAGGAAATAACTCGAGGTAACCTGTTGGCAGTAATCAATAGTAATGAGTAGATTACATAGTGGGGAGGAAAGGAAGAGAAAGAGAAGAGAGAAGAAAGAAAATAAAAAAATAAAAATAAAACGAGAGGGGGGGAGGAGGGAATGTACAGGTAAGCAAGGATCTGAGTAAGATGAGCCTCTCAGTGAAGTAAAGGCTTGGTTCTGTTATACCATTCTAGCCAGACTGTCCATCTGTGTGCCAGTTTAGATAAGGAACCTTCTGCCGATGCATACATGCGTTCATACATGCCGTGTATATGTGTTAGTTTGATGACTTCTGTGTGAGATAAATGTTCAGGGGATTTCCAGTTACGTACAATGATCAGTCTTGCTGCCAGGCATATATGAGTGATTATGTTTTGAAGGTTACGTGGGTATTTATCAATTCCTATGTTAAGGAGTGCCAATTCAGGAGTTGGGGGGGAGGCGATGTGTGTGATATCTGATATGAGGTGGAAAGTGTTTGTCCAGAATTGAGTCAATTTAGGGCATTCCCACAGGATGTGGTATAAGGTACCTAGGGAACCGCAGAGTCTCCAGCAGTTAGGATCGGTGGAAGGACTAAATTTGTGAATTTGTGTAGGGGTGAGGTACCACCGAAGATTACATTTGAGGGAGAGATCCCAAAGGTTAGCTGATTTAGTCGCTACGAAGGTAGCGCGTAGAGCGTTGTGCCATTGTTGTGTAGAGTATGTGGAGTTTAGATCTTTTTCCCAATTTAGCATAGGGGGTAGTTTCTCAAAGCTATTTTTATCATTCAGAAGAGCATAAAAGAGAGAGATACCTTTGGTCGATGTGGATTTTTTTGATAGGTAGTGCCAAGCCACTGTCGGTAGGGTACGTCGGAGAGAGGGAGTATTCAGGAGGCAATGTGATATTTGGACATATTTGAAATAGTCCGTGGTTGGCAATGAGAATTTTTCTTGTAGGGAGGTGAATGGGAGTATATATCCGTTATCAGTGTCGTATAAGTCTGAGATGTGGGATATACCTTTGTCCCGCCAAGTGGAGGTCTGTAAATCCGCTATCAGTAAGTGTAGCGTCTCTATGGGGAGAGGAATTTCGCAGGTAGGGGCTGTGGTAGGTAAGTGATCGAATAGATAATTAAATGCTGCCAAGGATGCCTTAATGGTTGGGGATAGACGGTGATCTGTCTTCCTAATTTTAGGTGCGGATAAAAGCCAATTACCTAAGTGTTTGCCCAGGATTTGAAAAGCTTCCATATTGCTCCAGTGATTGTTTGGGTCAGAGATGAACCAAGCTTTGAGTTGAGCTAAAATTGCTGCGTAGTAGTAATGTTTAATATCTATGTAACCCATGCCCCCTATCCTTCTGTGTTTTGTAAGAAGATGTCGTGCTATTCGAGGTTTTTTATCTTGCCAAACATATTTACGGAGCAAGGATTGTATTTGTGTGAAAAAGGAGGATGGTAGAGGTATGGGTAGAGCTCGGAATAAATAGAGTAGTTGGGGGAGTTTGAGCATCTTAAATGCTGCGAGTCTGCCTGATGCGGAGAGGGTGAGCTTAGAAATGTTGGCAAGGTCTGCGGGAAGTTTAGCTAAGAATGGAACAAAATTTGCTTTATATAAGGCAGTAGGGTTGGACGTAAGGGCAGTACCCAGATAGGTGAGGGAGTTTGATGACCATGCGTATTGATATTTGTTGCGCAAGTGTTGTTGGATTGGTTGAGGCAAGGCTAAAGGTAATATGAAAGATTTTGTTGCGTTCACCTTATAATACGATACACAACTAAAATCATCTAATAAGCTTTGCACAGAAGCCAGGGAAGAGGGGGGATTAGTCAATGTGAAGATCACGTCGTCAGCAAAGAGGCTAATCTTGTGTTCTTTATCGGCAATTGGAACTCCCGATATAAGTGTGTGGGATCGCACTTTAGCCGCGAGGGGTTCAATTAACAGATCGAAGATTAGTGGTGAAAGGGGGCATCCTTGACGGGTGCCATTGGATATGTTAACCACTTTCAGACCGGACCATTTTGCTGGTAAATGACCAGAGGTCTTTTTACACTTTGGCACTGCGCTGCTTTAACTGGTAATTGCGCGGTCATGCAATGTTGTACCCAAACAAAATTTGCGTCCTTTTCTTCCCACAAATAGAGCTTTCTTTTGATGGTATTTGATTGCCTCTGCGATTTTTATTTTTTGCGATATAAACGTAAAAAGACCGCAAATTTTGAAAAAAAATGATATTTTCTACTTTTTGTTATTAGAAAAATCCAATAAACTCAATTTTAGTCATACATTTAGGCCAAAATGTATTCAGCCACATGTCTTTGGTAAAAAAAAAGTCAATAATTGTATATTTATTGGTTTGCGCAAAAGTTGTCACATCTACAAACTAAGGTATGTTTTCTGGAATTTACGCAGCTTTTAGTTTACGACTGCCTATCTCATTTCTTGAGGTGCTAAAATGGCAGGACAGTACAAAACCCCCCCAAATGACCCCATTTTGGAAAGTAGACCCCCTAAGGAAATTGATAAGAGGCATGTTGAGCCCATTGAATATTTTATTTTTTTGCCTCAAGCGATTGAATAATGACAAAAAAAATGGAATTACGTACCGGTAATGTCCTTTTCCAGGAGTCTTTCAGGACAGCCACCTTAGAGAGACACCGGCTCCTCCCCTCTGAGGAAACACCGCCTTCAATTTCATAATTTAAGCCTCCTCCTCCCTTCGTTCCTCAGTTCTTCCAGAGTACCTCCGGCCAAACTGGGGAGACACAAGAACACGTCAAACAAATAAACTTTTTAAGTCTTACCTGACGATCTCATGTAATGAGTTCCCGATGATCTGCAACAATTTGGGTGGGAACCGGTGCTGTCCTGAAAGACTCCTGGAAAAGGACATTACCGGTACGTAATTCCATTTTTCCCCAATCGTCTTTCAGGACAGCCACCTTAGAGAGGATAAGCGAGTATATTACCTTAGGGTGGGACTACTGCCTGTAGCACCTTACGACCAAAGGCTTGGTCTTTGGCTGACAGAAGATCCAGTCTATAGTGTCTCACAAACGTAGAAAAACTGGACCACGTTGCAGCTCTACAGATCTGTTCCGGAGACGCACCAGCCCACTCTGCCTGAGAAGTTGCCACGGCCCTGGTTGAGTGTGCTCTAATGCCAGCTGGAGGATCTAATCCCCCTGCCACGTATGCCTGCCCAATGGCTAACCTTAACCATCTAGCTATGGTACGTCTAGAGGCTTTGGAACCCTTCCTGGCCCCTGAAAATAAAACAAAAAGTGAATCTGTCTTTCTGAACTGACTTGTGCAGTCTAAATAATAAAGAACACATCTTCTAACATCTAGTCTGTGAAACATGTGTTCCTGTTCTCTAACTGGATTTGAACAAAATGTAGGTAGCACAATCTCCTGCATCCTGTGGAAACTAGAGGCTACCTTAGGCAAAAAGGCCGGATCTATCTTCAAAACCAGACGATCCGGAAAAACCTGAAAAAAGGGAGCCCTGACAGAAAGGGCTTCGAGTTCACTTACTCTTCTTGCTGTAGTGATCGCCACCAAAAACACCGTTTTGAGAGTGATCAGCTTTAATGAGCAAGATTCTAACGGCTCAAAAGGTTCCCCTGTGAGAACCTGTAAAACTAAAGAAAGATCCCAAACCGGGAAGGGGGAGCTTGAAGCTGGTCTTTGCCTACCTAGGGCCCTGAAGAACCTTACGACCCAAGGATCTGACGCTAGATGTTTCTCTAAAAACACGCTCAAAGCGGAAACCTGAGCTTTTAGTGTTCCAAGCGCTAACCCCTTATCCGCCCCTGCCTGTAGGAACTCTAGAACGGCTATAGGGCTATGCACGTTGAAGGAACCCTCTGAACACCAGCTGTTAAACCGTTTCCATACCTTTAAGTAAATGGACTGGGTTTCCTTTTTCCTACAGTTTAGAAGAGTGGCTACCAACCGGTCTGAGAAGCCCTTGGCTTTTAGCAATTCTTCCTCAGAAGCCACGCTGCCAGGTTCCATCGTCCTACCTGAGGGCAGAACACCGGACCTTGAGACAGGAGATCCTCCTGCACTGGGAGAATCCAGGGGGGTTCTACAGACAGGCCCTTCAAGATCGAGAACCACGGCCTCCTGGGCCAGTGAGGTGCAATTAGAATGAGGGTAGTATTCTCCACTTGAAATTTCCTTAATACTGCTGGAATGAGCACTGGAGGGGGGAAAGCATAGCACCTGGAGAAACCCCAACTCTGTGCTAGTGCGTCCACCGCCAATGCCCCGTCCCCCCTGTTTATGGAGAAGAACGTTGCTACCTTCGCGTTTTCCCTTGCGGCAAAGAGATCTATTGCAGGAATCCCCCATCTCCGGGTGATCATTTCGAATATTTCCTGCTTGAGAACCCAATTGCCTTCTCTCAGAGTTCTCCTGCTGAGAAAATCTGCCACCTGATTTTGTTCTCCCTTCAAGTGGATTGCTGAAAGGGACAGGATATTTGCTTCGGCCCATCTGAGGATGGCTTCCGCTAGGGCCCATAAGGACTTGCTCCTGGTGCCCCCCTGTCTGTTGATGTAAGCTACCACCGAGGAGTTGTCCGACCTTACCCTTACGTGATTCCCCCGGAGCTCCTTCTGAAAGGTTCTGAGAGCTAGATCTACTGCCCTCAGCTCCCTCCAATTCGAGGATCTCCTCGAGTCCCTCTTTTCCCAAATACCCTGTATTAATTGGGAGTCTAGGTGTGCCCCCCAACCTGAGCTGCTTGCATCGGTCGTGACCACCCTGGAGGTTGGCATGACCCACTCTAGACCTTGGGACAAATTTGCTCCCTTCCTCCACCACCAGAGGGACCTCTTTACCTGATCTGGAATCGAAACCAGAGAATCCAAAGATTCCTGGCTGTGATCCCAAACCTTCAGCACAAATAATTGTAGAGGGCGGTAATGTAACCCTGCCCACTGAACCGCTGGAAGAGCGGATGTCAGCAACCCTAGCGCTGACATAATCTTCCTTATGGAGATCTGGTGGTTGCCCTGAAGAAACAACAGAGCCCTGTCTATCCTTTGAATTTTTTCCAAAGGAAGAAAGACCCTTTGTACTGTTGAGTCCAACTCGTACCCTAGGAAAGTGACCCTCTGGGAAGGGATTAAGTTGGATTTCTCCAGGTTCAGGAGCCAACCCAGGCTTACTAACAGGTTTCTTGTGACCTGTAAATCCTGAATTAATTGTGCTGGTGAAGGGGCAAACAGAAGGAGATCGTCGAGATATGCGATCACCGAGATTCCCCTGAGACGCAGAAATGCCAGAACTTCTGCCATCACTTTGGTGAAGATTCGGGGGGAAGAGGATAGTCCGAAAGGAAGCGCTCTGAACTGAAGGTGTAGTACTTCCATTGGAGTTCTCACTGCCAGTCTGAGAAAACGCTGGTGGGACTCTGCGATTGGAATATGCAGGTATGCATCTTTCAGATCTATTGATGCCATGAAGCAGTTCGGAGGTAGGAGTGCTTTTACTGAGTAAACCGAATCCATCCGAAACCTTCTGTAGGTAACTGAGACATTCAGGGGCTTCAGGTTCAGGATGAGCCTGAACTTTCCCGAAGGCTTGCGAATCACGAAGACGTGAGAGTAGAAGCCTCTGCTTGTCTCTCCTACTGGAACCCGTACTACCACTTCCTGTTCTTCCAACTCCTGAAGAGAAGAAAGAAGGGCAGATGATTTTTCTGCGCATTTTGGCAGCTCGGTGACAAGGAACCTCAGAGGAGGGAGTTCCGAAAACTCCAAATGGTAACCTCCTCTGACGATCCCCAAGACAAACTGATTGGAGGAAATCTTTTCCCACTGTGGGAGGAAGGCCCCCAATCTTCCTCCCACCGTGACCCTGTCACTGAGATTTTTTGGGCTGTTCAGGAGGGCGAAAAATTGCTCCCCCGGGGCCCTTGCTTTTGAGTCCCCAACTTTTCTTCTGCTGAACCGTACGGGGTGGTACAACCCTTTTCTGGGGACGAGTCTTTCTTTTGGCTTGTTCCCCAAATTTCTTTTTAACAGGAAAGGCCTTTCTTTTGTCTGCTGTGCGATCTAGCACTGTTTCAAGACCTGGTCCAAACAGTAGATCTCCTGTAAAGGGGATTCCACAAAGTTTAAGTTTGGATGCATTGTCTCCAGGCCAGGTCTTCAACCATAAGGCTCTCCTGGCAGAGTTGGTCAGGGCCAAGGACCTTGCCGACATCCTCACGGATTCCGCCGAAGCGTCCGCTATGTAGGCTATCCCTTTAAGAAGCATGGGAAAGGAGGATAGAATAGTCTCCTTTGCTGTCCCTGCTTCAATGTGTGCGCTAATCTGGGTGAGCCAATACTCCATGTTGCGGGCCACCACCGTGGTTGCCATGGCTGGCTTAAGATTTCCCTGTGACGAATCCCAGGCCTTCTTAAGAAGGTAATCCATCCTTCGATCCATAGGGTTAGACAGTACCCCCATATCCTCAAAGGATAGATCAGTGTGTCTGGACACCTGGGAAAAAGCAGCGTCTAGTCTGGGAGATTTATTCCAGACGAGAGTCTCTTCCTCCGAAAAAGGAAACCTACGTCTTAATGCCCCAGAAAAGAAAGGTTTCCTTTCGGGATCCCGCCATTCCTTCTTGATGGTATCGATCAAGACGTTATGCACTGGGAACACCCGCTTCTTTTGTTCCCCCATGCCCTTGTACATCCGATCATGGAGTGACAATGTCTTAGTTTCTTCTTGAATGCCTAAAGTGGTATGAATCGCTCCCAAGAGCTCATCCACATCCTCCAGGGAAAGCTTATACCGCGAGATTCTGCTGGATTCCCCATCCAACATCTCTGCGTCAGACTCCCCCTGGGAGTCTGAAACGACACTGTCAATTTCCTCCTCAGCTTCCTCCCTGGGACCCTCTGAATTCTCTCCCCTTGCAGGAGGAACATCCACAGGGCTGGATGGTACACTCTGCTGCGCTGGTGTAGGAGTGCTCGGAGGCTGGGGCCACTGAAAACTGGAAAAAAAGTTTTGGAAGGACTGAAAGGTACCAGAGAGTTCCTTCATAGAAGCTACCAGATCTGCACCCTGCTCTACTGCCTGTTCCTTAAGTAAATCCTCAATACATTGTTTGCAAATAGCTTTAGACCAAGAGTCTCCCATAGACGTTCTACATGAAGGGCACTTCTTCTTAGAACCATGGGGAGACTTGCTCGTGGCTTTCTGAAAGACACAAAACACAGGAAGGGGCAGCATGAGCCTAAAAAACAGCAACACCAGCGCTACATAGAGGACCACCGGGAGTGCCCCCCCTAGGATCAACCATCACCAGGATCCCAGACACACTACCCTTCCCCCCGACCACCAAGGAGGAACACCAGTGGAGCTACTGGATACAAGTAAGGGAACACCTCCCCAGGTTTCCTCTTACCTTCGAGTGGCTGGTGCTATTATCTCCAGGAGTTTTTGAAGCCTCTGCCTCGGACATTCTCCCGTTGAGGAAGCGTGGTACGAATGCGCCTCTAACAGCTACCTGTGCAACTGTGAAAAGAGAGGCTGCACCAGCCGAACGCTAGGTTCCCTTTCACGTGCCGCGTCCGGAACCGGAAGACGCGGATCGAACGAAGGGGTCCGCCCCCACCGGAACTGACGTCGCCCGCCTACCGGTCCGGCTTCCAGCTCCCAGCCGGCTGCGTACACAGGGGGGCCCTGGACGCCTTCGTTCAGCACCCCACTGGGCGAAACGCAAGGATGAACCTCTCCAAAGACTTCCTGCTTTCCCCAAGCGAAGATTGGAGTGCGTGTAAAGGTCAGTCGAGTATTCAGCTTCCCCAGCCGACTGGACTGTTTGTTCCGTTGAAACCCCCGCGGGTGAACGGACGACCCCATAAACTTCCCGCTTTCCCCAAGCGGAGTTTAGGGTATATGGACAGTACGAACACTTCAGCTCCCCGCTGATAGGACTGTCCTGGACCGACCGATGAACGGTCGGATAGCCGAACGGGGCCAGGGCTCCGCTCGGATGGCTTCAGTTTCACCAACCGAATTTAGCCTTAAGGTTCCTTGGCGATGTCTCCCTGCCGGAGGAAACACCATAACTGAGGAACGAAGGGAGGAGGAGGCTTAAATTATGAAATTGAAGGCGGTGTTTCCTCAGAGGGGAGGAGCCGGTGTCTCTCTAAGGTGGCTGTCCTGAAAGACGATTGGGGAAAAATATATATTTTTTTTTTTACACAAAGTTGTCACTAAATGATATATTGCTCACACATGCTATGGGCATATGTGAAATGACACCCCAAAATAAATTCTGCTGCTTCTCCTGAGTACGGGGATACCACATATGTGGGACTTTTTGGGAGCCTAGCCGCGTACGGGGCCCCGAAAACCAAGCACCGCCTTCAGGCTTTCTAAGGGCGTAAATTTTTGAGTTCACTTCTCACTACCTATTACAGTTTTGAAGGCCATAAAATGCCAAGATGGCACAAAACCCCCACAAATGACCCCATTTTAGAAAGTAGACACCCCAAGCTATTTGCTGAGAGGCATGTTGAGTTCATGGAATATTTTATATTTTGCCACAAGTTGCGGGAAAATTACAAACTTTTTTTTTTTTTTTCACAAAGTTGTCACTAAATGATATATTGCTCATGCATGCCATGGGCATATGTGAAATGACACCCCAAAATAAATTCTGCTGCTTCTCCTGAGTACGGGGATACCACATATGTTGGACTTTTTGGGAGCCTAGCCGCGTACGGGGCCCCGAAAACCAAGCACCGCCTTCAGGCTTTCTAAGGGCGTAAATTTTTGAGTTCACTTCTCACTACCTATTACAGTTTTGAAGGCCATAAAATGCCAAGATGGCACAAAACCCCCACAATTGACCCCATTTTAGAAAGTAGACACCCCAAGCTATTTGCTGAGAGGCATGTTGAGTCCATGGAATATTTTATATTTTGCCACAAGTTGCGGGAAAATTACAAACTTTTTTTTTTTTTTCACAAAGTTGTCACTAAATGATATATTGCTCACGCATGCCATGGGCATATGTGAAATGACACCCCAAAATAAATTCTGCTGCTTCTCCTGAGTACGGGGATACCACATATGTGGGACTTTTTGGGAGCCTAGCCGCGTACGGGGCCCCGAAAACCAAGCACCGCCTTCAGGCTTTCTAAGGGCGTTACAGTTTTGAAGGCCATAAAATGCCAAGATGGCACAAACCCCCCCCCCAAATGACCCCATTTTGGAAAGTAGACACCCCTAAATTTAGGGGTACACTAGTGAGACTAGGTAATAAATGGCGGGTGCCCTGAAACTATAAAAAAATAACTAACCAACCAGCGTCACCTGTAACAGTTATATGGTGATCACTGGTGAAAGGGTTAACTAGGGGGCAATCAAGGGGCTTTATGCGGTAGTATATGGGGGGTCCCTGGCGCTATAAAAAGCTGCGGCGAACCTAAATACCTACCTGCCTAACTAGCGTCACCTGTGACACTAATACAGCGATCAGAAAAACGATCGCTTATTAGGCTGGGTTCACACTGGAGCGATGCGGGAACGCCACGAATCCGCGGCGGGTTCCCGCATCGCATGCCTCCCGGCGGCAGTTCACACTGCCCTATGCGAACTGCTGGGAGTGTCAGTGAAATGTTAATGACACCCCCAGATCAGTTCGCATATCGCAGTGCGATCTGCAAACTTGGATCGCATGGTGTGAACACCCATGCGATCCGATTCTGCTGCAGACCAAAAAAAGGGTCCCGTGCGAGTTTGCGGCGGGTGCGGCGGGTGCGACGCGAATTCAGCCATACTATCTGTATAGCTGAACTCGAATCGCACAGAGATCGGATGTGATTTGCACTGCAGTGCGGTGCGAATCACATTCGTTCTCATAAACCGCTGCAATGTGAACCCAGCCTTAGTGACACTGGCGACGGGGGGTGATCACGGGGTTAAACCTTTATTGGGGGGGTTAGGGGGGTACCTTAGAACTAAAGGGGGCTAACCCTAACTGCCCTAACAGTTATTACAGTCACAAATGACACCCGCCGGGTGATCAGGGGGTTAAACCTTTATTAGGTAATAAATGGCGGGTGCCCTGAAACTATAAAAAAATAACTAACCAACCAGCGTCACCTGTAACAGTTATATGGTGATCACTGGTGAAAGGGTTAACTAGGGGGCAATCAGGGGGCTTTATGCGGTAGTATATGGGGGTCCCTGGCGCTATAAAAAGCTGCGGCGAACCTAAATACCTACCTGCCTAACTAGCGTCACCTGTGACACTAATACGGCGATCAGAAAAATGATCGCTTATTAGGCTGGGTTCACACTGGAGCGATGCGGGAACGCCACGAATCCGCGGCGGGTTCCCGCATCGCATGCCTCCCGGCGGCAGTTCACACTGCCCTATGCGAACTGCTGGGAGTGTCAGTGAAATGTTAATGACACCCCCAGATCAGTTCGCATATCGCAGTGCGATCTGCAAACTCGGATCGCATGGTGTGAACACCCATGCGATCCGATTCTGCTGCGGGCCAAAAAAAGGGTCCCGTGCGAATTTGCGGCGGGTGCGGCGAATGGCTGAACTCGAATCGCACAGAGATCGGATGTGATTTGCACTGCAGTGCGGTGCGAATCACATTCGTTCTCATAAACCGCTGCAATGTGAACCCAGCCTTAGTGACACTGGCGACGGGGGGTGATCACGGGGTTAAACCTTTATTGGGGGGGTTAGGGGGTACATTAGAACTAAAGGGGGCTAACCCTAACTGCCCTAACAGTTATTACAGTCACAAATGACACCAATGCAAAAAAAAAAAAAAAAAATTACATTGGTGTCACTGTGACTGGGGGGCAGGGGTAATTGGGGGGGTGATCGGGGGGGGGGGGGTGTGAGTGTGCCTGGCATGTTCTACTGTGTAGTGACGTGTTGGTGCAACTCACCGATCCTCTCTCCTCGGTGTCGGAACGAAAAATACCGACACGGAGGAGAGAATACATCACTTCCTCTCCTGTGTTTACATTACAGGAGAGGAAGTGATGTCACGAACGATTCCTATTCGTCGGGAGCGATCGCGAGGGGGTGGCCATGAACGAATGGCCGCCCCCTCGTCCGGGATCGCTCCCGCACGCGGGAAGGCAGGGACGTACATGTACGCCCATATGCCTGCCCGTGCCATGCTGTCGACGTACATCGTCGTGCGGCGGTCGGGAAGTGGTTAAACTCAGTGGATAACATGGATGAGCAATAAACTTGTGCTGAGGGGGTAGAATACAAGGCCAAAATAGCCATTAATATATGACCCTGAAAGCCAAATTTTTCCAATGCCTGTTTTAGGTATTGCCAGTGGACCCGATCGAATGCCTTCTCCGCATCCAAGGATAGAAGCAGAGAAGGCATCCGATGGGCCACCGCATGATGGATTATGTTGACCATACGTCGGGTTGCGTCAGACGTTTGGCGGCCTTTAATAAATCCTGACTGGTCAGGGTGTATCAGTTGTGGCATAATATCATTCAATCTATTAGCTATTACTTTAGCAAAGAGTTTTACATCATGGTTTAGTAGGGATATAGGACGAAAATTTTGTGTGGAGGTGGGTTCCTTCCCTGGCTTCGGAATTGTTATGATTAAAGCTTTCAACATTTCATGTGGAAGAGAGGCCGAGGAGGCAGCCGAATTAAACTCTGGAGTAATGTGTTTGGTGAGAATATGGTGAAATTGTTTAAAATATTCACCCACAAAGCCATCAGGCCCGGGTGCTTTGTTGTTAGGTAAGGATTGGATGGCATGAGTCATTTCTGCTACCGTGAAGGGTGCATTTAGTTCAGTTAGTTGGGAGGGAGATAGGCTGGGCAAACAAGTTGTATCTAAAAATGCTTTGATTTGTAGGGATGTTGGTTGGGGTTGATCTTGGTTATCTTTCAAGTTATAGAGAGCACTATAATAGGTGCTAAAGGCGTTTGCGATGGCTTGTGGATCAGTCAGTTTAACATTAGTATGTGGGTGATGGACGTAAGGAATACGGAACTTAGTGGAGTATCCCTTAATTTGATGGGAGAGCAGTTTGCCTGGCTTATTACTTTCCGCATAAGGCCGGGTTCACACCGCTGCGATGCGGGAACGCCGCGAATCCGCGGCGTTTTCCCGCATCGCACACCTCCCGCCGGCAGTTCACACTGCCCTATGCGGACGGCTGGGAGTGTCAATGTTATGTTAATGACACCCCCAGATCCGTCCGCATATCGCAGTGCGATCTGCCGACTCGCACAGGAATCGGATCGCATGGTGTGAACCCCCATGCGATCCGATTCTGTTGCGGACCAAAAAAAGGGTCCCGTGCGAGTTTGCTGCGGGAGCGCTGCGAATTCAGCCATACTATCTGTATGGCTGAACTCGCATCGCTACGGAGATCGGATGTGATTTGCGGTGCGAATCACATCCGGATCTCCCCCCGCAGCAGTGTGAACCCAGCCTAAAATCTCATTTTTAATCGTTTTTGGTGTTTGTCATGAGTTTCAATCAATAAGGCTCTGAGTTCTAATCTGAGGGCAATGAGTTTCGCCTTAAGTGCTTGTGTGGGAGTGTGCTTGTTAAGGATATCAGTAGTTTGGATGACTGTCAATAGGGTGTTCATTCGCTGCCTCCTTTGCCTCTTATCTCTAGCCCCTAGTTGAATAAAAAGGCCGCGCATATATGCTTTATGCGCTAACCAAAGAATATGAGGGTCAGTCACTGAGCCAGTGTTTTGCTCAAAGAATGACATTAGATTGTCCTGTAGAACCTGTGCATGTTGTGGGGATTGCAGTATCCTGGTGTTCAATCTCCATAAATAAGTCGGATTACATTTAGTGGTATCCTCAATGGTCAAACTTACAGGGGAGTGGTCAGACCAGGTGGTCAGATGTATATTTGAAGCAGATATTTTCTGCAGAGTCCATTGATCTATGAGAAAAAGGTCTATACGTGAATATGAATTGTGACAAGGAGAGAAAAATGTGAAGTCTTTTTCTTCTGCGTGGATACATCGCCATGCATCGTAGAGTTCCAGTTCATGTAGAAGCGAGTTTAGTTCTGGACGTTTCCTTGTGGTGTGAGATGATGCATCTAGGATGGGGTCATGGGTGCAGTTGAAGTCGCCACACCATACAATAGCGCCATGTTGAATTTCCTTAACTTTTTTATGTAACTTTCGTAGGAAACGAGATTGATGTGTATTGGGGACATATACATTGACTATAGTGTAAGGGGCATCATTAATATAACATTTCAGAATAATATACCGTCCTCCTGAGTCAAGAAAACATTGGTCTTGTCGGAAAGTCAAGGAGTTGTTAATGGCTATGAGCACTCCCTTTTTTTTTTGATCCGCGTTGGCTGTGTAGATGGTAGCAAAGTTTCTGTTGGTGCAGGAGGGGGGGTTACTGGCTAGGAAGTGTGTCTCTTGTGCACATAATATGTCGCATTTGGTTTGTTTAGCTAGAGCCCATAAGGAGGCTCTTTTGGCGGGATGGTTCAGACCCTTAGCATTAATTGTAACAATGGTTATTGTCATGGTGTGAGCTTGAGGGATAGCTGTTGTAACTGAAAGTAGAAGTACCGTCGCTTACTTCAGAGATGAGGACGATGTCCGCTTCGTGCACAAGAATCTCATCAATATATGTCGTTGAGGAGAGATCGTCTATCAATCTGCGTGTGTGGTTCCGAGAAGGGTTGCAGAGGTAGTCCTTAGGATGAGAAACCAGCAGTAGAACTTGAATACCTGTAGGGGATGAGGGAGAAGAAAAGCAAACAAAAAAGAGAGAAACAAAGAAAAAAATAGGGAACGAGACTGAGGTGCTCCCCAGGGATTGGTTATTAGAGCAACAGGGAGAGAGTGATGCTTGGGGTGTAAAAGGGTGAGATTAGAACAAAAACAGTTCTCAGGGTACTGGAACGACACTCCGGTGTCCGGAAAAAAAGACCCTGGAGGGGGGTAACAGTCTAATGCGACCGAGTGTGATCAGAAGTCACATCCAATCGGCCATAATAAGATATGGTACCGCAGTCAATTAATTAGGTAGTGCGCTCCTATGCCCTCTCTGTGGAAGAGGATGGGTTATTATGGAACCCGTGTTGCTTTGATCCATTGGAACCAGATCAGTACTGGATGGGATAATGGCCCACTCTCGCAACATATGCAGCCCTTGTTCGACTGAGGAGACCACATGCTTTGATCCAGCATGATTAATGGATATTTTGGCAGGAGCAATCCATTGGTATTGGATTTGGTTGTTCCGTAAGGTTTTAGTAATGTTGTTCAGTTGCCTACGTCTGCTCAGGGTGTGCTGGGAGAGGTCGGCGAAGATTTGGAGGTGAGTATAAGGTTCAGATAACGTTGGCATAGCCCTCACTTTCTGCATAAATTGCTCCTTAATATGAAAAAAGTGCACTCTGAGAATGACATCTCTGGGAGTGGCATCAGGCAAAAAAGCAGGTTTTGGTAATCTATGAATACGGTCCACAAGCAGTTCCATATTTTTAGCTTCTGGGAGTACCGATTTGATTAGGCCTTTCGCAAAGGCAGGAAGTTCAGTATTTTGTACTGATTCCGGGACCCCACGGATTTTAAAATTATTGCGGCGGGCTCTGTCCTCCAAATTTGCCAATTTGTCAGTTAACCATTTTGTTTCCTGGGCCTGTGCTTCTTGAGAATCAATTATGTCGTTTATGGTGGCAGTCATGGCGTCAGCATTAGATTCTAAATGGGTGACTCTGTTATCCAATATTGCCAGATTATTGCCAAAACCCTGCATGACCGACATTATGTCTGACTGTATGGAGCTGCGGAGGGACATAAGCATTTCCTTGAGGGTAGTGTCCATAACAGCCTGGCCTACTGTGGGAAAGGAAGCAATGGCATCCGTTTGAGGGCTCTGTAATGGTAGGCCACAGGACAGCCCTGTTCTACTGTCTCCCTTCTGGCTTGTTTCTGAGGCATCCATCCTCATTTTGCTTTTAGCAGGGCTGTGTGAGGTAGGAGACCCGGGAGGAGAACGTAAATCGTTCCCTGATGCGCAGGGACTTACCCGCGTGTCGTTTGTATTAGAGCGGTCGTTTCTCCCTTGAAGACGGCCGGGATGCTCCGCTGTTGTGTCACGTTCGCCCGCCGCCGCGCCATCTTGGCCTCGCCGCGCGGACGGCTGATACATAAAGGCCGTCAGTTTGCGGGGAAGCCTGGTCTCCTTTCGTTTCAACGACATGATCCCGGGGTGCAGCGGGTGTTCGCACTTCCGAACAAAGTAGTTATAAAGGCTGGGGTCCGCTCGTAGCCGCTGTAAGTCGCCGTGGATGTGGAGAGCTGTGAGCTCAGGCAGCCATTCCAGTCACGCGCCGGCCACGCCCCCTGACGTATAATATTTAATCCAGGGTTTCCATATGATATCAAACTTTGTCATCTGGTTTTTATCTATAGCGTCCATTTTAGCATGGATGAAAGATTGATTCATTCTACGTTTGGTTTCTGCAATATTCACCACATCTGTTTTCCACGCATTGGCTATAGTCTGCTTTGCGGCTATCAGGAGTGTAAGAACTAATTTGAATTGTTTCTGATTCAGAAATGCTGGTTTTAAATTAAGGAGAGCTATAATTGGGTCTGGAAAAATTGGACGATCAAAAATTTTTGTAATTATCAGAAAGATCTTTTTCCAAAATGATTGTACAATTGAGCAATGCCACCAGGTATGTATATAGGTACCTTTTTCTGGACAGCCGAGCCACTTTTTCAATCTTTTTTTTTGTTTATATGTTTTAAAATCATTTTAGGCCTGAAGATTAAGTAACCCCCCCCCCCCCCATAATATGATATATTTTCTGAAAGAAGATACCCTAGAGAATAAAATAGTGGCAGTTCGAATTTTATATGCCACATGATATGAGCGCAACAGTTTATGAAACACAACATTTCAGTAAAAAATTCATTAAACTAAATTTTAGGGCACATACACAATACATTATCCAATTATTTGGTAAAATATAAATGAAAAGGTTACACCGAGTAAATAGATACCCAACATGTCAAGTTTTAAAATTGTGTGACCCTGTGAAATGGCAGAAAAACTTGAATGTCCTATATTTTCCATCAGTGACGCTTTAAAGTACATTACAGTTCGTTCGGCACTTCTGAGACCTGTTTTCAACAGGCAGCGCTGAACCCTGCTGTCGGCTGACATCACAGAGCCTGTCTAGGCTGGGGCAAGATTGCAACCGTATGGTCAGGATCCACCCATATTGCCTGGATCAGCACCCAGCTCTCAGTGATCAGCTGAGAGCCTGAGCCGGCTGCTCCCACCCCCACCACAGCCCAGCGCTCCAGTGAGCTGGGGGGGGGGGGGGGATAGAGCAGAGAGCCCGTGACTGACTCTCTACTCATGGAGCTCTGAGAACTGAGCGATCGGTGGTGTTGGATCGCTCGGTTCTCAGTTTTAGAGCCGACAGGGGACAGATACAGCATTGGTCCACCTAATTAAGTATGATTCTGAAAAAAAAAACATACTTCTCTTTTAAAAGCCCCTACTGGTCACCCAGGAGCTTTGGTGCTAGAATTGTTGAGTTTACTGTGCTGTCCGTGATGATATATAACAGGTGTAGAGCGATTTCTGTTTTCATAGGTACAGTAAGTGTGTATATGTGGGGATGGGGGCTCTAAATTTTTATTTTTTAGTGTCAGTTTAAATGTTTAAAACCTTTTTTTCATATCTTTATTGCTATCACATAGAGGGACCAATTCCCCGCTATGTGATAGCATAAAGGTGACATGTTCTCTTTATGGAGACATCTGGGGTCTATTAGACCCCGGATGTCTCCCTTGTACTCCACTGCAGATGATGGAACACAAATTATTATTTTTCAGTTATTTTTATAGCATGGTGCAGCTTTTTTTTCTTATGAAAGTTTAGAATGGTTTTGGGTATTGCAGGTTAATGTTAAAATCATTATAGTTTTGAACACGAGAAATTCTTTATTATTAGTTTTTTTTTCTTGTTGTCTCTATCCCAATTTTGGTTTGTCACCAAAACAGGAATAGAGGGGAAATCTTCCAGTGGGGACACTATTTCTGGTGACTACTACTGGTGACTACTACTTTGGACTCTCACTTCCTGCTGTGGTTATGGGTTATGTGGTCAAATCGCATGTCACGCACCAGTGTTAACCAGGGCTAATTCTGTGTTAGTGAGCACTTCTCCTTTGCCGAGATAATCCATCCACCTCACAGGTGTGGCATATCAAGATGCTGATTAGACAGCATGATTATTGCACAGGTGTGCCTTAGGGTGGCCACAATAAAAGGTCACTCTATAATATGCAATTTTCCTGTATTGGGGGGGTCCAGGGGGGGGGTGCGAAAACCAATCGGTATCTGGTGTGACCACCATTTGCCTCACGCAGTGCAGCAAATCCCCTTCCCATAGAGTTGATCAGGTTGTTGATTGTGGCCTGTGCAATGTTGGTCCATTCCTCTTCAATGGCTATGCAAAGTTGCTGGATATTGGCAGGAACTGGAACACGCTGTCGTATACGCCAATCCAGAGCATCCCAAACATGCTCAGTGGGTGACATGTTTGGTGATTATGCTTGCCATGCAAGAACTGGGATGTTTTCAGCTTCCAGAAATTGTGTACAGATCCTTGCAACATGGGGCCGTGCATTATCATGCTGCAACATGAGGTGATGGTCGTGGATGAATGGCACAACAATGGGCCTCAGGATCTCATCATGGTATCTCTGTGCATTCAAAATGGCATCAATAAAATGCACCTAATTTCGTTGTCCATAGCATATGCCGGCCCATACCATAACCCCCCCGCCACCATGGGCCACTCCATCCACAACATTGACATTAGCAAACCACTCACCCACACAATGCCATACACGCTGTCTGCCATCGGCACAGGGAAAACCGGGATTCATTCATGAGGAGAACACCTCTCCAAAGTGGCAGACACCATCAAATTTGAGCATTTGCCCACTCAAGTTGGTGATGATGACAAATTGCAGTCAGGTCAAGACCCCGATGAGGAAGATGAGCATGCAGATGAGCTTCCCTGAGATGGTTTCTGGCAGTTTGTGCAGAAATTCTTTGGTTATGCAAATGGCTTGTTGCAGCAGCTGTCCAGGTGGCTGGTCTCAAACGATCTTGGAGGTGAAGATTCTGTATGTGGAGGTCCTGGGCTGGTGTGGTTACACGTGGTCTGCGGTTGTGAGGCCGGTTGGATGTACTGCCAAATTCTCTGAAACGCCTTTGGAGATGGCTTATGGTAGAGAAATGAACATTCAATTCAAGGGCAACAGCTCTGGTGGACATACCTGCAGTCAGCATGCCAATTGCACGCTCCCTCAAAACTTGCGACATTTGTGGCATTGTGCTGTGTGATAAAACTGCACATTATAGAGTGGCCTTTTATTGGGGCCAACCTAAGGCACACCTGTGCAATAATCATGCTGTCTAATTAGCATCAGGATATGCCACACCCGTGAGGTGGATGGATTATTTTGGCACAGGAGAAGTGCTCACTAACACAGATTTAGACAGATTTGTGAACAATATGTGAGAGAAACAGGCCTTTTGTGTACATATAAAAAGTTGCAGATCTTTGAGTTCAGCTCATGATAAATAGGGGCAAACACAAAAGTAGTGCATTTATAATTTTGCTCAGGGGACAAGCACGGGCTATATGTTTTTGAAAATTAATATTCCTAAAGCCACAGTTGGGTTTTAGGGCTAATTTTACCAAATTATGGTTTCTGAGTTCTCCTTGGCTGCAGGTGTCGCTGTCACCGCCAGCAAGTGGTAGAACACAGTCTAGTTGGGTGTATTGAGTACCATCCTTGTCTCGGAACCAGCCCAGTGGGAGTGTTTTCCTGCTGTGCATTCTGGGAGGTGGTATTTAAGGTACTGTGATCATGTGCTTCTGGGTTCCAGTCCAGAAGAAATTTTCTGTCTGTTCGGTCCTGGTCCTCCTGACCAGCCCCCATGGCCCTCCTGGCATGGGGTGCGGAAGCATGCAATTCCAAGCCTCAGGGCTGGATAGCCCGAGACAAAGCAACTGCAGGGACAGGCCTGAAGGGATATGAGGCCATAATGATTCAAAGGTGGCCCAGTGCCGTCTCATGTAGGGACAGGCCCAGCAACTGGAGGAGCATCAGGGGAGGACTCTTCGGGAGAAGGCCATGCGTAAGGCTGGTTTCTCAGAAGGAGCCTGGGGGCTCAGTTGAAGGACACTTTGTGGATCTATGTTCATACAGTATCGCCGGACAGGCTGAGAGATACTGGTACCATATCATAGTTCTCTAAATTTATCTACGTCCCTCAGTTACATCCAAGTCTGTGGCAGAGACTTTTGCTTTTCAAGTGTTCTACATTCAAGTCTGTGGCAGAGACTTTGTTTTACTTAACACCCTGCCAGCTGCTAGGTCTAGTGAGAGGAGGTCTATCCGGAGGTTGTAAGAATCCAGCTGTGAAACGTTTATTCTCTGGATTTTTCAGTTCCAAAAGTACCTGAACTTCCTTTCTAACTCTCTACCTTTTATCTTGTTTGTTATCTTCTAAAATAAACAACCCAAAAGAGGATCCACTGTCAGTTTCTGCATTTCTTTGGGCCATCTACCACGGGAACCCCTAGACGGAGGGGAGGTCAAGAAGGTAACGATAAGCCCAACAAAACCAGCAGCTCCTTCGTGGGTCAGTGCTACATAGACATAGGCAGATTTTGCTTTATGCTGAACCTGTCACTAGGTGTTGCCTGCAGTAACCAATAAAACATTTGTCAATCTTAAGGCCCGTACACACGATCATACTTTTTGACAACAAATATGCAAATTAGCTATTTTGGAGCAACATCCGACCGTGTGTATGCTCCATCAGACCAACTTTTTCCACTTTCAACTGACTTTTGTTGGCTGTGCGAACGGACAAACTTTTTGACAACATAAGTCCGATCGTGTGTACACAAAACCATCGGACTTTTGTACAAAGTACAAACACACATGCTCAGAACAAATTGCAAAAGATCAGACAACAAAAGTTGACCAAAGGTGGCGCTGGAGTAATTGAACGTCCTCTTTTGAAGTGTTGTCAGTATGTTGAAACATCACTACGTTCGTGTTTGTTGCCTAAAAAGTCCTGCCGTGTGTATGCAATACAAGTTCTCGGCCGACGCCCTTTGTACAAAAATCCACGGGAAAGTTTGTACAAAGTCCAATCGAGTGTATGGGGCTTTAGAAATTTTCGCGATTTGTGCAGACAACATTTTAAAATGTAGGAAGCTGTTTATACATTTGAAATGTTGAATATATAATGTGTTTATTCAATGATGTAGGGTCAAAATTACAAAAAGCAAAAAATGGCAGAGAAGAAGCAAATGGAGGAAATTGGCAAGAAAATAAAAGAGGTAAAACTTTAAACTCTTTGTAAAGGTCGCTCAAAAATGACAGCCCATTCTTTGCAATACATTTTGTATTTATTAATTTTTTTACATTCTGCTGCATGTTACGCGGTGGTGGAAAACGTTCATTTTAAAACACTTAAGATGAAAGAATCAACAAAGTTTGAATCGTTGCTTTTAGCTTTGCTTTTACGATAGTATGTGATACGGCTTCATTAGGAAAAAAAATGTCCTACATTGTTTCCAGCATTAGCTGTATTTTTAGGGGCTTCATTCAGGAACAAAGGCTACATAGGTTTAAGGGCCCTTTCACACTGCTGCGCTCCTAAAACACGCTGCACATAGCACCTTTTAAATGTGTTTAAAATTTAGCACAACGCATATGCAGGAGACAGCTCCTTAGGAACCAGCTATTCACTGGTTGTTATGGCTGACAGTGAATGCCGGCTGTGCTATTTACTGGTTGTTAAGGATGCCAGTGGATGCCGGCTGTGCTATTCACTAGTTTTAAGGATGCCAGTGAATGTCAGCTGTGCTATTAACTGGCTGTGCTATTCACTGGTTGTTAAGGATGCCAGTGGATGCCAGCTGTGCTATTCACTGTTTGTTAAGGACTCCAGCAGACACCGACTGTGCTATTCGCTGATTGTTAAGTAGCCGGAACCCTTTGGCATTTTTAAAGTGGTTCTTTGCTCCGTTTGAAAAAAACTAAAAGTCAACAGCTACACATACTGCAGCTGCTGACTTTTAATAAAAGAGCACTCACCTGTCCAGGGATCCAGCACCATCCTTACCCAAAACAGTTCTTCATCGGTCTTTGGGTCCCCGACACCGACATGTTTACTGTCGGCAGCCAGCTGTGACACCTAGACAGACAGCTTTCCAATGCGCATGAGCTTACCATTGCGCTGCTCTTTGTGAATCGTCCCACAGGCTTCTGGCACCTCCTGAAGGAGAACTTCTGGTGGTTCTGCCACAGCAATGCGAACAGAAGTGGGGGTGGATACCTGTCAAAACTAGGTACCCCCCCCAAAAAAAGCATCAAAAATAGAAGGGGGGCATAAATCTGAACCTCTCCCAATAACTACGTACACAGTGCCCTCCTATGTACAGGTCACCCCCAGATCCTCACTCAGTCTCTTGGGCAGGAGCCATCGCTTCCAGCAGACACTTGGGGGGTGGGAGTAGCCGGAAAGACAGGGTGAGATGCCATCAGCCATGAACTTCTTCAGCGCCTCTGTGAATGTGAGGGGAGGAGAAGGGGGAGGCTGAATAGACTTATCCATATGAAGAAGTTAAGCAGAGAGGAGCTCGGGGGACTGCCAAGGAGGTACAATGGTATTGTATGTGTCGCACCCTCCTAGGTAAGTGTTAGAAGAGAGTGTCATTTTTGATCTTTTTGCTTACCAGAAAGATGCTGAATGTAGACAAGGGATTGCAGCACTCTCACAAAGGGAGCCTCCTGGATGTAAAATTAAGTCCACGATAGAGTGCCCTGGCTGCTGTGTTGTCCGAACAACAGTTAGACAATAGTAGAAGAAAGAAGAGCCGGCAACTCCATGTCCATATCAAACGTAAATACTTTTATTGGCACATGTTAAAAATACAAAAGCAGACGCGTTTCGGCACACCACCTTGATCACTGCAAGGAAGATGATCAGGTAAAACTTAGAGTGCTCTCTGTCTACCAGGGAGCAGGATCTATTGGCTAGGTCTGCTCATTGTGCTCAGGTGCAGCTCAGCTTGTCTGACTGTCCTACACTGGTCCAATAGGGAGGCATATTGGACAGCAGCGGTAGGGGGCCCGGCAAGTGAGTGCACATGCATTGTTACAGTCCTTGCTATTTGCAGAGGAAAAGTGCTGCTGCATTGCATGCTGGGATTCTGTATAAATGCCAAGGGCACCTGTGCTCAGAGTTAGTTGAGTTGGAAAGCGGATTCCAGGAGGGAGGGGGTGGCTGCCCTTCCTCCATGGAGGCTATGGTGCGGCCTTGGAAGGTCGATCCAAGGGACTGAAGTCAGAGAGAAGCTGAACCCAGAGGTCCTGCAGAGCAGTCTGGAAGGGGGACACCAGGGAGGATCTGATTCTGCCTACAGTGAGTACAGAGCTGTATCTATGGGCCTGTCCTGTGATAGAAGATAGAAGAGTCAGTGGCTGGGTGTCAGTAAAGGGGATGCTAGTATCCTGAAGATAAAGTAGTTTCATCTGCTGCTGCTAGTGAGAGAAAGAAGACCAAATTCTTCCATACATGTGGCAGTATGGTTAAAGAAGTGTGTCTGCTTCCACAAATTTTCTGGTGAGGTCAGGTGAGAGTGTCCTTATCCATTGTGAATAGTTCAAGTTGGAGTCTCCCAATAATCCCTTCTCCCATCCAAGTTCCAAAATAAAATACAAAAACACAAATACCCTGGACTGGTCATTGAATAACAAGCAAGTGGGAGTAAGGGGAAACCCCTAGTAACCACCCATAGGTAATCAGAGAGAGTCCTAAGAAGTCAACACTCTGCGAGCCTTACAGGGTCAGTGCTACATGACTTGAGAGAGTTGAGTTGCATCTTGATATAGCACAGTCCTTTACCCAGCAGGGTCCCAACGCACTTACAAACACATACACACATACTAGGGCCAATTTTGTAGGCAGGATCTGATTAACCTACCAGCATGTCTTAGGAGTGTGGGAGGAAACCCACCCAGGTACAGGGAGAACATGCAAACTCCAGGCAGATAGTGTTGTGGTCAGGATTTGAAACAGGGACCCTATTCCAGCTAGGTGAGAGTGCTAACCACTATACCACTGTGCAGCCATATGTTGTGAAGGGTTAAGGATGATATATATACAGTCAGTCTAGTGTATATATATATATAAACTCTGCATTTAGCATAGACTATATATTCAATGTTTATTCAATATTCAGTCATTCAGTCAATGCAGGCAGTGTATATATATATATATATATATATATATATATATATATATATATATACATACACACTCTGCATCCAGTGTAGCCTATATCTACAGTGCATTCAGTGGTGTACTGCTTCTAATACACTTCAGGTGGTGTACACAATATCTAAATATCTAATACAGTGTGTACAGTTTCTACTTCACTTCTGGTGATGAAGACAGTATAAAATACAGTGCAGCCGTTGTACAGTTTCTAATACAGTGCAGGCAGTGTACATAGTATCTAATACAGTGTGTATAGTTTCTACTACTCTTCTGGTGGTGTACACAGTATCTAATACAGTGTGTACAGTTTCTACTACACCTCTGGTGGTGTACACAGTACACAATACAGTGCAGCCATAGCACAGTTTCTAATACAGTGCAGGCAGTGTACACAGTATCTAATACAATATGTACCATTTCTACTACTTTTCTGGTGGTTTACACAGTGTACCTAATATAGTGTGTACAGTTTCTACTACACTTCTGGTGATGTACACAGTACACAATACAATGCAGCCATTGTACAGTTTCTACTACTTTTCTGGTGGTGTACACAGTATCTAATATCGTGTGTACAGTTTCTACTACACTTCATGTGGTGTACACAGTATTTAATACAGTGTAGTGTGATGTTGCAAAATAAAAAAATGCATCATGTCCAGAAGGCCACCAAGGAGAGGCAGACGCTCACAGGCCACTAAAAGAGGGCAAGCAGCCTTTGTGTCTACAGTCAACAGTGGGGGTCGTGGACATGGTGCATCCTCTGCAGATGGCCATGGGGCACACTTGTCCTTTGTTTTTGCTGCTGGCCATATTATTGAGCCACAGCATGCAGAAGACTTGGTGGAGTGGATAACAAAGCCATCCTCATCCTCCTCCTCCTCTGTCACCCAGGCTCAGAGTAGCTTGCCTTCCAACACAGCTGTCAAAGGGGTCTATTGCACCCGCTCCTTGTCCACAGTCACTCCTTCCGTAGCCCCACCATCATGCACAGCGGAGTCCCCAGAATTATTCGACCACAGTGTCAGGTAAATGCTGCTGGGGGATGCACAGGGATTTGAAGGCTCTGGTGTTGGTTCCCAGGTTGAGGAAGGGAGTAACGTGAGCCTAGAGAGAGGGGGTGCCACAGAAGGACAAGAAACTGACAGTCACGTTCCCCCAGCTGCAGCATACTGCCAAGTTTGCTCCAGTAACGAGGAGGGAGGGGATGATGACTGTACTGACTGTCACTTGGGTGCCTAAGAGAAGAGAGGAGGAGGAGGCAGGATGTCCTCTAGGGGGCAGCTTAAGAGCAGCCACCTTATTGCATCACACCACAGAGCTCCGCAGGTGCAGGACGCTGCTGACTCCCCACTGACTTTTAAAAGTTCCTTGGTGTGGGCCTTTTTCGAATGTGTGCAGAAGATCATACTGTTGCTGTTTGCAACCTATGCCTGAAGTGGATCAAGCATAGCCAGAACAGCAGCCGCTTGGGCACCACATGCTTGACCAGACATATGACGATCTGCCATGCAGTCCATTGACAACAGCACTTGAAAGACCTACATCAAAGAAAAAGATAGACTTCTCCTTGCTCCTCATCTGGGATCTCTAACCCTACTATACCTCCAGTCCTCTCAAAAACCTGCAGAGGAATGAAGGTATAGCAATAGGTGCCCCAAGAACTTGCAGCCAATCTGCTAGCAATACACCATGATCTGATTTTCGCAGGCAAATTTCCCTACCCCAGTTGTTAAAGGTAGAAATTCGGTCACAGCCATCCACATGCTCAGCATTAGGGATGGGCTTTATGTTCAAGTCAAACATGAGTTTGACTCGAACATTGGCTGTTCGCTAGATCGCCGAACAGCGAACAATTTTGGGTGTTCGTAACAAATTCGAAAGCCACGGAACACCCTTATCACATCTATGGGAGAAATCAAAAGTGCTAATTTTAAAGGCTTATATACATGGTATTGTCATAAAAAGTATTTGGGGACCTGGGTCCTGCCCCAGGGGACATGTATCCTTTTTTCGGGAGCAGTGATTTTAATAATGCTTAACATGAAACAATAAAAGTGTAATATTTTAAATTTTGTACCTGGGGGTGTCTATAGTATGCCTGTAAAGGGGCGCATGTTTCCCGTGTTTAGAACAGTCTGACAGCAAAATTAAATTTCTAAAGGAAAATAAGTAATTTAAAACTACTCGCGGTTATAATGAATCGTTGGTCCAACAATACACATAAAAGTTAATTGATAAAAACGGCATGGAATTTCCCCACAGGGGAACCCCAAACCAAAATTTAAAAAAAAGGGTGGGGGTTCCCCTAAATTCCATACCAGGCCCTTCAGGTCTGGTATGGATAATAACCACTTCAGCCCCGGACCATTTTGCTGGTCAAAGACTAGATCACTTTTTGCGATTCGGCACTGCGTCGCTTTAACTGACAATTACACGGTCATGCGACGTGGCTCCCAAACAAAATTGACGTCCTTTTTTTCCGACAAATAGAGCTTTCTTTTGGTGGTATTTGATCACCCCTGCGGTTTTTATTTTTTGAGCTATAAACAAAAATAGACCGTCAATTTTGAATATTTTGTTATAATAAATATCCCCCAGAAATATATAAAAAAAAAATTTTTTTTCCCTCAGTTTAGGCTGACACGTATTCTTCTACATATTTTTGGTTAAAAAAATCGCAATAAGCGATTATTGATTGGTTTGCGCAAAAGTTATAGAGTTTACAAAATAGGGGATAGTTTTATAGCATTTTTATTAATATTTTTTTTTTTACTAGTAATGGCAGTGATCAGTGATTTTTATTTTGACTGCGACATTATGGCGGACACATCGGACATTTTTGACACATTTTTGTGACCATTGTCATTTATACAGCAATCACTGCTATATAAATGCACTGATTCCTGTGTAAATGACACTAGCAGTGAAGGGGTTAACCAGTGGGTGGCAGTGTAGGGGTTAAGTGTTCCTAGGGGTGTGTTACTAACTGTTGGGGGCTGGGCTTTAATTTAGTGAACACTGATCTCTGCTCCAATCACATGGAGCAGAGATCAGCGTCACTAGTTGCTAGGCAGAACGGGGAAATGCTGTTTACAACGGCATTTCCTCGTTCAGCCGCCCCGTGAGATGATCGCGGGTATGCCCGCGGCGATCAAGTCTGCGGGACCCACGACCAGACTCACGGGGGTCCCGACCAGCACGCGAGCGTGCCGCCGGCGGCGCGCTCGCGATGGCAGGGCAGCATTAAAGATTGGACGTACCTGTATGCCAATATGCCTGCCCGTGCCATTCTGCCGACTAACATCGGCGTGCACTGGTTGGGAACCGGTTAAGGGGACACCCACGCATCTTTTTTTTAAATTTTGGTTCGGGGTTCCCCTGTGGGAAAATTCCATGCCGTTTTTATCAATGAACTTTTATGTGCATTGTCGGACCGACAATTCATTATAGCCGAGAGTAGTTTTAAACTTTTTTTCCTTTAGAAATGTAATTTTGCTGTCAGACTGTTCTAAACACAGGAAACATGCACCCCTTTACAAGCATACTATAGACACCCACCAGGTATGAAATTTAAAGGAATATTACACTTTTATTGTTTCACTTTAAGCATTATTAAAATCACTGCTCCCAAAAAAAATTCAGTTTTTAAAACTTTTTTTTGCATTGATACATGTCCACTGGGGCAGGACCCAGGTCCCCAACACTTTTTATCACAATACCTTGCATATAAGCCTTTAAAATGAGCAAATTAAAGAAAATTAAAGAGGTAAAACTTCAAACTCTTTGTAAAGTTCGCTCAAAAATTACAGCCCATTCTCTGCAATAAATATTGTATTTTGTTGTTTTGTTTCATTCTGCTGCATGGTACGCAGTGGTGGGAAAACTTTAATTTTAAAATCAACAAAGTTAGAATCGTTGCTTTGAACTTTGCTTTTACGCTTGTATGTGATACAGCTCCAGGAGGAAAAAGTTTTTCCTACATGTGTTCCCAGCATTAGCTGTATTTTTAGGGGCTTCATTCAGAAACAAAGGTTACATTTTAAGGGCCCTTTCACACTGCAGCGCTCCTAAAACACGCTACGCATAGCACTTTTTAAATATGTTGCGTTAAAATTTAGCACAACGCATATGCAGAAAACAGCTCCTTAGGAACCAGCTATTCACTGGTTGTTAAGGATGCCAGTGGATGCCGGCTGTGCTATTCACTGGTTATTAAGGATGCCAGTGGATGCCAGCTATGCTATTTACTGGTTGTTAAGGATGCCAGTGGATGCCGGCTGTGCTTTTAACTGGTTGTTGTGGATGCCGGCAGTGCTATTCACTGGTTGTTGTGGATGTCGGAAGTGCTATTCACTGGTTGTTACGGATGGCAGCGGATGCCGGCTGTGCTATTCACTGGTTGTTAAGGATTCCATAGGATACAAGCTGTACTATACACTGGTTGTTAAGGATGCCAGTGGATGCTGACTGTGCTATTAACTGGCTGTGCAATTCACTGGTTGTTAAGGATGCCAGTGGATGCCAGCTATGCTATTCACTGGTTGTTAAGGACGCCATCAGATTCCGGCTGTGCTATTCACCGATTATTAAGGACGCCAGCGGATGCCAGCTTTGCTATTTACTGGTTATTAAGGATGCCAGCAGATTCCGGCTGTGCTATTCACTGGTTGTTAAGGATGCCAGTGATGCCAGCTGTGCTATTCACTGGTTGTTAAGGATTCCATAGGATGCCAGCTGTGCTATTCACTGGTTGTTGAGGATGCCAGTGGATGCTGGATGTGCTATTTACTGGTTAAGGATGCCAGCGGATGCCAGCTATGCTGTTTACTAGTTGTTAAGGATGCCAGGGGATGCCGGCTGTGCTATTCACTGGTCGTTAAGGATGCCAGTGGATGCCGGCTGTGCTATTCACTGGTTGTTAAGGATGTGAGGGGATGCCGGCTGTGCTATTCATTGGTTGTTAAGGATGCCAGTGGATGCTGGCTGTGCTATTCACTAGTTTTAAGGATGCCAGTGGATGCCAGCTGTGCTATTCACTGTTTGTTAAGGACTCCAGCAGACACCAGCTGTGCTATTCGCTAGTTATTAAGTAGCTGGAACCCATTGGCATTTTTAAAGCGGTTCTTTTCTCTGCAGCTGCTGACTTTTAATAAAAGAGCACTCACCTGTCCAGGGATCCAGCACCATCCTTACCTAAAACAATTCTTCAACAGTCTTCGGGTCCCCGGCACCGGCATGTTTACTGTCGGTAGCCAGCTATGACTCGTTGACAGACAGCTTACCGTTGTGCATGAGCTTACCATTGCCCTGCTCTTTGTAAATGGTCCTGCAGGCTTCTGGCACCTCCTGAAGGAGAACTTCTGGTGGTTCTGCCATAGCAGTGTGACTAGAAGTAGGGGGTGGATACCTATCAAAACCAGGTACCTGCCCCCCCCCCCCCCAAAGAAAGTATCAAAAATATAAGGGGGAATAAAGCTGAACCTCCCCTTTAGCGATAGCTACACATACAGTGCCCTCCCATCTACATCATGTACAGGTCACCCCCAGGCCCGAATTTACTCCTTTTGCTGCCCCAAGGCCGGGACCTTCAATGCCGCCACACACACACACACACACACACACACACACACACACACAGACACTACCATTCTTGTGCTTTATTGATGACTGCTACAATAGATCAATTAAAACTACTGTATATCTCCACACACGAGAACACTGAAAATAACTGGCTTTAATTGTACAGACTGAAAATACTCTATGCAGAAAATGCCTTTTAAAGATTATAGCAGTAAGAAACTCCCTACAATTTTCACCTGCTGCGCTCGCCCCACTGACCTCCCTGACACATACACTGACCTACCCACTGATATACATGACTGACCTACCCACTGACATACATGGCTGACCTACCTACTGACATACATGGCTGACCTACCCACTGACATACATGGCTGACCTACCCACTGACATACATGGCTGACCTACCCACTGACATACATGACTGACCTACCCACTGATATACATGACTGACCTACCCACTGATATACATGACTGACCTACCACTGACATACATGACTGACCTACCCACTGACATACATGACTGACCTACCCACTGACATACATGACTGACCTACCCACTGACATACATGACTGACCTACCTCCTGACATACATGACTGACCTACCTACTGGCATACATGACTGAGCTACCTGACATACATGACTGACCTATCTGACATACATGACTGACCTGACTACTGACATACATGACTGACCTACCTGACATACATGACTGACCTGACTACTGACATACATGACTGACCTGCCTGACATACAGATTGTTGATGCTCAGTCTTACCTGTCCTGTAGTGTGCAAGTACACTCATCCTGGGCTCCGGCATTCACCGTCCACGTCCACCACACAGTGCCCAGCGCGGCCATGCAGTGTCATTCCCGCCTACTCCTGGACCCGGCAGCGTGTATGTTAGTGCAGGGGAGGCAGCCGAGAAGTCGCCAGAGGAGCGGTGCCACCCCTGCACCACTGCCGCCCCGAGGCCTGGCCTCTGTGACCTTGTGGGAAATCCAGCTCTGGCCACCCCCAACTCCTCACTCAGTCTCTTGTGTAGGAACCATCGCTACCACCGGACATGGGGGGGTGGGAGTAGTCGGAAAGACAGGGCGGGACAGCCATCAGCCATGAGCTGCTTCAGCACCTCTGTGAATGTGAGGGGAGGAGAAGAGGGTGGCTGAACAGACTTCTCCATATGAAGAGGATGCTGTACATAATATCTAATACTGTGCTGCATACCTATCTGTACTGTGTACATCACCAGAAAAGTAGTAGAAACGGTACTGTATTAGATGCTGTGTAGAATGTGCTGTACCTCAGTGGCAGGTTCCAAAAAGCTATTTCTTTTGATGGAAGGCCATTCCAGCTATCTACCGGCATGTGGAAGGCAATGTTTTGGCCTCATTGGACAGGGCGGTCAGCAGTTAGGTTCATATTACCACTGACTCATGGCCCAACAGGCATGGGCAGGGATGTTACCTTTACTTCACGGCTCACTGGGTAACTGCTGTTGGCAGCTGGGAAGGATGCAGGACAGGGTTCAGTGTTGTTGGAGCTTGTTCCGCCACCATGCCTCCAAAATGCTAGTGGTGATTCTGCCACAATGCTCTCCTCCACCGCCTCCTCTTCTTCTTCCTCTATGACCTCTTCTGCAGATTTGTCCGCTGAACCAGCGGTGCTCTGTAATCGTTCAAAGAGCTACGCAAGCAGTCAGGCTAAAAGATGCCATGCAGTGATTGAGTTGGTCTGCCTAGGGGACAGGAGCCACACTGGGGCAAAGATTCTGTCAGCTCTGTAGGGGCAGGCTAAGAAGAGGCGGTTGATGCCATGCCAGCTTCAGCCAGGAATGGTTGTATGCGACACTGGCACCAACCTTTTTTCCACCCTCCGACAGGGACCCTTGACCAATGTTCCATGTTTTGCACATGTCCTGAATTTGGTGGTGCAGCGGGTCTTGAGCAGGTAACCAGGCTTACAGGATCTCCTGAGGCAGGCCAGAAAAGTCTGTAGTCAATTCCGCCAGTCATACAATGCCAGTGCTTGGCTGGCTGACATTCAAAGGGAATGCAACCTGTCCTTAGTGACCCAGAGGACTCAGAATCAAATGACTCGGCAAACTTACGCTGCATTGCCTTCCTGATTCTGCAAAGCCTGTGAAAGGACCCTAGGATTTGTGGTATTAAGGAGAGGGATCATTACTGGCTTGAAACCCTTCTTGATTCACGTTACAAGGGTAAGGTTGTAGAACTCATCCTGCCTTCACAGATGGAGCAGAGGATGAAACATCTTCCGGAGGCCTTGAATAAGGGTTTATGCAACGTATTTCCAGACCCCGGGAGGTTACAATTTCCTGGTGCTGGACAACGTGTTGCTGAAGCTTCGTTCAGTCAGAGGAAGAGTGGTGTATAAGGTGGCCGGCTGACCGATGCCTTTAAACAATTTTTCAGTCCTCAGCACCAAGGTCTGATCTGATCAAGCAACCATCACCAGCGTCTGCATTACATGGTGCAGGAATATCTAGGGACAAGAGCAGACTTGGAGACCTTTCCAACAGAGCATCCACTGGGCTGCTGGATATTGAGGATGGACCACTGGCCAGAACTTGCTCAATATGCAATTGAGCTACTTGCCTGTCCTGCATCCAGCGTGCTATCAAAAAGCACATTCAGTGCTGCTGGAGGGTTTGTAACAGATCAAAGAGTGTGCCTGTCCACAGACTCCGTTGATAGGCTCACATTCATAAAAATGAATTAGCCTTGGATTAGCAGCTATCAAGCACCTGATGCTGATGTAACTGATTGAATTTGCTATGGATGTGTGATCCTTTGAAGACTGCCTATGCTGACTATCCTATTCCACCTCAATCTTGATGATGCTACTTTCCAACAATATTTTGGTTTCAGGCACCACCACCACCACCCAAGGCAAAAAATGTAATTCAAATTTTTGATATAATATTTCACAGTAGGGCCCATTCCTGCGCACAACAAGAGTATCTGTGAGGGGTTACAGTTTTGTGGCACCACCACCACCCAAAGCCCATATTTTTTGTCCCTGTTTAACAGGGGCATGTAATTACAATTTTTGATCTAATATTTTACAGCAGGGCCCGTTCCTGCACCCAACAAGAGTATCTTTGAGGGGTGACAGTGTTGTGACACCACCACCCAAGGCCCATTTTTTCTGCCCCTGTTTAACAGGGGCATGGAATTACAATATTTGATCTAATATTTCACAGCAGGGCCTGTTTCTGCGCCCAACAAAAGTATCTGTGAGGGGTTACAGTATTGTAGCATCACCACCACCCAAGGCCCAATTTTTTTGCCCCTGTTTAACAGGAGCATGTAATTACAATTCTTGATAAAATATTTCACAGCAGGGCCAGTTCCTGCGCCCAACAAGAGTAACTGTGAGGGCTTACAGTGTTCTGGTACCACCAACACCTAAGGCCCAATTTTCTGCAGAGTCTATAGGGCAGGCTATATAGTATATATACTGCTGTTCAGAGTTTATAGTACATGGGGGCCCCTCACACCATTTTTTTAAATATTTGTGTGCGGCGTTCTCCTTAATATCCATAGCAGACCTGAAGGGCCTGGTATGAATTTTGGGGGTGACATCCACACCATTTTTTTGTCATTTTTGGTATTTTTATCTATCTTGCTGGGATCCGAGAATGACAGCCGCAAGCAGTTTTGAATGAATTTTTTTTTCCTTTAGAAATGTCATTTTGCTGTGACACTGTTATAAAAATGGGAAAGATGTGCTACTTTACAGGAATACTAAGGACACCCCCCAGGCATGATAGTTAAAGGAATATTTAATTTTTATTGTTTCACTTTAAGCATTATTAAAATTACTGCTCACGAAAAAACGGCTATTTTTAAAACTTTTTTTTGCATTGATACATGTCCCCTGGGGCAGGACCCAGGTCCCCAAACACTTTTTATGGCAATAACTTGCATAAAAGCCTTTAAAATGAGCACTTTTGATTTTTCATGTTTGTGTCCCATAGACTTTAATGGTGTTCACCTGTTCAAACTAATTTTTTGCCTGTTCGCATGTTCTGCTGCGAACCGAACCTGGGGGGTGTTCGTCTCGTCCCTATTAAGTATGGCTGCATGTGCCCACTCCCTAACGACCAGCATTTTTTTTAAATGTCATGTGACCCCAAAAGCACACCTAAAAACTCACACTGTGTGCATTTTTGGATGCGTTTCTATTGACTTACAATGGAAGGTGTGTTTTTGATGCACTTTTCAAAAGATGCAGCATGCAGGACTTTTCAGACCGTAGCACAAATGCAGCACAGTGATGTGAATAGTCATATTGAATTTAAAGGGGAATAACTTTGATGTGCTTTTGTTGTGATGAAAAGGTGCTTTCTAGCATAGCAAAAGCATACCAGTGTGATAGGAGCCTTAAGCCCCGTACACATGAGAGGACTTATGTCCGACAGACTTCCGAAGGAGTTCCGTCGGAGTTCTGTTGGAATTCAGACGGAGTTCTGACAGACTTTTCGGCTGAGCGGACTTGGCCACACACAATCACACTAAACTCCGACGGATTCGAACGTGATGACGTACGACTGGATTCGAATAAGGAAGTTCATAGCCAGTAGCCAATAGCTGCCCTAGCGTCGGTTTTAGTCCGTCGGAATAGCATACACACGAGCGAATTTTTCGAAGGGACCGGGTCCGGCGGAGTTCCTTCGGAAAAATTTGAAGCATGTTCCATATTCTAAAGTCCTTCGGACTTTGGCGAGTCAAAAGTCCGTTGCAGCCCACACACGATCGAATAGTCTGACGGACTCAGTCCGTCGGACTTTGGATGTTGAAAAGTCCGCTCATGTGTACGGGGCTTTAAAGTCTATAGCAGCCAGAGGTTTGCTTTATGGACTCCATTTTCTTTACATGCATGCTAATGTGATGTTATTCCTTTTGCTGCATACTAGAAAGTAAAAACTCTAGAAGAGGACAAAAGTGGAGAAGCAACAGGAGGCTCTCCATCTGAGGTAAGTAGACATTTACCATCTTATTTTCCTTTTTTCCTTCCCTTCCATCCATAGAATTTTCCCATCTCAAACCATATCAACACAAGCCAAAACATACAGTATATCATCGTCTTCATCATGGATCTTCAAAAAAGTGCCCAAAAATGTGTTAAAGAGATCACATCACAGTGTTAAATTGCAATGTTTTGGAGCCACACAGGACCCCATTTATCCGGCATGCCTGATGAAAAGGTCCCGCATGACCCGGAAAGGTCGTAATTTACTCCTGCTATATGATCCCTTTAATGCATTTTTGAGCACTTTTTTAAAGATCGGTGGTGTACTGACGATATATATATATTTAAACTTTTTTTTTTGTTATCCCCTCTCACAAGAAATTATTTCTTTCTTGTGCACTTTGGAGAATCCGCAAGATAATGCCATCCTATACTTAGTATAGCTACTTCTTGCGGACTGCCCCGTGTCCATATACTGATACGGGGCGACTGCTCTGCACCGGATCACGTACACGTATGTCATCCAGCATTTCCCCGCGCCTGCCGCTCCATCTGTGTTATGATTCGGTACAGTGCATGGCTGTCAGCAGGTTCCAGCCAATGATTTATGGCCGGGACCTGCTGATCGGCTTAGCAAATCACAGTACAGAGCTCTGTGTTTATTACCAACATGGGGCTCTGCATGTGAAGCAGAGATGTGGCTGTTTTTTTCTCTGTGCAAAGCAGGGAGAAAAGTCAGCCACATCTACTAGTAAAAGCAACACATATTGCACACATTACAAATGTTAGGCACACAGTTAACCATTTGATTGCCCCTTCATATTAACCCTTTCCCACTCAGTGTCATTAGTACAGTGATAGTGTATAGTATTTGCACCGATCACTGTATTAGTGTCACTGTTGATGTCAGTTACTGTCAGATTGCCTTTTTTTTCTAGATTTTTGGCCTTTTTTTCGTTTATATAATAAAAAATAAAAAACTCAAATACTACTAAAAGGAAGCTCTATTTGTGTGAAAAAAATACAGAAATTTCATTTGCGTACAGCACTGTATGAACAAGCAATTACCAGTTAAAGTAGCACAGTGCAAAATAGCAAAAAATGGCCCAGTCATAAAGGGGGTAAAACCTTCAGGTGGTCAAGTGGTTAACCACTTGCCGACCGCTGTCGGCATATGTACGTCGGCAGAATGGCATGGCTGGGCAAAGTAACGTACCCATAAATTCCCGCCGTGCACGCCGCCGCGAGCTCCGTGACCATGCCCACGGGACCCGCGGGCTTGATCGCCACGGGGATACCCGCGATCGTGTCACGGAGCTCAAGAACACAAAGTATCAATATTTTGTGTGGCCACCATTACTTTCCAGCACTGCCTTAACCTTCTTGGGCATGGAGTTCAGCAGAGCTTCACGGGTTGCCACTGGAGTCCTCTTCCACTCCTCCATGATGACATCACTGAGCTGGTGGATGTTAGAAACCTTGCGCTCCTTCACCTTCTGTTTGAGGATTCCCGCAGATGCTCAATAGGGATTAGGTCTGGAGACATGTGTAGCACAGGCTTAGTATTGACTCTGTAATATATGCAGAATATTGCTCTCTGAAACATTACATTGCATTATCTGGCTAAGCTGATTGGGTCCTGCTGTAGCTAAGAAAGAAGCCCACCCCTAACAACAAAAACAATGAAAGACAGGTTTGGATAGCTACTCAGGAGAGCTGTGATTGGGAGAGAGGGAGGAGGACACAGGAGGAGAGACAGACTGGCATGGTGGCAGGCAGACAGAAGAAAGGATCCCATGTGTTTATCTCTTGAACACTGGTAGAGCCTGTGACTCTCCTAAGGAAGGTGCACACTTGAGAGGGGAGTTTGCAGTGTGTTATTCTGCATGATTACTGAAGATGTGCTAACAGTGCAGAGAAATCTAGAGACCAGTTTCAGTGCTGCAGCAATCATCATCATTATCCTGTTTGGAGGCTTCTGTGGCCTGTGTTGCTCACATCACCATCCAGTCAACTGAGACAGCAATCAATCTACCAATTGCTGGAAGGAGGATATATCAAGTGCATCTAATGGTGAGAGATCTTCTGCCATTCTTGTGTATGTGGATCTAGCTGCTAGCTCCTATTTACTGTTAATGCAGCTTTATCTGAAGGTGGATCTCCACATCTGTTAATCTTTGTGACACTTTGTGAAGATACCCCTTTCCATTCTGTGGATTACAAATTTACTTCACAAAAGTCTGAGTACTCAAACACAGGATTTAAAGGGCCCCAACGCTGGCAGACTCTGTGTGTGTGTGTGTGAATAGAATTCCCACTGGCCAGTGGTTAGCTAGAACCTGCAAGACTTAGGTAGGATCTTATAGTCAGTAATATCACTTTTGGGAAATTATTGAACGTTATTCTTTGTATTGTGTTGTACAGTCTGTTCACCACTTGTTCAGTGCATTTCAGGCAAGGCCTCCCACTGGCGGTTAAAGTGAATGAACACAAATCCTGTTTCCTTTACTGAGAAGTTGTAGTATATTATTGTACTTAATATTTGTATTCTGTTAATCAGTTTATCTCTTTTCAGGGCTTTTTTTGCTAGTTCTAATAAAGCCCAGCTAAAAGTTTAAACAGTGTTTTGGTGTTACTGAGATCCTGGGGAGGGTGAGCCATCACTGGTGTGGGACAGAAGACCCGTATATTACAGTGGCCCTTGCGGGGGTGGTGCTACATGTGGGGGTTCTCGTCCGGGATACCTTCTGGTCCCTGTCACAGAGTGATGACTACCTCTACCAGCCCAGTCACCATGATGGACCCGGTCATTGCTGCCAAGTGGTGTGAAGAACAAAATGGCAGGTTAGGGCTCTGTGTAATTATGAGTCTCACTGGTGCCACCTGGACTGAGAAACAGGTCCAGTAAGTAGTGTCGGCTTTGATGCCTGATCAGAAAACATTCATATTGGACCTGAAAGTTGATCGGATAGCCTCGTCCACCTATGCTTTGCTAGAATGCAAAAGAGGAATCCCGACCTGTTTCCAGGGAGATAGCATACAGTTACCAGGGGATCTCAAAGCTCAGCTTATAAGGCCAAGTATGCTGGATGATCACCCTGAAAATGCTAGCTCAACAACATCAGGACCAGGAGTATCAGCTACTACTTCCATCCCAATTACAGGGTTCCCTCCTGCTACATTCTTTACAGATATGGGAAAGCTGGTGGAAACGTTGGCACAAAACTCAGCCACTTCCTGCCAATTATGGATATCAAAAGTTGTGGTTCTATTCTGGGAAGGTCCCTGTGCCATCCGGGGAAGAGGACTTCGAAACCTGGATAGATCAGGCAGTGCAGGTTGTGGAAGAATGGGAAGTCGCTGACACAGTAAAAAGACAAAGGTTAATCGAGAGACTAAGATCTCCTGCTTCAGATGTAATCAGAAATCTAAAAAGGGACAAGCCAGGCTGCACAGCCACTGAGTGTCTGGAAGCTTTACGAGAGGTTTTTGGAGGGGTGGAGGATTTTGCTGAGCTAATTTATATGTTCTCACACACCTATCAAAATGAAGGAGAAGAGTTATCCTCTTATGTCCGACGACTGGATAAAATCCTTCATCAGGTCATTCTAAAAGGAGGCATGGAGCCGAGTCATGCAAGAAAAGCTTTGTTGGATCAAATTCTTAAAGGAGCACTCCCACTGGATTCCATAATGTTGAAATTTCGGGCTAGAGACCAGAACAAGCCATTGACTTACTCCAAATTGGTCAAAACTATCCTAGAAGAAGAGGCTTTAATTAAGGCTAAAAACCCTGCTAGTGCTTCACATGCGGCTTTCACCGTAGAAGTAGGAACCATGGGCATAGTTGAAGTCCAGTCTGAAGTAATGGCTTTGAAAACTCAGATGTCACAGATGATGGAGTTGATGACATCGCTGTCTGCCAGAATTGCCATACCAGAGGGGGGAAAGACATTGAAACCAACCAGGGCAGAGGCAATACAGAATGTTCCTTCTGGAGAGCCCTCTAGTTCAGTGGCCTGCTATAATTGCGGTGGTATCGGTCACTATCAACGTGACTGTCCCAGCCCAACAAAGCCACGAAGAGTACCTCATAAGCCGGCGGGAAACTCCAGAGGGCCCTGGTGAGGGAGCCAGCCGGGTGCCCATCTAAGTCAGCTCGCTCCAGTTCACAAGTCTTAAATGAAGGGCAGGTAAGGCCTAAACATTTGTACCAAGCCTCACCCAAAGCCTCAGTTAGGCTGCCCAAGCTACTCTCAGAGTCGGGCCCCGGATCACGGGAGATCGTTGCACACCACAACCAAAACAGTCAGTCCAGACGACAATGGAAACGGGCCCAGGCCAAAAGAGGGATTCAAGCCCAAACAGCCAAGCAAGCTGCATCAAAACAACCAAGCAAGTTGCCTGACAAGCTGGTGGGTCCTTCTCCTATAGTGTCAGTTCAGGTGGAAGGTGTATACACAAAAGCCCTTCTAGACTCTGGTGCCCAAGTGACTCTAATTTACCGTGATTTCTATGATAAACACCTGAAACACCTGCCCTTGCAGAAGTTAGAAAGTCTAGAGATCTGGGGTATAGGAACTAAGAAGCTCCCCTATGACGGATATCTTCCAGTCAAGCTTGAATTTGGCCCATCTGTTGTAGGGCAGAAAGAGACTTCCGACACATTGGCCATTGTATGTCCCCGCCCCCCGGGGGCTAATCGGAGTTCCTTGATTGTGGGGACGAACACTGACTTGGTTCGTCGGTTACTTACTCCTCAGGTCTCAGAGGGTGAAGATGCAGCTAAAAGTGTACATCCGATGCTGCGCTCAGTGTACCAGCGATTGGTCCATGAACAAAAGGCCCCAACAGAAGGAGTGGGAAAATTGTGGAAGTTGGACAAGATGGAAAAGGTCTTGCAGCCAGGTGAAGTAACATGTTTGCGGGCTTCAGTCAAACTGAATTGGGACCAACCTGGTCCTTATGTTATCCTTGAAGGTGACTCACAGAAGACAAATTCAGGTTTGGAACTGATTCCGGAAGTAATCTCTATGAAGGCCTTACAGAGAACCCATGGAAAAGTTCCTGTCAGTGTTCGTAATGTTACTGATTCTCCAGTGAAGCTTCGGACCCGAATGATGATAGGGCAGGTAAATCCAGCCACACCCATCACACAACACAGTGTAGTGGGGGAAGCCAAGGAAGAGTTACCAGAGGAGTATTTCTATCCAAAAGGCTCTCCTATGACATCTGAATGGAAAGAACGGGCAAAAACACAACTCTTAAAGTGGAGGAAGATTTTCTCTAAAAATGAGTTTGACGTGGGATGCGCAGAGAGGGCACAGCATCATATTCATCTACAAGAGGATAGGCCATTTCAGGAAAGGTCACGACGAATACCATTAGCTGATTTAGATGACCTTAGAGAATACATTGCGGAGTTGAAGAGGACGGGAATTATTCGGGAGTCCTGAAGTCCCTATGCTTCTCCCATTGTGGTGGTGAGGAAGAAAAATGGGTCATTACGTCTCTGTATCGATTATCGCACTCTCAACAAAAGAACCATTCCAGACCAGTGCACCACTCCACGAATAGAAGATGTCCTGCAATGCCTTTCAGGTGCCAAATGGTTCAGTGTGTTAGACCTGAGAAGTGGGTACCATCAGATCCCGATGCATCCAGATGACCGGGAGAAAACCGCTTTCATCTGCCCAGTGGGGTTCTTTGAGTTTGAAAGGATGCCACAGGGTCTGTCTGGAGCCCCTGCTACATTCCAACGCTTGATGGAGCGGACTGTTGGTGATATGAACTTAATTGAAGTGTTAGTGTACCTAGACGACATAATTGTCTTTGGACGGACTTTGGAAGAACATGAGGAGCGTCTAGAGAAGGTTCTGAAGCGACTCTATGAAGAGGGATTGAAGCTGTCCCTTGAGAAGTGTCAGTTCTACCAGTCAACAGTCACCTACCTTGGGCACGTTGTCTCAGCGGAGGGAGTGGCCACTGACCCCAAGAAGTTGGGAGCCGTTACCACTTGGCCCAGGCCCAGAAATGTGCAAGAGCTGAGAGCTTTTCTTGGGTTCTGCTCCTACTACAGGAGGTTTGTGGAGGGATTTGCCAAAATAGCCAGACCTCTCACTGAGCTTTTGCGTGCTGGAGATGATGGAGAGCAAGAGATCCCAGAAGTAGTCCGGCAAATCAGTGGAGCGAGAAAGTCTCGGGAGTCCATAGAGGGAGAGTGGTCTGATCAGTGCGAACAAGCTTTCCTTCAGTTGAAACGGAGCTTGACCAATGCACCAGTTTTAGCCTACGCTGACAACCGCAAGCCCTATGAGCTCCATGTCGATGCCAGCAGAGAAGGGCTAGGTGGTGTGTTGTACCAAGAACATGATGGACGTCTGAGACCGGTTGCTTATGTGAGTCAAAGCCTTACTCTATCTGAGAGAAATTACCCTACCCACAAGTTGGAATTTTTGGCGTTAAAATGGGCTGTCGTGGACAAGCTTAAAGAATACCTGTATGGTGCAGAATTCGAAGTCAAAACAGATAACAACCCACTCACATATGTCCTTACCACGGCCAAGCTGGATTCCACAGGACATCGATGGTTGGCAGCACTTTCTAGTTTCCGTTTTAGCTTGAAGTACCGACCTGGAGTTGTTAATAAGGATGCCGATGCTCTGTCAAGGAGACCCTATGACCCGCTAACTCATACAGAAGGGTGGACTCAACTGACGACAGAAGGCATTCAGGCTTTATGTCAAGGGATTGAGTACCGAGCCAGAGGAGCGACAGGGGCCGAAGCCATTGGAGTCACCACTGTTGGGGTCCCAAAGCTCTATTGTGACTTGACCCAAGTGAGGGATGAGGGACTGCCTACCCTTTCCAAGAAAGACTTGAGGAAGGATCAAACAGAAGATCCCCTTTGTTCTCTGACTTTGAAAGCCTTGGAGAGTGGTCGCCCAGAACTTCTACTCACAGCAGACTCCCCAAAGGAGGCTCGATTGGTTCACAAGGAGTGAAATCGACTGCAGCTCTCAGATGGAGTGGTCTACCGAAGGGGCCCCTCGGATGATAAGGAGGAGAGTTGGCAGCTGTTGCTCCCGGAGAAGCATAGGGGGACAGTGCTGAATGCATTACATGATCAACATGGACACTTGGGACCTGATAGAGCATTTAAGTTAGTTAGGGATCGTTTCTACTGGCCGTGTATGCGAACTGAAATCGAAAGTTACTGTCACTCCTGCCTTCGCTGCATCCAGAGAAAGACTTTGCCTTCCAGAGCTGCCCCAATGGGTCATCTACAGAGTCAAAGTCCTATGGATCTGGTGTGCATTGATTTCTTGTGTCTGGAACCCGTAGTGACTGATCATTTCACCCGTTATGCCCAGGCTTATCCAACAAGAGATCAACGAGCTGTCACAGTCGCCAAAGTGTTAGTGGAGAAATTCTTTGTTCATTATGGATTACCTCTGAGAATTCACTCTGACCAAGGAAGAGACTTTGAAAGCAGGCTCATTAAACAGCTATTGGATCTTCTGAGTATCAAAAAATCGAGAACGACACCTTACCACCCTCAAGGGGATCCTCAACCAGAGAGGTTTAATCGTACCCTCCTTGACATGCTTGGAACCCTTCCATCTGAAAACAGCATTGGAGCAGGCACATTTCCGCTGTGGTTCATGCCTATAACAGTACTGAAAATGACGCAAGGGGTTACTCACCATATAGACTGAGGTTTGGAAGAGAAGCTCGTCTGCCAGTGGACTTGGCCTTCGGTGTCTCAATAGACAGAACTTCCACTACGTCCTACAGGGGCTATGTGGATAGGCTCAGAAAGAACCTAAAGACAGCCTATGAGAAGGCACAAGAAGCTTCTGGTGTTAGAGGTCAGCGGAACAGTAAGAATTATGATTTGAAAGTTAGGATTTATGATTTACAGCAGGGTGACAAGGTGTTGCTGAGGAATCTGGGTCTTTCTGGAAAGCATAAGTTAGCTGACCGTTGGAGTTCTCAACAATATGTTGTCTGCAAGCAACTGCCTGGTCTTCCTGTATACCAAATTCGGCCTGATGGAAAAACGGGTCCCCTGAAGACCTGGCATCGAAATCATTTACTACCTCTGAGTGAAACCGTCAGGGTACCTGTGAGAACAGAGACGTAATTACCCAAACCATCTTCTTTCAGGCAAGTTCCAGTTACTAGGTCTCAACCTCTACTGCCAGATGAGGCCACAACAATAGAAGATGACAGTGATGGTAGGATGGCCTGATGCATCAGAATTTGTGCCCCAGGTGCAAGGAAATTCAGAACTAGTAGAGCAAGCTTACCAGTTAGTCCATGAATCTGATGAAGGGTTTCCGGAGGGGAGTTCCTCTGAACTTGAAGAAAAACTGTTTGAGGAAAGCCACCTTGAACCGGATGGAGAATCCTGTGAAGAGTCTAGTCTTCAGCCCAAAGAACAGAGAGCTAAGAGAGCAGTGAGACCCCCACTTAGATTAAAATATGATACCCCTGGAACAAGCTCAGAAGAAGCTATTCCCACTGTTCACAGACTTCCTGATTCTCAGGCACATTCTATGGTGGTACCAGTGACCGATGTTCCCAACCCATCGCCTAACACACTTTGGTGGCAGGTCCCATTACCTAATGCATTTGTTAGGAAATGTCATAAAATCAGCCTAAGACCATAGGCCTAATTTGTTGGTCCATGTGTAAGGTTACTGTACAAATGCTATGTTATTATTAACTGCACTCATCTCTCTCTTTGGAGGACCAAAGATTTTTTTAGAAGGGGGTGGATGTAGCACAGGCTTAGTATTGACTCTGTAATATATGCAGAATATTGCTCTCTGAAACATTTCATTGCATTATCTGGCTAAGCTGATTGGGTCCTGCTGTAGCTAAGAAAGGAGCCCACCCCTAACAACAAAAACAATGAAAGACAGGATTGGATAGCTACTCAGGAGAGCTGTGATTGGGAGAGAGGGAGGAGGACACAGGAGGAGAGACAGACTGGCATGGTGGCAGGCAGACAGAAGAAAGGATCCCATGTGTTTATCTCTTGAACACTGGTAGAGCCTGTGACTCTCCTAAGGAAGGTGCACACTTGAGAGGGGAGTTTGCAGTGTGTTATTCTGCATGATTACTGAAGATGTGCTAACAGTGCAGAGAAATCTAGAGACCAGTTTCAGTGCTGCAGCAATCATCATCATTATCCTGTTTGGAGGCTTCTGTGGCCTGTGTTGCTCACATCACCATCCAGTCAACTGAGACAGCAATAAATCTACCAATTGCTGGAAGGAGGATATATCAAGTGCATCTAATGGTGAGAGATCTTCTGCCATTTTTGTGTATGTGGATCTAGCTGCTAGCTCCTATTTACTGTTAATGCAGCTTTATCTGAAGGTGGATCTCCACATCTGTTAATCTTTGTGACACTTTGTGAAGATACCCCTTTCCATTCTGTGGATTACAAATTTACTTCACAAAAGTCTGAGTACTCAAACACAGGATTTAAAGGGCCCCAACGCTGGCAGACTCTGTGTGTGTGTGTGTGTGTGTGTGTGTGTGTGTGTGTGTGAATAGAATTCCCACTGGCCAGTGGTTAGCTAGAACCTGCAAGACTTAGGTAGGATCTTATAGTCAGTAATATCACTTTTGGGAAATTATTGAACGTTATTCTTTGTATTGTGTTGTACAGTCTGTTCACCACTTGTTCAGTGCATTTCAGGCAAGGCCTCCCACTGGCGGTTAAAGTGAATGAACACAAATCCTGTTTCCTTTACTGAGAAGTTGTAGTATATTATTGTACTTAATATTTGTATTCTGTTAATCAGTTTATCTCTTTTCAGGGCTTTTTTTGCTAGTTCTAATAAAGCCCAGCTAAAAGTTTAAACAGTGTTTTGGTGTTACTGAGATCCTGGGGAGGGTGAGCCATCACCGGTGTGGGACAGAAGACCCGTATATTACAGTGGCCCTTGCGGGGGTGGTGCTACACATGCTTGGCCAATCCATCACCTTTACCCTCAGCTTCTTTAACAAGGCAGTGGAGGTATGTTTGGGGTCGTTATCATGTTGGAATACTGCCCTGCGGCCCAGTCTCCGAAGGGAGGGGATCATGCTCTGCTTCAGCATGTCACAGTACTCAACACACAGCCATTAATGTCTAAACCGCTGGCAACAAAAGTGAGTACACCCCTAAGTGAAAATGTCCAAATTGGGCCCAAAGTGTCAATATTTTGTGTGGCCACCATTATTTTCCAAACACTGCCTTTTTTTTTTTCTTTTTTTTTTTTTGCCACTCAGTAGGATTCTTGTTATTAGTGATTTCTAATCAGTTTGACTCTCAGAATCCTAATCTTTGTTGTTTACATCATTGTGGCAAGGTATCTTTTTCTTTTCACTATCTCCCTTTTTTTTTTTTTTTCTTTTTTTTTTTTCTTTTTTTTTTTTTCTTTTTTTTTATAATTTTTTTTTCCAAACACTGCCTTAACCCTCAGGCATGGAGTTCACCAGAGCTTCACAGGTTGCCACTGGAGTCCTCTTCCACTCCTCCATGAGGACATAACGGAGCTGGTGGATGTTAGAGACCTTGCACTCCTCCACCTTTCATTTGAGGATGCCCCACAGATGCTCAATAGGGTTTAGGTCTAGAGAAATGCTTGGCTAGTCCATCACCTTTACCTTCAGCTTCTTTAGCAAGGCAGTGGTTGTCTTGGAGGTATGTTTGGGTCATTATGTTGGAATACTGTCCTGTGGCCCAGTCTCTGAAGGGAGGGGATCATGCTCTGATTTAGTATGTCACAGTATATGTTGGCATTCATGGTTCCCTCAATGAACTGTAGCTCCCCAGTACCGGCAGCACTCATGCAGCCCCAGACCATGACACTCCCACCACCATGCTTGACTGTAGGCAAGACACACTTGTCTTTGTACTCCTTACCTGGTTGCCGCCACACACGCTTGACACCATCTGAACCAAATACGTTTAGCTTGGTCTCATCAGACAACAGGACATGGTTCCAGTAATCCATGTCCTTTGTCTGCTTGTCTTCAGCAAACTGTTTGTGGGCTTTCTTGTGCATCATCTTTAGAAGAGGCTTCCTTCTGGGACGACAGCCATGAAGACCAATTTGATGCAGTGTGCAGCATATGGTTTAATCACTGACAGGCTGATCCCCCACCCCTTCAACCTCTGCAGCAATGCTGGCAGCACTCATATGTCTATTTCCCAAAGACAACCTCTGGATATGACGCTGAGCATATGCATTCAACTTCTTTGGTCGACCATGGCGAAGCCTGTTCTGAGTGGAACCTGTCCTGTTAAACCACTATATGGTCTTGGCCACTGTGCTGCAGCTCAGTTTCAGGGTCTTGGCAATCTTCTCATAGCCTAGGCCATCTTTATGTAGAGCAACAATTCTTTTTTCAGATCCTCAGAGAGTTCTTTGTCATGAGGTGCCATGTTGAACTTCTAGTGACCTGTATGAGAGAGTGAGTGCGATAACACCAAATTTAACAAACCTGCTCCCCATTCACACCAACGAGTCACATGACACCGGAGAGGGAAAATGGCTAATTGGGCCCAATTTGGACATTTTCACTTAGGGATGTACTCTCTTTTGTTGCCAGCAGTTTAGACATTAATGGCTGTGTGTTGAGTTATTTTGAGGGGACAGCATATTTACACTGTTATACAAGCTATAAACTCACTACTTTACATAGCAAAGTGTCATTTCTTCAGTGTTGTCACATTAAAAGATATAATAAAATATTTACAAAAATGTGAGGGGTATACTCACTTTTGTGAGATACTGTATCTGGGGGGCGTTCTGTATACCATCTGTGTACAGAATAGCTCCAGATAGCCATATTGCATTTTTCAGAAAATTTTAATGCTGCAGATTGAAAAGTAAAGGTTATTTTTTCTTAATAACAGTAAATTACAATGTGACTTGTGTTGCAATTGTATATGAAATATTTTTATTTGCTACTTTTTCCCACCCAACCCCAACGTTTGCCATAGAGTGACTGCTATAAGTGCAATGGATAAGAGTGTGTATTAATTAGAGGAAATGTTTTTGCATTAGGAGCCGACACTTCCTGCTCTCCTGTTCTCCTGCTGCTCTAAATTTTCCAAACTTGAAATGTCAAACGCTATACAGATTCAGGTAAGGAATATGACATTTTAGTTGTGTGCTTTGCTGTTGTACTTTTATTCAATTTATGTAATTTAAACCAATAAATACAGGTGCATCTCATAAAATTAGAACATCATCAAAAAGTTTATTTATTTCAGTAATTCAATTTAAAAAGTGAAACTCGTATATTATATATAGATGCGATAAACACAGAGTGATATATTTCAAGCATTTCTATCCTTTAGTTTTGATGATTATGGCTTACAGCTAGTGAAAACCCAAAATTCAGTATCACAGAAAATTAGAATAAGACCAATTAAAAAAAAGATTTTTAATACAGAAATGTTGGCTTACTAAACAATATGTGCATGTACAGTATAGTATGCACTCAATAATTGGTCGGGGCTCCTTTTGCATAAATTACTGCATCAATGCGATGTGGCATGGAGGTGATCAGCCTGTGGCACTGCTGAGGTATTATGGAAGCCTGACTTCATTTGATAGCAGCCTTCAGCTCATCTGCATTGTTGGGTCTGGTGTCTCCTCTTCCTCTTGACAATACTCCACAGATTCTCTATGGGATTTCGGTCAGGTAAGTTTGCTGGCCAATCAAACACAGTGATACCATGATCATTAAACCAGGTGCCAAGGTGGGCAGGTGCCCAGTCCTGCTGGAAAATGAAATCAGCATCTCCATAAAGCGGTTCCACAGAGGGAAGCATGAAGTGCTCTAGAATTTCCTGGTAGAGGGCTGCGCTGACTTTGGACTAGATAAAACACAGTTGACCAACACCAGCAGGTGACATGGCTCCCCAAATCATCACTGACTATGGAAACTTCACACTGGACCTCATGCAGCTTTGATTCTGTGCCTCTTCACTCCTCCTCCAGACTCTGGGACCTTGATTTCCAAATGAAATGCAAAATTTTCCACAGTCTGTGATGATTTGGGGAGCCATGTCATCTTCTGGTGTTGGTTCACTGTGTTTTATGAAGTCCAAAGTCAGCGCAGCCCTCTACCAGGAAATTCTAGAGCACTTCATGCTTCCCTCTGCTGACCAGCTTTTTTGGAGATGTTGATTTAATTTCCCAGCAGAACTTGGCACCTGCCCACACCGCCAAAAGTGCCAATACCTGGTTTAATGATCATAGTATCACTGTACTTGATTGGCCAGCAAACTTGCCTGACCTAAACCCCATAGAGAATCTGTGGGGTAATGTCAAGAGGAAGATGAAAGACACCAGACCCAACGATGCAGATGAGCTAAAGGCCGATATAAAAGCAACCTGGGCTTCCATAACATCTCAGCAGTGCCACAGGCTGAACACCTCCATGCCACACCGCATTGATGCAGTCATTTATGCAAAAGGAGTCGCGACCGAGTGTTGAGTGCATGCTATACTGTACATGGACATACTTTTCAGTAAGCCAACATTTCTGTATTAAAAATCCTTTTTTAATTGGTCTTATTCTAATTTTCTGTGATACTGAATTTTGGGTTTTTACTAGCTGTAAGCCATAATCATCAAAACTAATAGATAGAAATGCTTGAAATATATCACTCTGTGTTTACCGCATCTATATATAATATACGAGTTTCACTTTTTGGATTGAATTACTCAAATAAATAAGCCAACATTACTGTATTAAAAATCCTTTTTTTTTATTGGTCTAATGTAATATTCAAATTTTCTGAGATATTGAATTTTGGGTTTTCACTAGCTCTTAAGTCATAATCATCAAAATTAAAAGAAAGGGAACACTACCCATGACAGCTTCAACATACCATGACTCATTAATATCCACCAGACTTAATATCACCAGAAAATGCAAAAAATCCTGACCCACCTACATTGTGGGACGTAGTGGATTCAATCCATGTGCACTTCATCTACAAACAAATCCTTAATCTAGCATTAAGGATTAAAAATAGGGAACATATCTCTCAAATGTCAAAAAAATAAATGTCACCCATGGTTGGTTTGGAAAAATATAAATCTTTGAATCCTTTTACTAGGACCTAATCTCCATTTTCCTTACATTTATGAGATTGTTAGTATACGTAAATGCCAATGTGATCCTTATACCCAAGTCCTTGAGGGTACGTACCCCATCACTCCTCCCTAATGGTTCCTCGGGAAGAATGATTACTACAACTGTTAATAAGTCTCACTTAGGCATAATTGTCAAGGCTCTAGTTTTCTTGCTTACTGATTTCCTTGGAAAGGATTTTATGACCACCAGAAAATCAATTAATAGCACCTCACCCCTTAATAGATTGTGTATGGAAAGAGAGAATGGGATTTTCAGGGTGCAGTTTGATTTGAAAAATAGAAACAACTATATTATATAGGAACATTTTTTTTATTATTTTAGAAAAAATAATAAAAGTTTTTGTTAAAAATACAGCAGTTGGCAAGTACAAATCCACAAGTATTTGTGTATACAGCATAAAAAGATAGAATTCCTAACATGTTTCACCCATATATATATATCCAACATATACAAGCCTTCTATTGAAAAAGCACAGTTTAACACGTTTAACAAATACAGTTTATATTTGTTAAACTTATTAAACTATTTAAAGTTCAAAATGAAAGCACTATGTATATGATACTATGGCTGTAAACTGATTGTTTTAATTTAGTTATAATTATTGAATGTGTGTGTTTTTTTCAATAGAAGGCTCGTACGCCTAGTTGGACAGCATCCCCTGAAGAAGCCGATATATGGGTGAAACATGTTGGGAATTCTATCCTTTTATGCTGTATCCACAAATATTTGTTGATTTGTACTTGCCAACTGCTATATTTAAAAAAAAAAAACTTATATAATATAGTTGTTACTATTTTTTAAATCAAACTGCACTCTGAAAATCCCATTCTCTCTTTCCACTTACTGATTTCCTTGTTTTTCTTCTCTTTGCTGAAAAATAGTTTGCACAATTAAATTAAAAGATCCTAAAGGTAGTATAACTGCGGCAATTGGTCGGGAAGCGGTTAAAACTGAAGCGGTTTTAAAGATTGCTGCACTATGATGGATCCTTCTTTGCTTTTAATTCCTTTTTCCTGAGAGCATCCATCATGGACTCCCGCGATGGAATTCTAAGGGAAGGCGCTTTACCATCTCTTTGTGGGATCAGATTTTATGGTAAGGAGCCTTCCTAACTGGTTTGGTGGAGAGATCTTCTAGCACCTTCTTTTCCCGCTGCACTACATCTACGTTTTGTTTCACCTGGAAACTGATTCTCTTTGGGAACTTTTTTCTTAATTTTGAACATGATACATTTTTGGCTTGATTATTTATGTGTCTTTTGCACATTGTTTTCCCATTTGAGATGGTCAGGGCAACATATAAAGAGCGTTTACAATTTGTGTAATGAAAAGCACATTCAGGTTCATTATGCAAGTACCATATATAATCCGCAAAAATGTCAAACTAAGCTCCCACCCGAAAAAAGGGGCTGGGGGGCAGACTGCAGAGGTAGTGTCAAGCATTGAGCTGTGATTCTGATGCTATAGGGCCCCAACTTTTAAAAGGCAAGGCCATATTAAAGCAAGAGGGGAAGTGTCGTGAAATTTAAGGCTGGGTTCACATATGTGTGAACTGGAAGCGGTCTTCACCGCATCCATTTGACATGACAGGCGAGTGTGACCGGCTCTCAAAGGACCACGGAGTGGATTGCAAAAGGGTCCTGTGCGTTTTGGGGTCCAGTTCAGGTGGAAATTCAGACCTGAACAGAAGCGCATCGAACCCCAGGAACAAACCCAGGCCGCACGTGTGGGAGCCCAACCGCCACACTAGGTAGGAGGATTCAGATGGCCAGAGGAGGGAGAATAACAGCAAAAAGGGGTGGGGGGGGGGTAGGCATAGAGGACAGAAGCATGGGAACAGACAGAGAAGGAGGTGCAGAGAGAGGACGGCAGGGTGAGGGAATACCAAAAGAGGGAAGAGTGGGGGATGTGAAAAAGAAGGAAAAAGAAAAAAAGGAGGAGGAGGGCAGAGGAAGACATTTTATCTTTTATGAAACACTGTGAATGTACTGTATATTTACTTATGAATTGAATTCATGTGGCATTTTATGAAACAATATTTTATGAATTTTGTTTTATTAATATCAATTATTTATGCTTTACACTGAATTGCACTCTATACATTATGCTGGTAGGAGCTGCGAATCTTACAAGGGTAGTTCACACATTTTGTTTATATTTTTCATGAATTTATTTTATTGAATTATTTATTAAATTTAATTCATATCACTTTTAGAGTATTTATGACAATTTATGAATTATTAAAGGGACACTGCAAGTATTTTTTGGTTTAAATTGTATATGCTTATCTTGTATCTTGATTGTGAAATGGGTGCAGCATTCCCATATTTCACTAAGCGCAGTAATATTTTTGGGTTTAGCTATCCAATTTATCTAACCTGAAAATTCTTCTTGGGAAAGGGAGGACATACAAATGTTTTTTTACTGTCACCCCTCTTCATCTCCCTCCCGTACTAGGCTGCAGAAGTAATTTTCTTGCCATGTCATTTATAACCTTTTTTTTTTCTATCTTCAGAACTTAAAGACAATGCAGGAGGTATGTTCTGTATGTAACCTAGTCTATATGAATGTGAATATAATCGTCTTGAGTGCTGTATCACCTTATTTGGCAACATTTTATATTAAAGTTCTGTAAACATATAGGCCACTGAAGTGGGTCTTCTTTCGTAAAGGCCACATATATGCTTACCAGTGTTTGTGTTGGGAGCACACTGCACAACCAGGCTCTCACTGAGAGCCCCAGGTCTCCTACTAATGCCCTGTACACACTATAGGATTTTCCAACAACAAATGTTGGATGTGAGCTTGTTGTCAGAAAGTCTGACCGTGTGTATGCCTCATAGAACATTTGTTGTAGGAATTTCCGCCAACATATGTTTGAGAGCAGGTTCTCAAATTTTCCGACAACAAAACTTGTTGTCGGAAATTCCAAGCGTGTGTACATAAGTCCGACGCACAAAAGTCCACGCATGCTCGGAATCAAGCAGAAGAGCCGCACTGGCTATTGAACTTCATTTTTCTCGGCTCGTCGTACGTGTCGTACATCACCGCGTTCTTGACGTTCATAAATTTCCGACAACATTTGTGTGACCGTGTGTATGCAAGACAAGTTTGAGTCTACATCCGATCGTGTGTACGGGGCATTAGAATTAGGAAACAGGACTCCCAGATCCTGATGACCAGATCGCTCTGATAGCCCGCCCATGTTTTTTCTTTCTCCTTTGAATGAAGGGAAAGATATATTGTATCGTTCTCTCCTTGCAAGAGTAGAAACACTGTATGTAAACAAACAATAATGCATAAAAAATAATAATAATAAAATAAAACAAATAGGTAGATCAAAGTTTGATCCAGGTCAATATCAGAGTTAGTGTTAGGATCAAGGTAAGGGTCAAAGGTCAGGGTCAGTATATATTGGGAAAGATTTTTTTAATTTTTTTTTTTAATTAGTATCAGTGTCAGTTAGTGTCAGTGTATTTTAGGTGTATTAAAAGTGTATTAAAAACAAAGCAAAATGCACACATTGTTTCTGGGCTGTACTACAGGTACAAACAACAAATAACGTACACATATGTGTAATTGCTAAGATTCTCAGGAGCAGGAAAATTTATTTTGGGTTGTTTTTGGTAGTAAATTATAGCAATAGCAAGAAATATCAAGCTATATAGCGAAATTTAAAAAGTTTTACCAACTTTTACTAATGTCAAAATGTAAAATTGTATTCAGGATTAAGATGTATTTTACTCCTTGTCATGAAGGGGTTAAGCAAATCCTTTCCATACCCTGAGATGCTGCCAGTAGTTTCTGTTGCAGGCTGTCACCGCTAAGTCACTGCCTTGCAATTAAAAGCAGCGCTGTCAGTCTACCATATGCATTCATGCAGTTGGTCATTATAGGTCATGATAGGTCACGATAGGTTGCCCAAATAAAAGAGTGCACAAGGCAGGCTTTAATGTACCTACAGGCTAAACCAAAAGATCTTTCATTTACCAAGTATTATTTAACAGGGAATCAAATAAAAATTTTCATAATGGCCAGTTGATGTTTATTACAATCATTTTCTAATTATAGAACTACCATATTGACACCTTCATGCCGACGTAATGCAAATATACGGCCTTTGGCTTCATAGGGTTGTACCAGGGTGATCACCCCTGTACAGTTTTTTAGAGCCGATGGTCGGCTGTCTTGTGATAACAAATGATGCAGCTAAGAAGCCACTCCGCTGTTATCCTAAGCAGTGGAAGGGGACATCCTCCCCCCTCCCCCTCTCCTTCCATGACTCGCCCGGGCTCTCCTGTCCCACCGGGAGGCCCAAGAGACCAGCCACCACATCTGCTGGATGGCCAGAGACCCAAATGAAGCCGGAATCAGCTTGGATCAGCTCTCGGATCTAGTAACCCAGAAGTGGGTTCTGGTTTACAGAAGACTTAAAGGCACCAAATTTTAAAAAAATTACAGTATTCAAAATTGCCAAACTTGGCATTTTGAATGCTTTTAAGTGCAAAGGAGGGATTTGGGATTTTATAGACCCCAGATCCCTCCATATAGAGTACCTGTCACTGCCTATTAGGCCCCTTTCACACGATTGGACCAATCGGGTCTGCCTGTCTGTTTTTCAAGCTGGGCCACCTATTTTCATCTATCCGTTGACATCTACTCTGGCAAAATTCGCTGAATACAGATGGATGGCGATCAGTGGCATCGGGGCGGGGGGGGGGGCTGATGGGGCTTGGACCCCCAAGTGTGCCCCCAAAAAGCCCCGGGTGTCAAAATCTCAAAATTATTAGCACAATGAGCAGAGACGGACCTGTCATCCACCTGCTCAGCGGGGATCAATGGAGCGATCCCCACCGTCAAAACAGATGCGCTCTGTGTGAAAGGGGCCTTACTATCACAAGGGATGTTTACATTCCTTGTGACAGCAAGAAAGTGATCAGAAAAAAAAATAAAGTGTACGGAGCCAGTGTAAAAAAATTTAATAAATAAAATAAGGGACATTTTTTTTTAAGCACCCCATCCCTCCGCGCTCGCACGCAGAAGCGAACGCGTACATAAGTCGCACCCACAAATGTAAACAGGGTTCAAACCACACATGTGAGGTATCGCCACGATCGTTAGAGTGAGAGCAATAAGACCTCCTCTATAACACTAAACTGGTAACCTGTAGACATTTTTAAAGCGTCGCCTATGGAGATTTTTAAATACCGTAGTTTGTCACCATTCCACTAGCGTGCGCAATTTTGAAGCGTGACATGTTAGGTATCTATTTACTCAGCATTACATCATCTTTCACATTATACAAAAAAATTGGGCTACCTTTACTTTTTTTTTTTTATTCATTTGAAAGACCACTGCGCAAATACAGTGTGACATAAAATATTACAATGATCTCCATTTTATTCTCCAGGGTCTCTGCCAAAAAATATATATAATATTTGGGGGTTTTAAGTAATTTTCTAGCAAAAAATACAGATTTTAACTTCTAAGCAATAAATGTCAAAAAAAGGCTGAGGCATGAATGGGGTTAAAATGCTTATGGTGACACTGAACTCTAAATTAAAAAAAATATATATATATTTAAGCATGTTTTCTTAGAGCGAAACTGAAGTTCCACACCGTGAGTAGGCAGGCTTTTGCTGTAGAAGAGACGTGCACTGTCTTTTTTAAAGACAAAATACCCATACCTGCCTTTGGTGCTGTAAACTGAGTTACGCATGTGCACCTACAGCGACGGGCGGGATGACAGCCTTCTGATCATGAACAACAGAAACAAACTCTGCAGGTACAGAATGCCCAGTTCAGAATATTTGGTAGTAAGGTGAAGATTTGCCATACCATGTAAACAGCTCAGTGACCACTGTTTTATTTATTTGGAATGTCTGCATAAACTGTGAAAGGGCCGTTAAAAACAGCTTTACTTTTTTTGTCTTGTAGGAGTATAAAAAGATGACCCAGCTCATGAAACAGGTGACACTTTTGCAAAGTTTCAATGCATGTGCTTTTTTCTGATATACTAAGGCTGCTTTCACACTGCTGTTACAAAAACACTGTAAAAACACATATGCAAGAAGTTTGCATTCCAGGCATTTGTTCCTGAGAGCATATTGCCCTAAACGCAGGGCCAGATATAGCCTGTCTGATGTGGGATTGCAGGAAAAAAATGAGGGCAGAGAATGGGAGTTCAGCTAGGCAGTGTAAAGTGGGTCAGCAGGGTAGAGGATAGGGTCAGCAATTTGAAGGGCAATGTTCAGGGGTCAGCAGGGTGGAGGACAGGAGTCAGAAAGGCAGTGGACAGGAGTCAGAAAGGCAGTGGACAGGAGTCAGAAAGGCAGTGGACAGGGGTCAGCAGGGCAGTGGACAGGGGTCAGCAGGGCAGTGGACAGGGGTCAGCAGGGCAGAGGACAGGGGTCAGCAGGGCAGAGGGCAGGGGTCAGAAGGGCAGTGTACAGGGGTCAGCATGGTGGAGTACATGGGTCAGAAGGACAGTGTACAGGGTCAGCAGGGTGGAGGACAGGGGTCAGCAGGGTGGAGGACAGGGGTCAGCACGGTGGAGGACAGGGGTCAGCACGGTGGAGGACAGGGGTCAGCACGGTGGAGGACAGGGGTCAGCACGGTGGAGGACAGGGGTCAGCACGGTGGAGGACAGGGGTCAGCACGGTGGAGGACAGGGGACAGCACGGTGGAGGACAGGGGACAGCACGGTGGAGGACAGGGGACAGCACGGTGGAGGACAGGGGACAGCACGGTGGAGGACAGGGGTCAGCACGGTGGAGGACAGGTCAGAAGGGCCGTGTACAGGGGTCAGCAGGGCAATGTATAGGGGTCAGCAGGGTTGAGGACAGGGGTCAGAAGGGCAGTGTACAGGGGTCAGCAGGGCGGAAGACAGGGGTCAGAAAGGCAGTGTACAGGGGTCAGCAGGGTGGAGGACAGGGGTCAGCAGGGTGGAGGACAGGGGTCAAAAGGGCAGTGGACAGGGGTCAGCAGGGTGGAGGACAGGGGTCAGAAGGGCAGTGACCCGGGGTTAGCAGGGTGGAGGACAGGGGTCAGAACGGCAGTGGACAGGGGTCAGCAGGGCGGAGGACAGGGGTCAGCAGAGTGGAGGACAGGGGTCAGCAGGGTGGAGGACAGGGGTCAGAAGTGCAGTGTTACCGGGGTTAGCAGGGTGGAGGACAGGGGTCAGAAGGGCAGTGTACAGGGGTCAGCACGGCGGAGGTCAGTGGTCAAAAGCAGTGTACAGGGGTCAGTAGGGTAGAGAACAGGGGTCAGAAGAGCAGTATATGGGTCAGAAGGATGCAGGACAGGGGTTAGCAGGGCAGTGTACAGTGAGCCACATGGTGGAGGACAGGCATCAGCAGGGCAGAGCACAGGGGTCAGAAGGGCAATATACGGTGTCAGAAGGACAATATACAGGGTCTGAAGGATGGAGGAAAGGAGTTAGCAGGGCAGTGTACAGGGAACTGCAAAGCACAGGGCAGGTGTCAGCAGGGCAGGAAACAGGGGTCACAGCTGGCAGGATGGAGGATAGGGTCCCTGTTTGCAGGGCGGAAGGATAGGGCTCACTTCTGGCAGGGCGGAGGACAGGAGTCACTGCTGGCAGGATAGAGCATAGGGGTCACTACTGGCAGAGTGGAAGAGAGGGGTCACTGCTGGAAAGGCAGAGGAGGAGTACAAAAAAAAGGGGGGGGGCAGCTCAACCCAGCACCCCCCTAGATCTAGCTATGGCTAAATGCCCAGTATGCATGGTGCCTAACTGAGACCATAAACTAGGGGGGTTTAATTTTTTGTGTATCGTTTTTCAGTCTAGGGGTGGGCACAATCACTGTTGCATCACCAAGACATAAGAGAAAAGCAATCTCAGGCAGATAACAAACACAGACAGCAAAATATGAGCTGCCAGGGGTTTTACCCCTTCCCTGCTCTATCCAAAACAAAATATTTGGGCTATGCAAGAAAGATGGCTACAGAACGTGCTTCCAGTGTCGGGAGGGCGTCAATAGACACCGGGCAGCGTACTCTGTAATAGTCGAGTCCTTAGGACTCGGCTGATCACAAAACAGGTTAAAGGGCCAATCACAGCGGCTCTTTACAACATGATCAGCTGTCAGCCAATGACAGCTGATCACGAAAATAAACAGAAGCTGGTTATCGTTTTTTTTTCTCCTCATGATCAGCGTGGGGAAAAATTCAAAATCCGGTAACTGGGTTCTGTTACGGGGCATTGGTCCCAATCTGTGCCCATCAGTGCTGCTAATCCGTGCCAACCATTGCCACCTATCAATGCCCACCAGTGCCACCCATTAGTGCCTACCAGTGCCACCTATCAGTGCCCACCAGTGCTACCAATCAGTGCCCACTAGTGCCACCTATCAGTGGCCATCAGTGCTGCCAATCAGTGTCCATCAGTGCATCATCATCAGTGCTGCCTACCAATGCCTATCAGTGCCCATCAGTGCCACCTATCAGTGCCCATCAGTGCCACATATTAATGCCCATTGGTGCCCACCAATGCCACCTATCAGTGCCCACCAGTGCTGCCAATCAGTGCTCACCAGTGCCACCTATCAGTGCCTATCAGTGCTGCCAATCCGTGCCTATCAGTGCCGCCTACCAATGCCTACCAGTGCCCATCACTACCACCTATCAGTGCCCATCAGTGCCACCTATCAGTTCCAGCTATCAGTGCCCATCAGTGCCACCTCTGAGCACCCTTCAGTGCCACCTATCAGTGCCCATTAGTGCCACCTATCAGTGCAGCCTCATCAGTGCCCATAAGTGCAGCTTCATCAGTGCCCATCAGTGCAGCCTCATCAGTGCACAGCAGTGAAGAAGAAAAATTACCTGTTTGCAAAATTTTATAACAAATTACAAAAAATGTTTTTCAAAATGTTCTGCCTTTTTTTGTTTCTATAGCAAAAATTAAAAAACCCCAGTGGTGATTTAATACCACCAAAGGAAAGCTCTATTTGTGTGAAAAAAAATGATAAAAATGTTGTTTGGATACAGTGTTACATGACTGCGCATTTGTCATTCAAAGTGTGACAGCGCTGAAAGCTGAAGATTGGCCCGGGCAGGAAGGCGGTAAAAGTGCCCAGTAAGCAAGTGGCAAATACAACTGTACTATAAAATTGCCGCCTAGCCTTTAAAGTGGTTGTAAACCCTTACACACCACCTTTAACTACAGGTAAGCCTATAATAAGGCTTACCTGTAGGTACCATGAATATCTCCTAAACTTGCACCATTTAGGAGATATTCACTGTATCAGCATGTGCCGACGTCATCGGCACATGCGCACTGAAGAAGCGAATCACTCGTGACGTTTTTTCAGCTGCTGTGCCATTACCAGCAGCTCCGCGCGCATGCGTGGGAGTGACGTGATCTCGGCTCCGGCCAATCACAGCGCTGGAGCCTGCGAACCCGGTAATAACTTCAGGAGACATGTTGCTGGTCACATTGGTGTGCCGGGACCGCTGCGGGGGCTTCAATCTAAGATAAGTATTTCATAATGCTTATGCCTGCTATTTACACAAGCTCATTATGTCTTTGTCTTGCAGGTTTTTTTTTTTTTTCTTGACTTTACAACCACTTTAAAGCAATTGGCATTTATTTCCAACATGTCCTCAAGGCCGAGGCTCTATATTTTGCAAATTCTGACCAAATTTTGGAAGCTTGAACTGCAACTTGCCCTTCCCCTTCTCCCTGTGCCTTCTTCTTGGTCATCAATGATGCCACCCAACAAATTTGTTGGATTTAACTTTCAAGGCTGCACAGAAAAACACAAGGAAAGCTACAAAGTCATCATCAATACCATACATTCTAAGTCCATAACAAGTCTAAACTTTTTGCATTGTAAGAATGTTTTAATTCTTCTATATGACTATAGGAAGAATATGAAGCTGATCAGAGAAAGATCAAGAACACAAAGCATATGGATCTGATAAGTGAAAGGTTGCTAAAACTGGATCTCATGCAAGACCAAAAAACCCAGGATCCGCCTGAGCCTAAACCTAAGCCCCCTGTGAAAAAGTAAGTAGAACACATTTTGCATTCAATAAGAGCAAATATTTGAAATACTAAATCCTTAAAAATGAAAACAATTCACTTTAGCATAAACAATATTTAAAGATACTTTGTTAATGCTTTTTTTTTTCTTTTTTAGGAAGAAGGCAAGAAAGAGACCCGTGAGACGCCATAAAAAGAAGGTAAGATACAATTTTTTATTTATTTTTTCAGTAGTGTTTTATTACATTTGTACAACGGTACAAATAAAAGGTACGGGGGGTGTGGCTTGGAGCCGAGACGAGATGGATGCTTAACTGCTCAGCCCCGTCCATAGGAAGACTCACCGCCGCTATTTAGGAGCCATTCTGCCCACTGTAGCAGAGAATGGTGTTGCGCTGCTTAGAGGTGATAGATCTACCAAAAAACAGTAATATGCAATTTATCTTATGTAAATAAACCATAAATAAATCTACCATAAAAATGTGTAAAGCCAAAAGTGTACAAACCAACAATTAGAAAATGTAAGATAACTGATGGTGATAAACTTCAATCTTAAAGTGAATAGATACTATAGGCAATAATCCTTATATCTATCTGGTGATATTAAAGTGCTCCGTGCAAAACAAATCCGATGTAATAATATCATAAACAGGAATATAAGATGTGCAAGTCTCCTTCTGATACAGTGCTAGATATTGCTACATATATCTCAATGTATATCTCATATCTGAATGTGGAAAAAAAAAAAAAAAAAGTACAGAGTGTATATGTATGTGTGTATATATATATATATATATATATATATATATATATATATATATATATATATATATATATATAAATCAAACAATCATGTGAAGTAATATTTAGTCCATATCCACCAATTGATATGGTAATCCAGTGATACTTATAGTTTGTATTTGGGAAAAAATTTCCAGGATGCAGGATCAATACATATATCTGCCACTAATCCTCATATGAACCAAATTTCCATATGTGCAAAACAACCTATAAAAGTGCAAGTGCTTTCAAGTGCAAAATTGTTTGATGTGCCAAAATATTCCACTTGTGCAACCCTGTCCTTATCCTCTTCGTGCCACACCACACCACACCAGTAAGCAATGGCCCCTTACCTTGCGGTAAAGAGGTAACTGCATATAAGTATACTGGCTATTCCCCTTCTTGTTCTTCTCCTTGTCCTTGGTAATGAATAAACCTGGACTCTCAGGGTGGGCTATATCCCATCTTTGTTTCTAAGCAGCAGTAGGAACAGCTCATTCTGCCCACTAAACATGGGAAAAGCAAGAGACAAGGGGTCGCAGTGCCGCTCCCAATCCCCAAGAGGCTCTGACATGCAACCCGGGTGCAACATCCCAGAAATGTTCAGGAATCTAACACATCAGGCTTCACATCAGGCCTACACGGAGACACGCTCTCCAAGCCGGAGCCCGTCGAAGGACAGAGTTTCACAGAGAGCAGAGAGCCTGCCGAATACCCACACTCTCACTATGGCTGATCTCAGGTCAATGGCGGCAGACATAAAAAACTCCTTCACGGCCGCAATCTCAGAGTTATGAAGAGACATCCACGCTAAGCACGTGAGGATGTCAGACCTAGCTGAAACAACTACCCGCCATGACACCGCCATCCAGCAGCTGCAGCATACTTCCCAGGCTTACAACACTCAGCTGAGAGAGATACACAGGCACATGGAGGACCTGGACAACAGAGGTCACCGCAACAACTTGCATGTAAGAGGATACCCCCTGAAAATATAGAGCAAGCCCACCTCTTGCAAGTTACTATACAAATTTTCAACGATCTGCTAGGCGGCCCACCCAAGACTCCCATCGAATGTGAGAGACTGCACAGGGCCCTTAAACCCAGAGGCAGGGATACAGACCCCCCTAGAGACATGATCTGTTGCATTGTGAATAAAAAAAAAAAAAAAGGTACACTACAGACCGGACACGAATCTAGTAATTATACAGCTACAATCACAAGGTGAGAGCGGACCTGATGGGAAACTGATGTCTTAGCTTCACAGCCGACATCCTCCTGACAACCACAGATGCTGCAGTGGGTGGAGCATGATTGGGAAGCTGAGACACTAGTTCCCCATCAAGTCTACTCACACCTTGTGATTGACAGCAGGCAATGGGCGGATTCTTTATTTAGTAGCAGGCTGTCTATTGGCTAAGGATCTGCCCACTCCCTGCTGTCAATCACAAGGGTAGCGGACCTGATGGGGAACTAGTGTCTGTAAATCCCCATCAGCCCCCGTACAAAACTCTCTGCTGCTGTGCTGTCTGTGTGACAGCTTCAATGGAGGGAGCGCCGCTGTACCGAGGTCGCAGTGTCCGTATGGACACTCCACTCGCAGTGCTCCACCACAGATTCATTTGTCATGTGGAGGCACAATGGAATTCTAAAGAGTGTCTTAGCCCTTGTACACACGGTCGGAGATTCCGACAACTAAATGCGTCAGAGTAATTCCGACGGATTAATTCCGGAAGAGGTCCGGAAGTGATGTTGCATACACACGGTCGGACTAAGTTGTCGCAAAATCCGATTGTACATAACGTGATGACCTTATTTCGTTCTGACGGGACTACGTTCAGGCTAGTAGCCAATAGCTTTGGTCTAGGAATTTGATCTGAGTATGCATGGCACTTTGTCCGTCGGAGTAGGCTACACATGATCGGAGTATGTCCGATCGGAGCATTTTGTCTGAAAATTTTACCGGCAAGTTGGAAAAGTTGGTCCATTGGATATTCTGACGGAAACAGTCCGATGCAGACCACACACAGTCGGAATATCTGACAAATTCCATCGGAATCTCCAACCGTGTGTACAAGGGCTTAGATGAATTCCAGGGAATATCATATTATTATTATCATACAGGATTTATATAACGCCAACACTTTGCACAGCGCTGTACAACGTTATGTATGAAACCATATACTACTGCAGTCTGTGTCGTATCCTATGAACAATGTGTTTTTTTTTATATCACAGAGAATGTTCTTTTCTATAGGATTAAAAGGTAATAAACATTCCCACCTATGACACCACCACCCCTCTAAAAACCTCTGCGGCAATTAAACTAATATGATTGACAGCACAGACACGTATGGGGGACTAGAAAATGGAAAGGCAGGGGGGAAGCGGAGGAAATTACACAGATAAGGTCGTGAGGTTTAAGAGACCCTACTTGAAAATGTTAAAAAGAAAATATAAGAATGAATGTCTCTCAGCTTCAATAAAGCTTAAAATAATGGTGAAGAGTATCTGCAAGGTATAATACAGCCATTGTTATTGGTCTTTGGCTTTGCTGACATTTTGGTAATAATTATTTTCTTGAGTCCCAGTTTGGTATAATATTTTTTTTTTTAAATCAGATTTTATTTAACAAAATTTTCAATTTGAAAAATACAGACATATTATACAAAACACATTGCACAATACATCACACCACCAAACAAGAATAATCAATAGAAATCAAAAGAATAATCAATCAATACTACAAAGAAAAAAAAAATACCCAACAACTTTGGAGCATTAAACATACAAACTAGGGTTGCACCGATACCACTTTTTTAAGACCGAGTACAAGTACCAATACTTTTTTTCAAGTACTCGCTGATACCAATTACCGATACGATTTAATGTCAAGTGACAGTTTTCAAAACAGTTTTGATGGCCACTGATTTGCAGCACTGATGGCTGGCAGTTATGGGCACCGATGGCTGGCACTGGGCACTGATACTTGCCACTTATGGGCACTGATAGGTGGCACCAATATGAGGCACTGATAGGTGGCACTGACTGATGGGCACTGGTGGTTGGCACTTACTGATGGGCACTGATATGCAGCACTGATGGCTGGCACTGATGGGTGGCACTTATGGGCACTGATAGGTGGCACCGATATGTGGCACTGATAGGTGTCACTGACTGATGGGCACTGATATGCGGCACTGATGGCTGGCACTTACTGATGGGAACTGATGGTTGGCACTTATGGGCACTGATAGGTGGCACTGGTGTGTGGCACTGACTCTTGGGCACTGATTTCCAGCACTGATAGGTGGCACTTATGGGCGCTAATAGGTGACACTTATGGGTGGGACTTATGGGCTTTGATAGGTGGAACTGTTTGGTAGGCACTAGGCAGTGGCACTGAAAATAATGCAGCACTAATTGCTGGCAGCCTGGCATGATAAAATAAAATCGACGATATGTGATGACTGAGTATACAAGAGCCCATCTCGATACACCCTGCACTCGGCCTCAGTAAGCCTAGTCAGAATGCAGCAGCGGACATCTGGTTACACCCAGCCCATATAGTTATTGAACTATATGGGCTGGGTGTAACCAGATGTCCGCTGCCGCCTTGTGACTGCAGGCTACTGAGGCAGAGTTCAGGGTGTACCAAGATGGGTGTTGCCATGTACAGCCTCTGACGGGACTCGGGCCGTCACTTCTGTTAACGATTTTGATGGCCCAGTCACCGTTGCTGATGGATGCACACAGCTGCAACTGCGACCCACACCCCTTCCCCATAAGCTTACCTTCCCCTGCTGCAAGGACTATCACTGTGCCAGGATCCGTGCTCCTCCTTCTCTCACCCACTCCGCCCACTGACTTCCAGGATGCAAGGTATCGGGTGAAGCATCAGGAGCATTTGCTCGAGTACTCGGCATCGGCACCGATACTGATACTAGTATTGGTATTGGTGCAACCCTAATACAAATATATTAACAGGGAATTATGCTTACTAAAAAAACAATAGACTGTGCATAGTAAATGGTGTTGCGCTCCACACAAAATTAATTAAATCTAATAATTAATAAATAATCGCATAAAATCTTAAAGACGCACTCATGCGATTAAAATTACTTTAAATTATAACTTAATTTAAAGTAATTTTAATCGCATGAGTGCGTCTTTAAGATTTTATGTGATTATTTATTAATTATTAGATTTAATTAATTTTGTGTGGAGCGCAACACCATTTACTATTTACTTACTATCACTTGAGGGGAGGGTTTGCACCTCTGCCGGTGTTTTTGCTGCAACCATACCAGTCTTCTTGAATTTACCATTGTAGCGCGAGGATAACCTATTATTACCAATAGACTGTGCATGACCATAGAGTACTCGTCTCGATGGAAAGTGTGTATATAGACACATATAGCCATACACATATACAGGAATGCTTATGGTACCAATACAGGGGACATAGACTTGAGCCTTTGTGACCAGATGGCATCAAACTTCCTCACTGACTTCCTTAACCGCTAGCCGACCATTCTCCACAGTTATACTTTGGCAGGTTGGCACGGCTGTGCACCGCTATCTCCCGTGACAGAGCAGGAATGTAGATGTGTGTGTGCAAATACACAGATCCACATCCTGTCAGGGGAGTAGAGACAGATCGTGTGTTCCTAGTATATAGGAACACCGATCGGTCTCCTCCCATAGTCAGTTCCACCCCCCGCCCACAGTTAGAACACCTGGGGAACACAGTTAACCTCTTAATCCCCCCCCTCGTGTTAACCCCCTTCCCTGTCAGTGACATTTATACAGTAATCGGTGGCTATTTTTATTTTTAGCTGCCAAAAAAGTGTCTGATCTGTCCGCCACAATGTCACAGTCTTGATAAAAATCGCAGGTCACCACCATTACTAGTAAAAAAAAAAAAAAAATGCCATAAAACTATCCCCTATTTTGTGGACACTATAACTTTTGCGCAAACCAATCAATATACGCTATTGTGTATATGTAGAAGAATACATATTGACCTAAGCTGATGAAGAAATTCATTATTTTTTTTTTACATTTTGGGGATATTTATTATAGCAAAATATAAAAAATAATGCTTTTTTTCAAAATTGCCGCTCTTTTTTTGTTTATAGCGCAAATAAAAATTAAGGGGTGATCAAATACCACCAAAAGAAAGCTCTATTTGTGGGAAAAAAGGACATCAAATTTATTTGGGAGCCACGTCGCACGACCGCGCAATTGTCAGTTAAAGATGCTCAGTGCCGTATCTCAAAAAATGCCTTGGTGGGGGCGTGGCTTGCGCGCGCACAGTGATGGACGCCTGAGCAGAGAGCTCCGCTATCCAGACCGGACAAAGAGCGACAAACGGGAGCCCGTTCCGCCGGTATCATCCCGAAAGTGCCCTGCACGATCCTCTCGATACACCGCCACCACGATGTCCCGCAAACGGATCCAGGAAAGAGGTCCGAAACGATTGGAAACCTTCTCCTTCCAGCCCCGCCGCAAGGCCCAAGATGGCGCCGCCGGCACAGCGCGGACCTCCCTGAGCTACACAGATCTCCCTGATGCCCATCCTCGTGACACTCAGGCGGATCCACAGACAGCATGTTCGCCTGATTCATCTCCTTCAACCCCGGCCTCCCGGAGCCCAGTAAAATCGAGGATGCGGATGGATCCTAACAACCAGGCCTCAGGCGCAGTGAGTACAGGCCTCCATAACGAATCTGTTATAAATGACTTGCAATCGTCAATAGCACAGTTCCCAACTACGGGACAGCCTGTGCTCGATACAACGATGAAGGATATGCTCTTGTCCTTGCAATCGTCACTTATGTCCAACATGTCATCCCTGATCAATAGATTCTCATTGGAACTGAAACATGTAGACAATAGAGTGCAGTTCATAGAGAACAAAATGGGTGAATGTACTGACACGGTCAATGATTTAGTAGACGCATACTCTGAACAAAGGGATGAAACTCTTTGGATCAAAGCTAAGCTCGCGGACCTTGAGGACCGCTCCCGAAGAAATAATGTCAAAATACGCGGTATTCCAGAGTCCATCCAGCCCACCGAGCTGCATAACTTTGCGACCACTATGTTCTCCAGTATGATTCCCAAACTCACCCCTATTGAGCTCACTATCGATCGAATACACAGATTACCTAAACCACGCCACCTTGAGGCAGATATACCTCGAGACGTGCTACTACGGGTTCACTTCTTTCAGGCGAAAGAACAAATTCTACAGAAGGCTAGGGAGCACTCTCCATTGCCTGCACCATACTCCAACATACAACTGTATGCAGACCTATCAAAGTATACGCTGCAAATGCGGAGGCAATTAAGAACCCTCACTAAAGCAATGAACAATCACAAGATTAACTACAAATGGCGCCACCCTGCGACCATCCTGGCCACCCATAATGGCATCCCGCATACCATCTCCACCTTGGAAGGGGGCTTGAAGCTTCTCCATGCATGGGGCATTCTACCTGATCCCCCACAACGTCCCCTGGGTCCTGACGGTCAGCACAATCCGTTCTCCTTTGGTACCTCCCGGGAGGCACCCAACAACACCCATAGATGAACGTTTGGCCCGTACTTTAATGCCTAAACAACATACATGTCCGGTCTGGAGTTGCGTTTACACACCTGACTGTTGAACTTTCCCCACAACTTAGTCAGTTGCTCACAAGAGCGGTTTAGTACTGACTTCTTGTACTTTTTGTTTTGTTTTTTCTCCTACACGTTGTTATACTTTGTTGCTCTTTTTCCTTTTATTTTCTGATTTATTGCCTACAGCTAGTAGCTGCTGCTGTACCACATATCCGAAGAGTGTCAGACACACACAGCCTCAATCTACGGAAATCTATCTTCCACAAGCTTCACGGATCTTCACATCGTATCTGGATCACCGTTTTTTCTTTCTCTTTCCCATCTCACCTGGACTTCCGATTTAGGCCCGCATACGATCCACCTGTTCCAGCTGGTACCCTGAAATCTGAGTAAGAAATCTCAACCACTGTAAGTTCTCACCCTATTTTTTTTATTGTCTCCCAACACACTATGGGAATCACTATCCTTTCCCTGAACGCGAATGGGCTCAACCACCCTGCTAAGCGCAACTCCCTATGGAGATCTGCATTGGCGCATAACTGTGATGTCCTATGTGTTCAGGAAACCCACTTTGCCGCAGACGCCACTCCTAATTGTCAACACAGACTGTTCCCTCATATCTTCCACGCTTCATCACCTCAGAAGAAACGTGGAGTTCTGATAGCCATAAAGAACACTGTACTGTTCACCTTGCAGGATTTTATTGCAGACCCGGAAGGTCGATATCTTATTTTGATCTGTAATATCAACCAGGTTCTTTACACCCTTGTTACCATATATGCCCCTAACCAAGGTCAAATGCACTTCCTTAGGAAAACATTGAAGAAAGTACGAAAAGTCCAAAAGGGACTCTTGTTACTTAGCGGTGACTTTAACATAGTACCAAACTTTACTATGGACTCCACAGCAGGGTCTAAAAGATTTGCCTCCCCTTTAGAGTCTTTTATTGTATCTAATGATTTATATGATGTATGGAGGTGTTGTCATGCGAGTGAGAGGGACTTTACGTACCTCTCGCCGCGTCACAACACCTACTCACGTATTGACTTATTTCTAGCAGATAAACGAATACTACAGAACACTTTAGGTTCAAGCATCCACACCGCCACCTGGTCGGATCACGCCCCCATCAGCATCAACATCTCTGATGATACACATCATCCAGACTCCTTTATATGGAGAGTGAACAATTACCTTCTCACCAATCCTCAATTTTCCATCCCCATCAAACGACACTTGGAAGAATACTTTAAATTGAATCAATCCTCGGTGTCCGACCCGACAGTGGTGTGGAATGCCCACAAGGCAGTCATGAGAGGTGTGTTCCTTCAAATGGGTGCTAGGGCCAAAAAACAAAGGTCCCAGAGACTGGACGAACTCACGACTGACATCACCGACACTGAAGCTCTCAATAAATCTAACCCCTCCCAGTCCCTTCGAGCCAAGATTTTTACCCTTCATAACGAGTTGCGGTCACTTCTTTTAGAGAGACATGAAAAGTTCTACAAATTACTCAAGGCATCATCATACTCCATAGGTAACAAAGCAGGTAAAATGATGTCACTTAAAATTAAAGGTCACAGAAACAAAACAAAAATCCCGTTCCTCTATCACCCACACACCAACGAAAAACTCCTTAAACCGCAATCCATAGCTAACGCCTTTAGCGCATACTATCGAGATCTTTACAACCTTAAAGAGGACCCAAAGACCACCCAACCTTCCCCTGAATTAATCCAAACTTTCCTACAAGACCTATCCCTCCCGTCCATATCTCAGGAACAGCTCTCAGATTTAAATTCACCCTTTACGATCGCCGAGATTATCGCAGTAATAAATAAGCTTCCTTCCTCCAAGTCCCCAGGCCCGGACGGCTTCACTGGGGAATATTACAAACAATTCAAGGACATCCTAGCCCCCACTTTGTCCCAAACATTCAATCTAGCAACCTCAACCGCCTCATTCCCGACAGAGATGCTTACTGCCATGGTAGTGACTCTTCCCAAACCAGGTAAAGACCCTACTTCTCCTAAAAACTTCCGCCCCATCTCGCTACTGAACCTTGACCTAAAAATTTACGCAAAGTTGATAGCCAACAGATTAGAAGACATTATGCCCTCTCTAATTTCCAGGGATCAATCGGGATTTACCAAGGGACGCCAAACCTCAGATGCCACAAGACGACTGATAAATATCATCCATCATGCCGAATCGACTAAGCTCCCCTCGATTCTCCTATCCCTCGACGCCGAAAAGGCATTCGACAGGGTCCACTGGGGATACCTGTCGGAAATACTTAACAAATTTGGGATCATTGGACCCATACATGATGCTATCATGGCCTTATACTCTTATCCATCAGCCCGTGTGTTCTCAGCAGACGCTATGTCCTCACCCTTTCAAATTTCGAACGGCACAAGGCAGGGGTGCCCCCTCTCGCCGATAATTTTTAATTTAGTAATGGAACCCCTGGCTGAAAGAATCAGATCAAATTCCGACATCACTGGTATATCCCTCGCTGGTGTAGATCACAAAATTAGTCTATTTGCGGACGATGTGATCCTTATGATCACTGATCCTGAACGTTCCCTCCCAGCAATCCAGAAGACGCTCGCCTGGTTCAGTTCTGTCTCTTTCTACAAAGTAAACGAATCCAAATCATTTGTATTAGACTTAGGTTTAGACGAGTCCACGAGCGATCGACTCAAAGAACGCTTCCCCTTTTCATGGGCGGAAAATAGCATAACCTATCTGGGTATCCAATTAACTAAAACCACGAAATCCCTGTTTGCAGCCAATTATATACCGATACGCGCAAAGCTACAAAGCGACCTGACCAGGCTGGCGTCCTTCGAATTTTCTTGGACGGGACGTTTAGCGGCGTTTAAAATGTTACACCTTCCCCAAATACTATACCTATTCCGAACCCTACCCATCCCACTTCCCCTTAGCTACTTCAAATCTCTCCAGTCAATTTTATCCAAATTTATTTGGCAAGGTAAAAAACCTAGATGCAAGCACGCCCAACTCATTAAACATCGAATGGCTGGTGGTACAGGATATATAGACTTCCAAGACTACTATATGGCTTCCATTCTTACGCAAACCAAAGCTTGGTCCCCAATCTCTCCTAATTTCACCTTATGGGGGGAAATGGAAGCATCCCTAATTCCAGGGGGGAACCTGTCCTCCTGGCTATTCGCATCAATCATGGGTGCCAAAATCCCCACTAAACTATCCCCGACCATAGTGGCAACTATTAAAACGTGGTCGCGATTCCTCCAATCACTATCCGCCCAAACTAAAGGGGTATCAGTCCCTATACCTATAGAAACCTTGCACATACTGATGCAATCAACATCGTTCGATCGTTGGAAATCAATGGGCATAACCTCACTGTCAGACCTATTTGTTAACGAGACCGTGAAATCGTTTCCGACACTCCAAAAAGAATTCATGCTACCAAATTCTGATATCTTCCTATATTTACGCACCAAACACTGTCTCGCTTCCCTCACCACATGGAAATGTACTCTTCCCCACGTCGCTTGGCTCTTCTTCCAATCTACTCTGGTTCGCCAAAAAGGTATCTCTCTATTCTACAAATTACTCCAACATAAATCCACATTTACACGATCAGCAGCAAATCTACGCTGGGAAACAGCTTTCGACCGGCAATTCACATTGGAACAATGGGAACAAGCCTACCAATCCACTTATAAAGCTACATGTTGCGCTTCTTTATGGGAACTAATGTATAAACTGACATACCGTTGGTATTTGACCCCCGACATAGTCTCCAAATTTGACTTGACTAACGACGGCACATGTTGGCGGAAATGTGGCCAACATGGGAACCTTATGCACATATTTTGGAAATGTCCCAAACTCAAGGGCTACTGGCAATCAGTATTCAAGCTGATCGCCGAGGTTACCAAACAATCAGTCACAGAATCCCCCTACCTCGCCCTCCTGTCCTTAACTATTGAACAATTTCCTAACCCGACCAGAAACATCATAATACACATACTCCTAGCAGCACGCTTAAATATAGCACGGAAGTGGAAGGACATTGATCCACCTACCTTAACAGAAGTAATTAGCACCACCCACACACATTACATACATGAAACAGTACTCGCACTCAGACGAGGCCCCAAAACCCAACTTCTCTCTAACTGGCAACAATGGAAAGACTGGGTCAACTCCCCTAAGTTGATCCCACTATTTTATCCTTAATCTTTGAAACAAGTCCCAACGCAACCATCGGTGCAGGAGGGGATGGCTCTGCTCGAGCACAGCATAGATCCCTCAGGGGGTGCTCGGGTGGAACATCCTCTCTCTCCGAAGTAGTTGAAGAATATGGCAAACGGTACTGACCCAGTCTTCCTCAAGACTAGATTACCAGCTGGATCCTTGATTTTACTTATGTTATTATTTATCACATTGAAATGTTGATTTCTCCACTGTGTGTGTCCATCGATATCTAGGCTTCTCTAATTTACATAGCGGACGACACTTATCTCACCTTCCTGACGTCCTTCTATAGGCGGGAAATGTTACTATTTCATTGTCCTTTATTTAGTTTGAAGCCTGTTCGTGTTCTCTTTGTTTTTTTTTGTTTTTTTCCTTTCCTCTTTTATTTTTTTTCTATAATAGCTAGGCGTACAACCACATCCTCAGATGTCTACATACACTTTACCATCTCTAGAGATATATTAGCAAATGCCGCCTTTGTTAACTTGATGTACTTTCAGTTCTAATATTGTACGTTACCTAATGCTGTACATTCTATCCTGTTTATTCATTGTATACTGAAAACCTGAATAAAAATCTATTAAGATAAAAAAAAAAAAAAATGCCTTGGTCAGGAAGGGGGCAAATCCTTCCGGGGCTGAAGTGGTTAAGAAATATGTATGTTTTTCAAAAGAAACAATCCTATTATGATCAAAAATCCAGTCAGATAAAGTAGGAGGATGTGGAGAGGTCCACTTAAGGGCGATTTGCCTGGGGGCCACAAAAAGAGCATGTCTAATAGAATTCGCAATAGGGGGAATGTAGATAAGAGAATCAAGGTAGCCCAGTATTCACATTAGTGGTTCAACTGGGATAGTCACATCCAGTAACCCATTAAACCGGTTGTATATAGTACCGCATACTAGCTCATTATGAAATACGTACCTTAGAATGAGGTCCCCGTATCCAAGCCCGATCCACGCCGAGGGAGCTGACATTTTGCCCTCTGCGTTTCTTTCGGGTTCGCGGCTCTGGTGCTGTGAGTAACTGGAGCCACGAGGACGTCACTAACGTGCATGCGCGTGGGAGTCTTCTTCCCACCAAGGTCCGGCAGCATCTGCCAGACCTTCAACCGAGCATTCGCAGCGCATGCGCCGCTGACATCAGTGGCTGCGTGCAAAGTAAATAGTTACTAAACCGTACAGGTTTAGGAGATTCATTTTACCTACAAGTAAGCCTTATTATAGATTAATATAAAAACAAATGTATACAACCATTTTAAGACCCCTTTCAAACTGGAGGCAAAAAGCAGCTCCATTCGCTCCAGTGTAAAAGCCTGATAACTTTCACACTGGAGCGGTGTGCTGGCAAGGCGTCAGAAAAAGTCCTGCGGTGAAGGAGCCGTGAACTCACCGCCCCTCATTGAAATCAATGGGGCAGCACTGCTATACAACCGGCAAAACGCTGCTGCGGCGGCGTTTTGCAGGCAGATTTAACTCCTTTTCAGCTGCTAGCGGGGGGGGGGGAAATCTGCCCCAAAAGCACCACTAAAACGACGGTAAATCGGTGCTAAAAATAGCGCCGCTTTACCGTTGATTACCACTGACGCCCTAGGCGGCACAGTGTGAAAAGGCTCTAAGGGTAAGTTTTGTACACATTTTTCTTTTTGCATCCTCGATTTTAAAGTTTAAGAACCCCTGATTTAGAAAACACCTCAACACATGTCCTCCGAGGGGGGATTTACTAAAACTGGAGAATGCAAAATCCGATGCAGCTCTGCATAGAAACCAATCAGCTTCCAGGTTTTATTGTCAAAGATGAATTGAACAAGCTGAAAGTAAAAGCTGATTGGCTACCATGCAGAGCTTCGCCAGATTCTGAGTGTTCCAGTTTTAGTAAATCAACCTCAATATGTGCTTACTCAGTGGGCCTGATAAGTAGGCACATATCCTGTGTAAAGCGTCAAGGAGTTCTAGTAGGGATGAGGTTTGGTTTTGGATAGAGACAGGGGCGGACTGACCATTCGGGCACTCGGGCACTGCCCGAGGGCCCCATGCCACTAAAGGGCCCCATCAGGGTTGCCAGCCTCAATAAAACCAGGGACAGTATGTAAAAGTCTGTGTTTTAAAAAAATCCCAAGCCTCTCCAGTACCTTTTCAGTGTGTGTATGTGTATTCTGTGTGTGTATATTGTATGTGTGTGTGTGTGTATACTGTGTGGCCCCATAATCTATTGCCTGGGGGCTCCATAATCTCCTATTGCCCAGGGGCCCCATAATCTTCTCCTATTTCCCGGGGGCCCCATAATATCCTATTGCTCGGGGGCCCCATGAGTTGTCAGTCCGCCCCTGGATAGAGGGGAAAAGTAGACTTTGTTCCAAACTTTGACTGTTTGGCGTTTAGCAAACTGGCAGAAAGAATTTGGGTGTTCAACCGGCTTCCAGATCAGGCCGATTGTTAGAAAGCCAGTGATGCATACCCATTCAGTTTTTCAGCTGTCTGCTAGGGGTTTCTGGTGCAACTAAAATCAAGCTGGCAGGGAAATGTAATTTACCGGCAATTTCCATGGATTTTCTTTTCTTTGTAAATGTCAGTTTTGCTGCAGTATTTTGTACATTGTATACATCATACAGATGCACCATTTCACAGCCAGTGTTAGGGCAACGCCCAGGTATTTTATTTGAAGGAATTGGGAATTTTTAGGGTACAGGCTCCTAAACACCACAGTTAGACCCCTTTCACACTGGGGATTTTCTCAGGTGCTTTTGGGCTAAAAATAGCCCCTGTGAAGTGCCTGAAATACACCTCCCCTGCAGTCCCAGTGTGAAAGCACTCGGGATGATGCGCTGGCAGGACGTTAAAAAAAGTCCTGTAAGCAGCATCTTTGGGGCGGTGAAGGAGCGGTGTATACACCGGTCCTGCCCATTGAAGTTAATGGGCACTGCTGCTGAAGCACCTGCAAAGCGACTCGGCAGCGGCGATACATGGCCGCATTTAACCCTTTATTTTAATGGGCAGAGGTGCATTAGAAACAGTGTATACACCGCTCCTAAAGTGCCTCAAAGATGCTGCTTGCAGGACTTTTTTTAGCGTCCTTCCAGCGCACAGCTCCAGTGTGAAAGCCCTTAGGCATTCACACTAGAGTGACAGGAGAGGCGCTTTGCAGGCGCTATAGCACCTGTAAAGCATCTCAATGTGAAAGTAACCTAAGTGTTTTTTTTTTTTTTCTGCCTGAAAGCTTCTCTCAAAAGTGCAATTCTGAAGGGTTTTTTCCGCACTTTCTAAACACTCCTCTGAAAATATGCCGGTATACTCCTTAATGTGTATGGACACCGACGCTAACATTGAGATGCTTCTACAGACTGAAGAAAAAACACAAAGCACCTGTATAAGCAGCATTTGTACTCCCAGTGTGCACCTGTGCATAATAACCAATCAGCTTCTAGCTTCAGCTTGCTGAATTAGGCTAGAAGCTGATCGGGTACTATGCAAAGCTGCACCAGATTCTGCACCAGGTTTAGTAAATCTCCCCCTTAATGTTTCATTTTAAGTATTATTAAAATCACTTCTACTAGCCATATGGTCCATAGCAAATAAAGACGGCTACTCGGTGTACTCTTCAAGATGATTTTTTATTGGCTACATATAAAATGACACAGCATGCAAACCTCAAATGCGTTTCAGCTAATACAGCTTTCCTCATAGCATGCTATGAGGAAGACTGTATTAGCCGAAACACGTTGGCAGTTTGCATGCTGTGTCATTTTATATGTAGCCAATAAAGAATCATCGTGAAGAGTACACCAAGCAACCAGCTTCGTTTGCTATGGATTGTTTGCATTGGGGATTGAACATCCCAGCCAGAGCACCAGTCTCCAGCTGTTGACTTTGGAATGTAGCATTTTTTCTTTAACTTGCCATGTGGTATAAAAAAAATGCCTATTATCCTTCAACTAACTTCTTCTAACTTTTTTTTTATTTCAGCTCCAATAGATGTCAGTTGAGTTTGGATGAGAGTTGCTCCATTTATTAAATCCATTTACATTCATCTTGTTTCTACTTTACTACTGAATTTTAAATTTACTGTATATATTATACCTATTTTTACAAAGAAAAACAAATATACACTCAATCAACACCTTTGTGAAAGCAGTGCTATCACACCACAATAATAATTTAAAAAAATAAGATTCTAAACTCTTAAAGCAGGAGTCCGCCGTTTTTTTTTTTTTTAAAAGCCAGCAGCTACAAATACTGCAGCTGCTGACTTTTAAAATAATGACACTTACCTGTCCAGCGCGCCCGCGATGTCGGCACCCGAAGCCGATCTCTCAATCGTCTCTCGGGTGCTGCCGCCGCCATCTTGGGTATGGGAATCAGGAAGTGTTTTTCATGTTCCCTACTGCGCATGCGCGAGTCGCGCTGCGCAATAAGGATGGTGCCCGCTGTCTCTGGGATTCGTGTGTTTCCCAGCAGACAGCGGGGGACCTTCGGAAAGGGGCGTAGATTCTGCAGAAAGAGGGGTAGCTTCTGCAGAATCTACGCCGGAAGTGGGTGCAGATACCTGTACTGTACAGGTACCTGCACCCCCCTCCCCCCTGAAAGGTGCCAATTGTGGCTCCGGAGGGGGGGAGGGTTCCAATGAGCGGAAGCTCCACCTTAGGGTGGACCTCCGCTTTAATACAATAATGTTACACTTTTACAATGCAACCCAAAAGTATGCAATGTACTCTTCAGTGCTCAATCTTAATATGCTGTTCCACGTGAATCAGTATTCATCCCAGGACACCTGTTGGCCACTAGACACGTGCATTAGTTTTCGTCTGAATGCATCCGAATGCATTTTCGTCTGAATTTCGGGTATTTTCATCATTGTTTTAACAAACAATAACGAATGTGCAGAATCCGAAAACCGAAAGATCCAACATAAACAAATGCTTTATTTTCGATTTCAGTGTGACAACAGTTTGATATAGATAGGAGATTCGACGCTGACAATCTGTGTCCATCGAACCTGTGGTCGAATGTGCCTAACTTTTTAGCTCTATTAGTCCAAGATTATTCTACATAGAGAGAAAAGATTTGACAGAGAGAAAAGATTCGACATAGAGAGAAAAGATTAGACATTATAGAGACAATAGCAAAAAATGTGCCTACCCTAACTCTATTAGTCCAAGATTAATCTACATAGAGAAAAGATTTTTCACATGAAGATTCGACAAAGCAGTCGCCGCGAGTGGACATTTATGGTCAACTGCTCTGCCCATAGGCTATAGAAGAATTCTAATGTTGGTTGACTAGTAATAATAATTAATAAATATAATTATTACTAGTGTCATACAACATTAGAATTCTACTATAGCTTGTAGGCAGAACATTCAACCGGAAATGTACGATTGCGGCGTCGTACAGTTTAGCTGCTCAGTCGAATCTTCTTTCGACAGACACCATCAGCCTTCAATGATAGATTCGACCTTAGTTATTTCGGATTTTCGGTCGAATGCATTTCTCTTACATTCACTGACTGACACAGCTCCTTTACTTAGACCATCGGGTTGTTATGCCACCTTCAGGAGAGGACTAGGCAGAACATGTTAACATGTACAACAAAACCAGAACTTTCTAGTTACGCCCAAGGGGCGGTCCCTTCAGTAACAACCCCCCAGCCTGCATACTGCAGCCTCAGTTTTTTTCTGCCTAGTGAAGGAGAAGGACCGAGAAACCCTGCAGGCCCATCGGTCCGTGGATTTTTTGAAGTTTGCCTTTTGCGCAAGATTTAGATCCTGTGATCTGCTATCAACAGCCGGCTAGGTGACAGGCTGGATACCCTTATCCTTGTCGTCTCCCCAGCCTTGCCAGCGAGCGTGTGCAGACCAGAGCTCCACGCTGGGTCAGCCACGACATGTCCCCCAGGCTCCAGGGGCAGCCAGTGAGCGTAATGCTCCAGGGCACACATATGACCGGGCTACTGATGTCTGCGTCACAGTGTGCCGGGCCAGCAGCCACCCCATACTGATCGGAGAGTGGGTCTGTGATGGAATGTACCCCAGCTCGTCAGGACTGGTAAGTACAGCTATTCCTGCCTCAGTGGGGCTGAGCAGCTGGGCATTCCCTGGGAGGTCGATTCGGGGGTCCCTTACTGTGACAGTGGGGTCACTTTGGACACAGGGTGAATAAAAGAAACCCCCGATATGGTCTGTGATAGCCATATTCAAGGCTGTATATATTGTATATCTATATTGTATATAGATTGGATGTATACTGTATATGGGGGTTAAGTATCATTGCTGTGAGGAATTAAGTTGTTTTGCATTTCTATTGTTCATTTAAGTCTGTCCTTGTGTGTATTGTAAAGTGCCAGACAGACTGGCTGCCAAACCTTTGTGAAAAGATGTGTATTGGGTGGGATCGTTTTAAGCCTAGCAGACGTCAGGATGAGGTGTTGAGTCTTGGGATGTGTGGGTAGAGCTGGGCCCTTGTTCATGTTAAAGCATGTGCCTTGAATTGTGTATAAAGTGACAATGTTTCTCATTAATAAAGTCATTCCTACTACAGAAGAGACAGAGTGCGTCTCGTCTTTTTTTGAGGGGTCGGCTCCTATAGGAAAGGGTCGTTTAGCTGTGGATATTGGTAGCGAGTGGATGTGTGTCTAGGAGAGGGAACATCGTAAACGGCGTTAACCCCCTTTATATTAGGGGTGCCGTTACACTTACCTCCCTCTCTTCTCTCCCTGTCCCTATCTTCCCTCCCCCCTTCCCTGTGGATATGCTGCATGGGCTGCTGAGCGGTGTGTGTGCCACATAGACAGGAGCCCCTGGGGGGGCTCTCACCTTGGGTGGGGGCTGCGCTGAGTGGCTGTGCCCTGGATGTCTGTAATGTCTCTCCCCTGGGTGTCTGGAGGTCTGTGTCTGCTGATCGCTGCAGCGATGTTTGCCTCCATTTCCTCTGCCTGGTTTTTCACTGTCTCTCATGTATACAGTGCTCGGTGGCCATTTTTGGTGTGACCAGGGAGAAGACTCAATTTTTCTATAGTCCGACGGCTATTTTCCCTGTGATTATGTCCTTTGTACTGGACGCTTTTTGTTGAAGCCTAAACACGTTTTCCATGCTCAGCGCTGTTCTCTGAGACTCAGCACAGCGCGGATTTCTCTCACAGGCATCTGGGAGCTGACACAGGACACAGGCACACCTAGCTGGATGGCGCTGAACTCGGTCAGGGTGGTGAGTCCTGTGGTGGGGGCCCCTCAGCCTGCAGCGGTTAGGAGGGTGGGACCATCACTGTCCTAAGTCCCCAACAGGTGGCAGACAGGGTAGGGTCAGCATGGCTTCAGAAACTGGTGTTTCTTCCCTCAAAATCCAGGCAATTGCAACCGTGCCCGTGGAAGCTTTGTCGGCGTTCCTTAACAGGTTTGTTGCCAAGATGGAGGTGGTGCATGGCCCCCTGTCATCCGGGGAGAGCTCTGATGCAGACTTGGCCCCCGCTGAGGCGGGTGACCTCTGCTCTGTTGTTTCAGATGACACTGACCAGGACCGATCGGACAGTGAGGATGAGTCCCCATCCGGGTCCGCGCACGACAAAACGCTTGTCGGAGCACTTATCACAGCTGTGCGTGACACCCTGAAAATTCAGGATACAGCAGATCCCTCTGCTGATGTAGTGGTCCCTTTTTGGTCCCATAAGCCAGCCCATACACCTAAGGTGTTTCCGTATCTGACTTATATCGATAAGTTCATATACAAGGAATGGGGTCGACCGCAACGGACCTTTTCGGTAGCCAAATACATAGAGGTGCGTTACCCCTTTGAGGAGAGCCTTCTCGTGGACCCCCCAGTATCCAGGTTAAACAAAGTAACCACAATCCCGGTAGAGGGGACTCCTGCCTTTAAGGACCCCACGGACAGGAAGGCCGAGGCAGTGGCCCATTCCTTGTTTATGGTTGTGGGGTCAGCAATGCGACCAGTACTGGCATCCGCACTTGTGTCACAGACACTGAGTGGACAAAACTTTTGCACTTTTGAATTGGGGGAGCAACAGGCTTCTCCTGTCTGCGTGAAACTAGAAGACCAGTTAATGCAAGGCCTTAAGTACGTTTGTGACGTGGCCCTGGATACCTTCCCTCTGTTATCCAGGGCTTCAGTGTCAGCAGTGGTGCTGAGGCACCTGATTTGGCTAAAATGCTGGTCGGCTGACCAGGCATCTAAAAAAGCCCTGACAGATTTACCCTTCCTTGGTGAGCGGCTAGATGACATCCAGGATGCGTACCTGCACATACCCATATGCCTACGGCATCAGAAGTTTCTGCGATTTGCAGTTGGGGAAGCCCACTACCAGTTTGTGGCTCTCCCTTTTGGCTTGGCATCAGACCCCCGAGTCTTTACCAAGGTATTGGCTCCAATTTTGGCGTTTCTGCAACAACACGTGATCGCGATCATAGGTTTCCTAGACGATCTCCTGAGAGCATCTTCCCCCTCAGAATTATAGGAGGATGTGGCGATCACCATGCAGACCCTGCAGGAATTTGGGTGGCTGTTAAACCTAAAAAAGTCTGTGATCTTACCGACTCAGTGCTGGGAGTACCTAGGCCTACTGTTGGACTCCATAGAAGCGAGAGTGTTTCTCCCTTCAGACAAGCTGCAGACTCTCAGAGCCGTGGTAAAACTGTTGATGAACCACAGGTGGTCATCGCTACGCTTCTGCATGCGAGTCCTGGAACTCATGGTGGCCTCCTTCGAGGCAGTACCGTATGCCCAATTTCATTCAGTCTTACATAGTTACATAGTTAGTAAGGTTGAATAAAGACACCAGTCCATCCAGTTCAACCTGAGTGTCTACAATTGTCCCTATCCCTGTACATTGTACACTCACATGGGTCCCTACCCTCAAGGAGCCCACAACCCAAGGTCCCCACTCATATACTAGGGCCAATTTTGGACAGAAGCCAATTAACCTACCTGCAGGTCTTTGGAGTGTAGGAGGAAACCGGAGTACCTGGAGGAAACCCACGCTGGCACAGGGAGAACATGCAAACTCCAGGCAGGATGTGTCGTGGTTGGGATTTGAACCAGCGACCTTGTTTACTGCTAGGCCACCACTGTGAGTCTTGCAGAAGGAGATTTTGAAGAAATGGGACAAACCTCCGTTATCTCTGGATCGGCAGATTCAGGTGAGCCAGTCAGTCAGGGACTCCCTGCTCTGGTGGCTGAGATCCCGGCACTTTGGTCTGGGAAGTCGTTCCTACCTTTGAATTGGACAGTGATCTCAACGGACGCCAGCCTAACCATCTGGGGTGAAATGCTGGGCGTACAGTCGACCCAGGGCCTCTGGTCGGCGGAGGAATCCAAGGCGCCGATCAATGTGCTTGAGCTACAAGCGATCAGGCTATGTCTCCCCACATGGTCAATAAGACTTCGAGGGCCTCCGATCAGGATCCAGTCAGACAACGCCACGGCAGTGACATATGTCATTCATCAAGGAGGAACAAGAAGCTCGGCCGCCGCACGGGAGGTCTCTCACATCCTTCATCCTTCAGAGTGGCATCTACCGGCCCTATCGGCCATTTACATCCCAGGAGTGGAGAACTGGCAGGCGGACTATCTAAGTCGCCAGATGCGGGACCCAGGAGAATGGGCGCTGCATCCGGAGGTGTTCAGGCTGCTGTGCCTACGTTGGGTTCTTCTGGCCTCCTGTCTCAATCGGAAGGTGCCGAGATTCGTGTCCAGGAAAAGAGATCCTTGGGCAGACGCGTCAGACATGCTGGTGGCTCAGTGGGGTCAGTACCAACTAATCTATGCCTTTCCTCCGCTAAAGCTTTTACAACGTCTGCTTCTCAGAGTGGAGACCGAGGGGATTCCAGTAATCCTGATTGTCCCAGATTGGCCTCAGCATCCCTGGTATGCACACCTAGTGACCTAGTGCGCTTGGTGGCAGACGCCCCCTGGCGACCGCCATTACGAGAGGACCTTCTGTCTCAAGGTCCGATTCTCCATCCTTCTTTACCCTCACTGGTTTTAACGGCATGGCTATTGAGAGCCAGGTGCTAAGGGACCAGGGCCTATCGGACTTGGTGATTCCAACTATGTCGAGGGCACGGAAATCGTCTTCTCAGAAGATATATCATCGTACCGGGAAGGCCTATATCTCCATTCGTGAGGAGAATGGATGGGGTCCGTGCTCCTATTCTATATCCAGGATCCTGCTGTTTTTACAGCGAGGAGTAGACCAGAAATTGGCTTTAAGCACCATTAAAGGACAAATATCAGCTTTTTCAGCGAACCCTGGCGTCTCACTCCTTAGTGAGCACGTTTGTTCAGGGGGTTCGACATGTAGTTCCTCTGGTGCGTCCACCGCTACCCCGTGGGATCTGAACCTGGTGTTATCCGTGCTTCAGAAATTGCCATTTGAGAATATCAGAGAGATACCTCTGTTGACTCTTTCCCAGAAAGTGTTCTTCCTAGGGTTTCGGAACTGGCGGCCTTGTCTTGCTAGTCGCCCTATCTGGTTATCCACAAGGATAAAGTGGTGTTGCGTCCGCAACCTTCCTTTCTGCTGAAGGTGGTTTCGGCATTCCACATCAATGAAGACATTGTGTTACCATCTCTGTGTCCTAAACCAACACATCCTAAGGAGGTGGCCCTCCATTCCCTGGACGTGATCCAGGCTCTGAGGATGTATTTGTCTGCTACGGCTTTGTTTGTTTCGGTGGCTGGTCTGAAAAAAGGAATGGCGGTCTCGTCGGTCACCATTTCCAGGTGGATCAGACAGATTGTAGTCCAAGCCTACGCCTTGAAGGGGCAGGTCCCCCCCTTTCCAGTCACGGCTCACTCTACAAGAGCAATCGGAACGTCTTGGGCCTTCCGACACCAAGCGTCTGTTGCTCAGGTGTGTAAGGCGGCGACCTGGTCGTCTGTCCATACGTTTACCAAGTTCTACAAGGTAGATGTCAGTGCATCGGCTGATGCCTGTTTTGGCCGCAAAGTTTTGCAAGCGGCCATGTAATTTGCAATTGCACTTAATTTTTTCTGTTTTTTTTTTACAAGAAACACAGTTACCTTTAAGAAAATGCACTGTTGCATTGTTACCGCATGTTCAGAGGCAGTTAGATAAGATGGTGACTCCCAGATTAAAGCGGTAGTAAACCCGCACATTTTTTTATTTTTTTTTAAACCTGCAAAGCAAAAGGTATAATGAGCTAGTATGCACCGCATACTAGCTCATTAGGAAATACTTACCTTAGAACGAGGCCCCGACATCTGGCCCGATCCACGCCGAGGGAGCTGACATGCTCCCTCGGCGTTTCTTCCGGGTATCGCGGCTCCGGCGCTGTGAGTGGCCGGAGCCGCGATATCGTCACTCCCGCGCATGCGCGCGGGAGATTTCAGTCCGGCCGCTCGGCCGCTGCCGGATTTTGACGGCGAGAAACCCCTTGTGCGCATGCGCCGCTGCAGTCAGCGGCGCATACCGAGGGGAATATCTCCTAAACCGTACAGGTTTAGGAGATATTTTTTTTACCTACAGGTAAGCCTTATTATAGGCTTTCCTGTAGGTAAAAGTTAAAAATGTGGGTATACAACCACTTTAAGGAGCACTCTGTTTTTGTGGGTAAAATTTTTTTGTGTTTCCCACATTCTGTTTTTGTGGGTGAAGCTTTTATGCTGTTTCCCACATGCCTTGTGGGGGAAGTTTTTATGCTGTTTCCCACCCCTCGTTTTGGCACTGCTTGGGGACGTCTCGATGGTGTAAGTAAAGGAGCTGTGTCAGTCAGTCAACGTAAGAGAAAATAGGATTTTTTGTACTCATCGTAAAATCCTTTTCTCTGTAGTTCACTGACTGACACAGCACCCTCCCCTCCTATTTTTTTTTTTTTACGTTATACTGCTTGTTGACGTACTGAGGCTGCAGTATGCAGGCTGGGGGGTTGTTACTGAAGGGACCGCCCCTTGGGCGGAACTAGAAAGTTCTGTTTTTTTTTTTTTACATGTTAACATGTTCTGCCTAGTCCTCTCCTGAAAGTGGCGTAACAACCAGATGGTCTAAGTAAACAGCTTAGAATTTCGGGAGTAACTAAATAAATTTATTTTTCAAACGAAAACGAAATTCCAAAACAAAATATTTCAGTGTGCACATATCTATTGGCCACTGCTTTAGGGCTGCCCCCTCTGCGAATAAAGCTATGTTTCACTACTGCGAGTTGTTGTGCAACTTGACATATGTGAAGTCACATGACAAGTCAAAATCCATAGAAAAAGGATAAGAGAGCAACACTCTCTCATGGGGTGATGGGATTTTAATGGATATGTTTTTCTGTCACTGAGGTAAGCACAACCACAAGGGTATTGATAAAGTATACATTTATTACAAGATATACAAGATATAAAATTGATACTCCAGTATCCTCCATCATAAGGGAATTGAAGTAATCTCAGGTTTCCTGCGGGAACAAGATAAAAACAATTGGAAACTATGCAACTCTATTGAAACATATTCTGACCTCAAACATTTTTCTGTTTAATGGGTCTACATACCTCCAGGTACAGGGGGTTGTGATGGGGACTTCCTGTGCCCCATCCTATGACAACCTGTACCTGGGGGGTGGAAGAGAACCCCATTTTCAGATGACGGTGCATCAATGTACCTCCGCCATATTTTATTGTGGTGGAGGTACATCGACGACGTGCTTGTCATCTGGACGGGCACCACCAATGAACTTTCAGAATTCATGAAATTTATATTTGTCAAACAATTCAACTTAAAATTCACAATGCAATCAGATACATATAGTATTCCTTTCTTAGATCTACAACTCTTCCTCAACCCTGACAAATCTTTTCATAGCACCCTATACTGTAAAGAAACTGCTGGTAATACCATCCCACACTACTCCAGTGCCCAGGGAGGAAGTTTTTAAAACTGAAGCAAAAGTGCTCTTTGGGCGACTAATAAATAGGGGATACAGTAAAAAAAAGTCCTTAAAAAGGCATATTAGGGGGCCAGGTCTAACCAATGTAAGCTAATTATTTTCAAACCAAGGGCTCAGAGTAATAATTCTACTACAATACTAATCACAACCTTTAGCGGCCATCAGGACCAGTTTCGTACATTGGTAGCCCATAACTGGCACTTCCTTGCAGAAGATCCTGTGATCTCTAAATATGTATCAGATCGCCCAGAGATAGTCTATAGGTGATCTTGCTTTGTAAGGGACAGCCTAGTACACAGCCACTATTCACCACTAGAAATAGTGGAAGGAACAGTGGGTGTTAATGGCACATATAGATGTGGAAACTGTGATCAGTGCTCTTGGATCAGGGAGGGTGAAGGCTGCCCACTACCCAGAGGTGGCCACCTTAAATCCAGGAAATATGCTGATTTCCACACCATGGGTGTGGTATATTTAGTTACCTACACCTGTGGTGCATTTTATATTGTCAAAACTAAATACATTTGTGAGACAAATACAGGATCACTTATACTATCTTTAAAGTTGGCCTGCTGTACACACCCTTCTGTAAGCAAGGTAGCGTTAACCATAGCTATGATCCCTGATTCATCTCATTCTTTGCCCTTGAAGTAATTCCTCAACAAGAAAGGGAAGATCCTCCAACAAGAAGCCAAGTGGATCTATAATCAAAAAGAAACTAGCCCTCCAGGAATGAACACAGCATTATCCTTTAAATCTTTCTTGTAAGTAATTTACCATCTAGGAAGTATTTGAACCTGCCCATATCTCTTTAAAAATCTGCGACCTGAAAATTTGGTCACCTCTATATATATATATAGTGCAAATATAATACCGCGCTATGTCCTAAAAAAAAAGCAGCTAACACGGCAAACAGACAATTGCAATAATGGTAGTAGAGTTAAAAGTGCAGCACTAAAACTTCAAGTGAACAAAGACCATTGGATAGGTCTCACAATGATCAATACAAAAAATGCGGAACTCTGAGTGAATGAATACACAGTGATTATGTATAAGAAAGGATCAAAGGAAAAAATAAATAAACAAAGTCCATAAGTGAAATGAAAAAACAAAAACGTGGTGAGACCAAAGGGCCCTTAAAGGGAAATACGCCAAGTGTTCATAACATCATTATGACATCAAAATAATGGATAGATGATGAGACAATATGTGAAGGTGAGTAATCTGCCACTGATAGGATGAAGGCTTACCAGATGGTTTGAACTCAAAAGGACATATGTCCTAAGAGTCAAACAAGCTTATATAGGCGAACGCCAAAGTTGCACATATCAGATCTGGAGACCTTTGACAAATGAGCCAGGTCTTCAAGCGGTCATTAGGGTAGTAGTCTCCATGAAAGGCATTTTCATACAGAAAAATTGATAAATTCTCCCATATATTCACATGTATAGTCAGAGAACAAAAAGAACCACATGATTCTGTATAAAAAGTATAAAATTTAATAAAGTCAAAAAATTCCCATTTGAGAAGAATAAACAGCGCTTTTGGAAATGTGTATGGTGGCAATGGAGCCCGTCCTAATGCGTTTCATCTAAATAGACATCATTTGGGGTACCAGGCCACTGAAGCCATTGTGATTATATATGAAGTTTCACCCCAATGATGAGAAACAGACCCATGGTGTATCGTTAAAGTTGTAAGTGCAAATCAACAGTCACTTCCTGTGAAGCAAAATAGTGAATCGGCGTGTGTTCCATGCCTCGCAATGAAAATCGAGTTACTTCCCATGTAAACCAAAGAGAGCGTGTGTGCAAAGATGTGCGCTCCACGCCTCGCTCTGAGGGAAGTAGATGGAATGACTAGATGTGTGTCCTGCCTCGTACTGGATGGCAAGGCACACACAGAACCACCCACGATAGGCTGGTGTGATGGCACGTGCATCGCGCTCTCCAAAGGGGAGCGCGAACATAACGTCCAATTATGCCTTAAAGTGCCCTTATTGGTAGATGTTCAAAACCACATTGTGAAAAAGGGGATGAAGGTCCAACCTCGTTATAAATGTAAACCAAAAACACCCAAAAGGTTAGTAAACAGCCAGAAACTCACAACAGCACGTCCACAATCTCTAATGGCAAATGGTAAAAAGGTATGACCCGGCCCCATATAGTCAACTGGTCAACTTGTTCAAAACAAAACTCCCAGGATTGTTGATACCAGCTCCCTGATTCAAGACGGTATTTAAATTTGTATTAATTTCTGGGTTATATTTACAGGGGTAGCTAAGAGAGGAATTTGGTGTCTGCTTAGATGCACACAGCAGCTTTAGATCCTAGATTTCTAAGCATAGGGGAGAGCAGCCTGGGGATCATAATTGGTGACTGCAGGTATACTGAACACCACTGTCTCTCTCACTCCCCTCTCTCATTCATCCCCAACTTTCTTTCACTCCCCTCTCTCTCTCTCTAACTCCCCTTCCCTCCCTCTCGCACCCCCACTTTCACCCCTCAAACACTCTCTCTCTTTCAACACCTCTGCCTCTCTTTTACCTCCCTCCCTCTCCACTTTTCTCTCACTACATCTTTTCTCTCACACCCCCCCCCCCCAATCTCTCTCTCACCCCCTCTCTCTCACCCCCTCTCTTTCTCTCTTTCAGCCCCGTAGAGTCTCCAAAAATGTGATCGGTAGTCAGGAAATCCAATGCATAATTAAAGCCACTTGAAAGCCTGAAAGTGCATATTGGATTTTAGGGGGTCTGTTCATGACTAGGCTGCCAAAAAGTCTCATACATGTGGCATCCTCAAACTTGGAAAAGGTGTTTTTGGGGTGTGATTCCACATATTCCTACGGCATATGTGAGAACTATCTCATGAAGGAGACAACTTCCATCATACATCCACCTACTCTTTTAATTTTAGGCATACTTGTAATTTTTTTTTTCATGCAGCCTGTGGGCTGAATAAAAAAAAAAAAAAAAACACAACAGATTCCTCCATTCACGTCAATGTGGATGATGAAATTTCTGGCATAAAAAGTGTATGCCCAACAGGCTTCCGTCACACATCCAACCACTAGTTTTGTAGGCAGTTTGCCAACTTTCATTAGTTTAGCCCGTACTGCTGCCTAGGTTGGAAGGGAAGGGATTAAGTTGATATTGTTAACCACAAGAGAAAAAAGCAACCGGTCATTGGTGTGGTATCCAGTTGGGTGATGGGTCTTCCAATAGCGAGGGGGTTTGGTTTTCCGACTTCCTCCCTAGCTGTACATCTCTCCCGGTCACCAGAAGTGGCATAGTGCTACAGAGATCTATGGCCTGGTCACTAGGTACAGAAGGCAAGAGTTAAGTGGGAACACACATAAGGTCTGCTCTAAGTCCTCAGAACCACCCCATTCTGTTACTGGGAGTGAGATAACAGAGGAACACTGACTGATGGAGTGAGCATAGGCTTCACATGCCCCTCTTAATGCAACACATATACCTGTACAAGTGTGTAGGACAAGGGACAACATCTTCTGGAGGGACTCTGCATACAGCACTACACACATGTGGTCCATCTCTGAGTTGGGGGACTGCTTTAATGTTTGATTCTTCACATGACCATGGCCCCTGCCTGTTCCCAGGCAATGATGAGCATGCCTTTGAGCAAGGTGTTAGCCCTGTGCTAGTATGAGTGACCCTGTACACCCCCTGGCGTAGCCCAAAGAACCCACCTGGGGGGGTAGTTCACTCATGTGACCCAGAACTTGGCACCCATTAAGTTAACAGGAAACATGGAGCAAAAGTGCATCACCACCCGCCTACCCCCACTACCCCCCTTGCATTCTAAAGTTGGGCATACATGTAATGTTCTTTTTTTTTTCGTTTATCCATTCACAGATTGCTCTATTCACATCAATGTCTCAATCAGTGATCTTTGCCAGAAAAAAATTTAAAAAAATATAAACCAATCCTAGAAACTACTGCCCCCTGGCCACTCCATACTGCTAATGCTGGGCATACATGTTCTCTTTTTTTAACTGCAGATGGAGACATCTACCCCTGTGGCACTGCAGGCAATGATGTATGTAATCTGAGGGCAGCATCCTGCTGCTCTCAGAATACACAGATTAGTGCTGCAACTGATTGGCATTCCTGCAACATAAAGAACAACAGTTAACAATAACCCACTGTAACAATATAAAATTAAAGTGATAATAAAGTCTCTTTTTTTTGTTGTTTAAAAATAACAAACTTGTCATACTTACCTACTTACCTGCCCTGTGCAGTTGGTTTTGCACAGAGCAGCCCAGATCCTCCTCTTCTCGGGTCCCTCTTCGGCGCTCCTGGCCCCTTCCTGCTGTTGAGTGCCCCCACAGCAAGCAGCTTGCTATGGGTTCACCTGAGCCGAGCCGTAGCTCTGTGTATCCATTCAGACACGGAGCCGTGACCTGCCCCCACCCCCTCTCTCCTCATTGGCTCACTGACTTTGATTGACAGCAGCGGGAGCCAATGGTGCTTCACTGCTGTCTCAGCCAATGAGGAGGGAGAGTCCCGGACAGCAGAGCCTCTTGTGCAACATCGCTGGATCGGAGGGAGCTCAGTTAAATGAGTTTTTATGACAATAACTTGCATATTAACCTTTAAAATGAACACTTTTGATTTTAAACATTCGAGTCCCATAGACTTTAATAGGGTTCTAAAGTTCACACGAAGTTTAGGTCTGTTCGCAGGTTCTGGTGTGAACCAAACCGGGGGGTTGTTCTTACTCGCTAGTGACATTACTACAGTGATCAGTGATGATACTGTACACTGTCACTGTACTAATGGCACTGGCTGGGTGACAGAAGTGATCAGGCAAGCAATCAAGAGGTTAACTGTATGTATATGTGCTGCTTTTACTCACAGCCTCTGGCTGGATCTCTCCTTACTTTCACTTCTGAACGATTAATTGAAAGCAGGACAAATCCAGCTAGAGCTTGTGTGTTCTGTTTAAAAACACACAGATCTCTGTGCTGTGATTGACCACAGCTGATCAGCAGGTATACAGCCAAAACCATTGGCTGCAACCTGCTGACAAACTTGTGTTGCGCATCCAATCACAGCACAGATAAAGCAGGGGGCATGCCCCAAAAACAGAAAGTGCATTGCGCCTGCCTGTGCCACCCGATAGCAGTAAATGTAATGTTAGCGGGCGGCAAGTGTTTAATAATAATAATAACAATAATAAAAAAAAGATATTCAACTATAAAAAAAAAAGGTACAAATAATAATGTATTTGTGTGGAAATGTTATTTGACAGACAAATCCCTTTTACCACCAAAGTGGTACTATCTGCTAGAAATCTAGGACAATCTTTTCATTCCATGATATGAATGTATGTGATATATTTATTTGTCAAGCAAATATACATTCTATAAACCCCCACGGATTTATGAACCCTCTCTAACCGAAGTTATTACGTTCTAAAGAGACTGCAATGTAAACAGAGCCCTTCAAACGCCTGATTTACATAATGCATTCCCTTTCCTCGAAAATACAGTCCATTATGTACTTCGGAGGCCACAGGATTTATTTAAAGACTAATGGATGTTTGCGGTACAAAAATATGACTGCTATAAATATCATTTGAACGCTTTAAAATAAAAAAAAAATAAAAAAATTAAAAAAAGAGGCCATTTATTTCATGTACATCTTCAAATGGCTCAGTGTGGGTAAAAAATAAGGGCAATATTTATGCAAATGGATTTGCAATAAGCGCGGCGTAAAAAAAAAATTACAGCAAAGTACATGGGAACAGCAGGAGAGCAAAGGCTAAAATATTATTTACAATCAATTAAGCTGAACCATTCATATCAAATGGAACAAAATATATATATACAGAGTATATATCCATGCTGAAAAATAATATAAAATAAAGATATTTTGAATCAACAGAGTTGTTGCTGAACTAATTAACTTTTCAAACTCTGTAATTCCCCAAAGTAGAACTCCGGGGAGATATAAAGAAATAATTGAAAGCTTAATTTGCTTATATTTTGTCTTCCTTAGTTTCTACCACCCACCACCCCCCACACTCATATCAACAAGATAACAACATGTTTAATAAAAGCATTCCATTTTCATTATGTAGCTTATTTTAGAACCAGTGATGCCACCATTGGGTCTCTGCACTTCTCTATACAATGCAATCAGATCATGGCTGGTGGCCCCCTGCTGCAGTACTCCCCTCAAGAGTTCTCAGCCCTGATGCTCAATGGAAGAGTTATGCAAATATCAAAATGCCCTGATGGGTGAGTATCCTGGGTAACATCTACATCTACATTTAATTCTGAGCGTTTGAGACTGAAAGAAGTGAAATCCAAGGAATGAAAATGGTGGGTCAGTCAGGCTGGGGAGGAAAGGGCCAAATGATGCTCCAACCAGGAAATAAGATTGGCTCTGTCCTGTGGTGGCTGCTCCATTAGGCGCGCAGGGGCACCGCCCCCCTAATCCAGTCGCCCAGCCCCTAATCTACATTCACATGATTGGAGCCGAAGGCTCTCACTGGCTTCAAAAAAAGGGTTGTGCTCGGGGCGCAGAGAACTGTGCCCGGAGCACACCCAGTTGTGTGACATTAGCAAATGAATATTCGCTAATGTCTTCCTGCTTGTCCTCCCAGCCAATCAGGAGGCAGGTCCTGAGATCCAATTGGCCAGGAGTCTTAGGACTCTTCCTATTCAGCCGGGAGGAGAAGCAATTATATGATATTACAGCACCCCTAGAAATCACAGCCTCCTCCATCACAATCACAATGCCCGTGCAGTCTGCCCCCCGTACACACACACACACACTTCCTCTCTAACATGACACTTCCCATTCTAATGTCTTCTTCCCTTGCACAGGACTCCTACCTTTGGCAGGGCATAGGCAGTGATCAGTACATGTGTCCTCTCCTGGCTCTCCACTCCAATCTGCAGCTTCTCCCATCCCCTGCCCTGCTGATTGGATGACATTGTCGGCCTGGTGGGCGGAGGAGCTGGGAGAGGACACACAGACATGGTCGCACAGCAGGAGGTGATTGGCTACAGCGATCTGTGATAGCACTGTGTGGACCGCAGTCACTTTTCTTCTCCTGCTGTGCCGCCTGGTCATCAGCAGGTAGCAGACCGACACCGGTCCACGGCCCAGTATCCTACACTCCATTGCCCTCCCCAGTTACAAGTTTCAGCAATAAATCTAAAAAAAAGACACAGATTATTCAGCCAGAGTGAGTGAACTGTTGTAGTGTGCCTTTAATGCCCGAAAGTGTTGTGTGAGTGTTTGTTCACACCAAATACAATCCAGTGCATTCTTTTTTTTATCTCTGCATGAAAAATGCCCGCACAGTGTTTTCCATGTATTCCAATGGCCCTACTTTTATACTGATATCACCAGTTCCAGTTAGTTTCCAGTGTAGAAAAAAAATAGAGCATGCTGCATTTTTTTCTACACAAAACTATACCGGAACACAGCAAAATGTATCAAAAATCCACCAGAACTGCGTGTGGTGTGAATTGTAAGCAAGGAACCTATCCGGAGTGCATTTTTGTGGTGTGAACTGACCCTAAAGCAATGTACACTGGAACTGTGCTCAAATTGTATCCATAGGAATGAATAACACTTGTAACCACAACTACCTCTTATGACACACAACCACCATAGTCTGTTTTTAGTGCAAACATACACTGATTGCCATGCAGTGACCGACATTATCACACATTAACATACAGATGTAAACTGATTGATAGACATATACTACATAGATACAGTACACACGGATAGGGATGGCACAAGGTAGAACTCACATGGGTTTGTAAGATAATGCCTACCACTAGAGATGGGCATAACCCCCCCCCCCCGGTTTGGTTCGCGCCTGAACTCATCGCAATGCTTCGGACCCGAACGGCGAACCCCATTGAAGTCTATGGGATCCAAACTTGAAAAATCAAAGATCCCCATTTTAAAGGCTTATATGCAGGTTATTGGCCATAAAAAAGTGTATTGAAGCCTGGGTACTGCCCCCGAGGGACATGTATCAATGCAAGAAAAACTTTTAAAAAGATTGTTTTTAAAGGAGCAGTGATTTTAATGAAGCTTATGAAACAATAAAAATGATAAATTCCTTTAAATATAGTGCCTGGTGGGTCCCCTTAGTCTGCCTGTAAAGTGGCCCATTTGTATCGTGTATAGAACCTGCTGCAGCAAAACTGAAATGTCTGTCTTTCCTTGTTTGCCTTCCAGACATGACTGGGAGGCCAACTTGATTACACAAATTAATTGAATAATAGGACATGGGTGATTGGATGCACTTTATTTAATGAAATGTGGTGTTTGGTGCACTATAAATGGTGTACAATTGACACATCCACTGACACAAATTAATCTCTTCAGTGTATAGAACCTGCTGCAGCAAAACTAAAAAAAAAAAAAAAAAACTTTTAACCTCCCTGGCAGTATCCCCAAGTGTGGCTCAGGGTGGATTTTCAGTACCAAAAGCGGTAACCCCGAGCCCCATTCAGGATCGCATCTCAGGAGCCAGGTACAGTTACTTACCTTGTCCCCAGCAACCTGCAATGTCTCCCCGCTGTGTGTGCGAGCCGTGTCCTCCGCTCGATCTATCACAGCATTGAGCTACATTCCCTGTGAGCCCTGCGACACGAGGGGACGGAGAACAGCACCAAATTCAAAAAGTGAAACTCACATAACACATACAGCACACTCTAATCTTACAGATTACATTACTGTATCAAATAATTTCACATCCCTTTTGTCCCTAGTGGTCTGTCCAGTGCCCTGCATGCAGTTTTACATTATATATACTGTCCTTTCTGCCTGTAAACTGGAGATTGTCCATAGCAACCAAAACCGTCCCTTCAAAAGTGGTCGTAGACTAGCTAGAAAACAGCGATAATAAATTAGAATCACTTGAAAAATTGAGCGATAGTGATTTGTGGGGAAATTCGTCATCAAACACTGAAAGTAATGACAGCGACAATTCTGCAATGAAGCAAATTTCAGTGTTTTTGATTTGATGGCATTATTGAATAATTTGTATTTTTATTACATTATTATGTGTTAGAATTATTTATAGTTATTTATTATATTATAATTTATGATTTTGTGTTTCAAACTTTATCATACCCGGGATGTCTACTAGGCTCTTGTTTGGACAGATTTAAGTGAGTTATTCCTAAGAATTACAGGCCTACAATATAAAATGCCAAATTTCTATGCAAAATATTGTACCGCTTTGAGCATCAAAAATATGAAATAATCATACTGACAGGGAGGTTAACTTGATTTCCCCTGCAAGCTTCATTTATTTTGTAAACAACGGCTTGGGGAGCCAGTCTGTATGATGAGGCCCCAATTTATTGCACGCGGAACAAGATTAGAAATTTATTGGATAAATCCTGGTGTCTCTTTGGCAGACTTTGGATGGAAATAACAAATGTTTGCACCACAGTGAGCAAGCCTTATGTGAAGAAGCCAAATTATAGTACACTCAGGCCAAAATCTCTTTCGCAAACTTTGGACAGAGGTAACAGGTGCGTAAAAACTGGTCTTTGGGTCTTAGTGGTGCCTTTACTACATAATTAAGGTGGAAAAAAACTGGCCCATTAGAACTGTATTCAGACGTAGTCCAGCCAACTGAAAAAATAAATGTCTCTTTAAAAGACACAATGATATTAGATGGGAGACAGTCTTTAAAAATCAATGGGCTGTCTCCGTTTGATGACCTCATGCCAGTGGGACACTCCATGCTACCAGAGTGTGACTTCCTGACTCCTCGAGGATCCATTAACTGCCTCTCTCTCTCCAACTGAGCGGGTGGAAAACACTCAACACACCCACGACATTCCCATTAAAAAAGTGTTTTTAACCCTGCCTATGCATTACATCTTTGGGATACTGCACTTAGGCTTCACAACATAACCCTATAGAGGAACTCTTGATGAAAACAAGCTTTGGCCTTGCTGTAAAAAAAAATTAATTTGAGTCCCCTGTCAAACAGTTGCAGGAAAATGGTCTTTGTGTGTTGGGTGTTTGTGGTGCCTTCACCCTGTAACCTTCTAGAGGTACTCTTGATGAAAGCAAAAATTGGTCTTCCTGTAAAAAAAATAGAAATTTTAATTGAAATTTAATTAAAGCGGGAGTCCACTGGGACTCCGCATTTTTTTTTTTTTTTTAAAGTCAGCAGCTACAAATACTGCAGCTGTTGACTTTTAAAATAGTGACACTTACCTGTCCAGCGCGCCCGTGATGTCGGCACCCGAAGCCGATCTCTAGATCGTCACTCGAGTGCTGCCGCCGCCATCTTGGGTATGGGAATCAGGAAATGGAGCCTTTTGGCTTCATTTCCCGGTTCCTTACTGCGCATGCGCGAGCCGCGCTGCGCAATGAGGACGATCCCCGCTGCCTCTGGGATCTGTGTGTTTCCCAGCAGGCAGCGGGGCACTTGCGGAAGGGGGCGGGCACTTGCGGAAAGGAGCGTAATCTACGCCCCTTTCCGCAGAGAGCTAGCCCGGAAGTGGGTGCAGTTACCTGGATTATCCAGGTAACTGCACCCCCCTCCCCCCTGAAAGGTGCCAACTGTGGCGCCGGAGGGGGGGAGGATTCCGATGAGCGGAAGGTCCATTTTAGGGTGGACCTCCGCTTTAAGGTGTGTGCCTATGGTTAGATCTGTTGGTTGTGTTGTGTACCACAGTCTGGGTCATACTATAATAACACTGTTCTGGAGTGTCTGTTGTACCTACAGTGGCAAAAACTCACCAATACCATATTAGTACACAGACTGCGGTCTAACACTACCGACACCATGAAGAAGGGGGAGCCTCAATTCTACGAAACATGTAGCCTATGTTAAACTTATACAGTTATCATTGTCCTCTAACCAGCTGGAATGTCTAAGCCCTTGTACACATGGTCGGAGATTCCGACAACCAAATCCGTCGGATTTTGTCCGACAGATCTTGTCCGAAACTGTTGCATACACACGGTCGGAACAAAGTTGTCGGAAAATCCGATCTTTCAGAACGTGATGACGTAATTTCGTTACGATGGGACTACGTTCAGGCTAGTAGCCAATAGCTTTGATGTAGGAATTTGATCTGAGCATGCGTGGCACTTTGTCCAATAGGAATTCTCTACACTTGATCGGAGTATGTCCGATCAGAGCAATTTGGAAAATTTGGTCCGACGGATATTCCGACCGAAACAGTCCGATGCATACCACACACAGTCGGAATATCCGACAAAACGGTCCGAAAGGACACATTCCAACGGAATCTCCGACCGTGTGTACAAGGGCTTAGACTTTCTATTTAGCCTCAGCACTCCTCACCTCCTCACCTACCTCCTTTACTTTGTCATGGTGGGCAGGCTTGGAATCGTATAAGTTATAGTAGAATGGAAATGGAGTGATTACACTTAAAAGATTGTATTTGCAGCCAATATGATAATTTGTTTAACCTGAGTACAGTAAACTGGTTACAAGAAGAACAGAAGTATGTGCACACACACACAATGAAGAAAACACATTGTTTTTTACATTTAAATAGCATGCATTTATTTTTATAATAATCTTACAGCAGATCTTCCACTCTGCATGCTGATATCAAATCATCTTACAAGTATTTGTTGAGCTAAAGATTTTCAATGCTACTTAATTTTAGAATGCTCCCACTTTCTGATTTATTGAGGAACTGGTGATGTAGCCAGGGCCTCACACAGAAGGTCTAGGAATCTTGTCTATAAACTGCTGTATCTATAAACTGCAAAATCTCGGGGGGCGAAAAGGCTTGTTTTTCTCAACAGATGAGTGTAATGTCATATCACGCATGTGTAGGCGCAAACATCACTGGTGGGCCAGGTGAGAATAATGAAAAAGTGATTGCCAGTGACTTTTTTTCAAATAGCGGTGCAGGTTTCCATTCCCCAGGCCAGACAGAGTGCTGAGACTGGAGAAACAAGAGGAAAGTAAGTAGTAACAACCTTATTAGTTTAAGTAATTTTACTAAGATATTGGATTAATGTAATCTGATTTATAAGGGGTGGGGGGGTCCATTTTAATATTATAATATGCTGTAATGCAGATTGCATTAAAAGGTTCTCTTTATAAGCAACCCTCTCAGCCACTAATACTTCCCTTCCCTGGCACCCATTTGCCCACCACTACCCTGAATAGATGGCTCTGTGCAAGCCTCATCTCAGTTTGTGTTGGAGCTTACAATGGCAAAGTACATTCCCCTCGCTTCAAGGTTACTTTGGTCGGGCTTGATAATGTGATAATAAAAATAATACATGGCTAGCTCAGCGAAGGTAAACATTAATAAAATAAGTGTTTGGCTACGAGGTAATACATTTATTTTAAATGGTCTCCCACTTAACTTAAATAAAAAATTCTTAACCCTATGCTTTCCAAGTCTGAGGTCCAGAGGCTTACACCACATCATCTTTTAGCTAGAAACCTCAAAACATAATGTAATTAAGGATCTACAGTACCTTACACACTGCATAACAGATTTGTTCCAAACTAATTATTTACCCTTACTAAATCAAATCTAATGAGATCACAAGTGACCCCCCCCCCCCCCCCCCGTTTCATTCCTGTTGAGGCAAAATGAACATGATCAAAATGAACATCCTCCCTAAAAGGTGCTATCTTTCTTCCAAATGGTTGCACTCCTTGGTCACTAAATATGTATAGAGTTGAAAGAAAACAAGGATCTTTTGTGCTATATTATTGAGACCTAAACAGGCGGGGGTCTAGTTCTGGCTGACTTTAAGCGTGGTTACTAAGCAGTAGTTGTGACTAGAACTGGAAGCATGCCAACCACTCCAAGTTGTGGGTTAACCTAAAAAAGGTATTGAGTAATGCTACTCTTCGTAACCTGCCTTGGATCCCTAAATAACATAGGGTGCTCCCACCCCATACTTCACCACTGACCACTTCATCTCTGGCAATATGGGATGCACTTCAAGTCTAGCATAAATGACATTATAATTGACCCTTACTGCCACTGATCGATCATGCCTTCCAGGCCTTATGGACCAACAGTTTCACACTTGGTCATCAGACTACCCTCTTCTTCTACACCACATGGTTTCAGTGGAGGATCTCAAGGACCCATACTAATATCAGCTATGGATAAATGGGGATACACTCAGCTATTTCAATTCATATGCTGATGCATATCATGATAGAGCTGAACTCTACTGAACGTATTCTGGCATCTCTTGAGCTTTCAATTAAGAGTGTATCTCAATTTAATAAATCTATTTTGCAATTAAGACTGTCATCCTACCCTAGATTCCTTTCACAATTGTAAATAGATTTACATGACCAAATATCGGAAGATAAAAAAGATACTGTTCTTCTACTCTCTCATGTCATCTCCATATCTTCTAAAATGGAAGAAAAGAACTATAAACTGCTAGCTTGGTGGTATAATACCCCAACATATAATGTTCCTTGATACGTCACTGCTCTGTTGGAGAGGCTTTGGCAAAAAAGCATCACATGCACATATATGGTGGGACTGTCCAATTATTCATTCCTTTTTGGTGGTAAGTGTTCAAATTGATCAAACAACTTTAGGGCTTTAGGGTTATTGACAACCTCTAGACTACCTTGCTTCAGTGTAGAGATGAACCAGCAGGCCGATACAAATAGTCCATTAACCCCTACTTATTGAACACTGACAAATCACTCATTCCATTGTTCTGAAAAGAGATGAATGTCCCACAGCAAAATGCAAAATGGCTTCAGCATTACAGAATACGTCCAACTGAATGTAACACTACCAGCTATACTAATGCCTGGGTGTTTCTTCATTTTCAATCAAGTAAATATGATATGTTGCCTTTTTGATATTTTTTTCTCTTATTTTGTAGGCAGTTCCAAAAAAAAAATAGACCATATCTGTCCTATGGAGGAACTCACTTATTTATCTTGAGACCCTCATGAAGATTTTCAAAAGGTATGAGCCTGCTGGACCACCTTTAAAACCACCCCTTCTTATCTGGAAATTGTATCAAATGTATAAAGAGTGTCTGAGAGCTTGCAATGCTTAATTGCAAAACCTATGAGTCTTTCATCTTCTGCAGCTGGGACCAAGGCACACAACTTCCCCCTCCCTTCTCTATGTATTCTCTTCTGTCCTGATCCTGATGGAATGCATAGGACACTGTGTGCTACATGCCCTCAGCCTTATAAGGCAATATATACATAGAAGACTGATATGTAGCTATTGACTTTTTGAGGGACATATATAGAAAAGCAAGAACCCAGAAAAATGCAAAAACGTATATTCTTTAACAACATTACAATTAAAGCGGTTCTCCACCCTAAAATGGAAGTTCCGCTAATCTGATCCCTCCCCCCCTCCGGTGCCACAATCGGCACCTTTCAGGGGGGAGAGGGGTGCAGTTACCTGGATAATCCAGGTATCTGCACCCACTTCCGGGACAGACCGCAGCAGACCCCCGCAGATGCCCCCCCCCCCATTGTGTTCTGGGAAACACACAGTTCCCAGGATACAGCAGGGACCAAAAGAAACGTGCAGCGCGACTCGCACATGCGCAGTAGGGAACCGGGCAGTGAAGCCGCAACGCTTCACTTCCCGATTCCCTGACAGAGGATGGCAGCGGGGGCAGCAGAGAGACGAGCGATCGCTCGTCATCTGCCGCCGACATCGCTGGACCCTGGGACAGGTAAGTGTCCATTTATTAAAAAAGTCAGCAGCTGCAATATTAGTAGCTGCTGGCTTTTAATATTTTTTTTTTTAGGTGCAGAACCGCTTTAAGAATAAGACCCTACATTAATAATATGTCTGCCTTTAGGTTCATACAGATGTAATGATTCCAAAGAAAAATCCAGATGAAAACTCAACATGTTTCGAATGATCTTCCTCAGGAGTACATGCGAAAACAATTGATGCAATGAAACCCAGTTTCTATTTGCAGTTACAGAGTTACAGAGTACAATATGGGCTGGAATAAACATCAAGTGAGGGACCTTCAACCCCTCTGGTGCAGCATGCACATAAAACCGTCAGAAGCCCGACATTTTCAAGATTGTGCATCATTCAAACTTTGTAAGTATAGAAAACACATTTCTTAAACAAGAGGCAGAAATCTATATATATATATAGATAGATATCGAGAGAGAGAGAGAGAGAGAGAGAGAGATAGATATCGAGAGAGAAAGAGAGAGAGAGATAGATATCGAGAGAGAGAGAGAGAGAGAGAGAGAGAGAGAGAGATATCGAGAGAGAGAGAGAGAGAGAGAGAGAGAGAGAGATAGATATCGAGAGAGAGAGAGAGAGAGAGAGAGATAGATATCGAGAGAGAGAGAGAGATAGATATCGAGAGAGAGAGAGAGAGAGAGAGAGAGAGAGAGAGAGAGAGAGAGAGAGAGAGATCTACATATATATATATCTATCTATCTATATATATATATATATATATATATATATATATATATATATATATATATATATATATAAGCAAATGGTATACATTCCTGTTAAATGAACTTAGCAGACTGTAAACAGAGTTAATTAGAATTTTTAATGTATACATGATCCCTAGACCGAGCAGTGCGTATGAAATACATTAATTTGTGTATCGAATACATTAATAAAAATCTGGAACTGCAAATGACTGAAAAAAAAAATCTGGCCATAATTTATTTTAGGTAAAGTTGACAAGGATGGCACCAAATGTCTACTTACTGAAATACACAAAAATTGTTCCAGATATTTAATCCATGCGCAACGTTTAACTACATTTTAAAAAAGTAAACGGGTGTCGAAAAAATGATTACATACGTCTCTGATATTCAGACTTCACGTCCTTTGTATTTTCGCTGTTCTGCCACGTTGCCGAATTTGTCATGGTGATACGCTCATTAAGAGCAATATTTTTTAAGCGCTGACAAATCCGAGTCCAATTTATGATCAAGTGCATCAGAGGCTTTTTAAAAAATCAATGTGTGCATGTTAAGCTAAGAATGTATCATTTAAGTTCTTGTTAACATCCATAAGGCAGTAATTGGCTGTAACACAGGATAACAATAAGATAATTTGTAAGTCAAGAGCTTAATCAATAAGTCTCAAGGTTTTTTTTTTTTTTTTTCTGTAAATGGGAACTGGAAATTATAGCATCACGTCTGCCAAATAGCCTTGACTTTCATCTCTGAACTTTTCAAAATCAACTCAAAATGAAAAATATGTGTGATAAAGACTCTTGATTTTCAATGTTGATACAATGGGCTCTATAGCTTGTAAAAGATAGTCACATTTAACTGCACTTGTCCTGCATTGTTAAAGACATTAACCACTTGTCTAAATGGCCTCCTCAGCTCTAATAAGCATCAGGAAGATACCCTGGTATACTTCTGAGTTTTTTAGGACCAGCAACAAACTTTGAAGCTTGTCAAAATAGACAGGCCAAAAATGCAAGACCTTTACTTTGGGGGGGACAAACCAACCCCCCAGCAAAGGATGGCCAAACTCAGCAGTCTTCCTATACCAATTATTGTATTTTGAAAATCCCCCAAGCCAACCTTTTCTGGGCTCCCATCCCACTCTATTTTCTTAAGTTTTTTTTAATGCATACCTTCCACCCCCCACCCCTGAGTTCCTGTGGCCATAATATGACATCATCAGGTGCTCTTCCTCATATTACTGGGGCAGTGGTGGCCTGTTGCCAGCAGTATTGCACTGCACTGCAAATGTGGTGACATGCCCCGAGTAGGGGTGTTCATGACAGCCTGTGCTAATAGAGAGCGGGTTGAAGTGTGTTGGCTACCATACAAACTGGTAGAGCAGGGGTAGAAAGGGGACATTTCAAAGGGAGGTATACATTTTGAACTACCAATTTTTAACTGGCTGTCATGAATCTGCAGTAATGTTTCATGCCTTGTCTGTTTGCTTACCCCTCTGGTCTGTGTATCAGCTTAGGGGCTGTGCGCTCACACCTATGTGTTTAAGTCATCTTCTCTCAGCATGGCTCAGTTGCCAACATTGTAAAAAAAAAAAATTCGGGACACTTTTTTGGCAGTAGGCGGAGTAGTGGTATAATTAGGGGGTGGGGCATGCGGTTATGGGTGTGGCATAGGAAAAGGTAAAAAGCGCGCCGCGGCAAAATATGGGCGTGGTTTATGTTAAACAGTGGGCGTGGCTTGCATGGGGCGTGGCTCAAAGGGGTGTGGTTAGAGTCTGAGATGAATGTGGGATGGATAGGGAAAGGAGGGGGAGAGAGGGAAAGGAGGGGGGAGAGAGAGGGAAAGGAGGGACAGCAGCCCCCAATCCTGCACCACAATAGCAATATGTGTTTTCCAGAGTTTGACAATCAGCAGATAAAGATACTCCAAATACCTGGTGTTAGCGCTTCAATCATCCCGGCGCCATAGTTGTTATGGTGTCAGGATGATTGAAGCGCATTATTTCTATTATTACATTGTAATATGAAATTAAATCATTCAACTCACCATAATGCCGAATCAGTGGGAGCCATGAGCGCGTCACTAGCCACGTTGCCTGCCACCAGATGCCATCAGGTGTCCCAAGCAGAGTCTGTCCTTACATCAGGTGCCCCATCAGAGGTACCTTCCTCACATCTGTGTCCATCAGCAGAGCCCCTCCTTTCATCTGGTGCCCCCCCACATACTCCACAGACCGCCCCCCCCACATACTCCACAGACCGGCCCCCGACATACCACTGGCCCCCACATCCACAGACTGGCCCCCACACATCCACAGACTGGCTCCCACACATCCACAGACTGGCCCCCGACATTATCTTACCACTGGCCCCCGACATCCGACTGGCCCCCACATCCACAGTGACAGACTGGCCGCCGCTCCGACATCCACAGTGACAGACTGGCCCCCCGCCCCGACATCCACAGTGACAGACTGGCCCCCGCCCCGACATCCACAGTGACAGACTGGCCCCCGCCCCGACATCCCGCCGTTGCCGCACGGAGGCTTTGAACTGTGGGGCCGCCCACTGCACTTTACACACACACACACTGGCAGCGGGGGTGGGCAGCTCCACAGGTTCTCTATTGAAGACCTACTTCTGGTCTTCTTAAAAATGGCGGCCACATGCCTTCTTCTAGCTCTTTTACAGGCGGTGGCCCGGTCTTCTGTCACCGCTTTCGCTGTCTTCTGTTCTTCTCTTCAGATGTTGCCTCGTCGCATCCTCCGCTCACAATGGCAGGGACGCGACACGCGGCGACTTATATAGGGACATCACCGGATGATGTCCCTGCCTATTATGATGTCACAGTCCCAGAGGATGCTGGGACTGTGACATCATAATAGGCGGGGACATCATCCGGTGATGTCCCTATATAAGTCGCGTCCCTGCCATTGTGAGCGGAGGATGCGACGAGGCAACATCTGAAGAGAAAAGAAGGACAGAAGACGGCAAAAGCGGCGACAGCGGCGACAGAAGAACGGGCCACCGCCTATAAAAGAGCTAGAAGAAGGCGCGGTGGCCTGGCAAGAAAAATCGAAGAGGGGGACAAGACCCCCGAAGTCGGAAGAAGAGGGCGGCGGCGAAGAAGAAAGCCGGGCTCCTCCGCCAACAAAAGAGCTAGCAGAAGATAGCAGAGGAGTCCGGCGAGAAGACCCCCGAAGACGGAAGACCCCCGGAGCTGTGCAATAAACTATTTTAACCCTTGTGTGTTGTGTTTTTTTTTACTTTTTTTTACAGGTGAATGGGTAGGGGTACATTGTACCCCATACTCATTCACATAGGGTGGGGGGCCAGTATCCGGGGGGCCCCCTTATTAAAGGGTGCTCCCGGATTCCGATAAGCCCCCCGCCCGCAGACCCCGACAACCAGCGGCCAGGGTTGTCGGGAAGAGGCCCTTTTCCTCATCAAAGTGGGGACAAGGTGCTTTGGGGTGGGGGGCCGCGCGGCCCCCTCTTCCCCAAGGCACACCCCCATGTTGAGGGCACGTGGCCTGGTACGGCTCAGGAGGGGGGGGGGCGCTCGTTCGTCCCCCCCCTTTCCTGGCCGGCCGGGTAGTGTGCTCGGACAAGGGTCTGATGTGGACCTGGGGGGGACCCCCACGCCGATTTTTTTCGGCGTTGGGGTTCCCCTTTAAGTCCATACCAGGTGACGGGCCAGCGACGCCTCCTTCGCTGGCCCCGGCTACCTGGAGACGCACTCAAAATGAGCGGACTTACCTCCGCGTGTGTGGGCGAGTCCGTTCATTTCAAAAGTACGGCGGATAGTCGGGCGGACTTAGTACGCCGTATTAGTCCACTGAAAAAGTGCTGTGTGTGGGCAAGTAGCCCGTTTGGAAAGTCCGGCGGGAAGTCCGCCGGATAGTCGGCTACGTGTGTACGCGGCATTAGGCACACAGTTACCGTAATCTTTTGATTGCCCCTGATGTAACCCCTTTCCAGTCAGTGTCATTAGTAAAGGGACAGTGAATATTTTTAGCACTGATCACTGTTACACTGTTATAGTGTCACTGGTCCCCAAAAAGTGTCAATAGTGTCAGAATGTCCACTGCAATACAACAGCCCTGCTATAAGTTGCTGATCGCCACCATGACTAGTAAAAATAAATGAATAAATAAATAAAAATATCCCATAGTTTGTAGACACGCAAACCAATCAATATACACTTATTGGGATGTTTTTTGTCAAAAAATATGTAGCAGAATACGTATTGACCTACATTTATGAAGAAATTCGATTTTTTTCAATTGAAATTCAATTTCAATCTCAACTGCACTATCGCAGTCCTGTTATAAGTTACTGATCACCGCTATTAGTGATATATTTAAAAAAAAAATCCAGTATATATCCCATAGTTTGTAGGTGCTATAACTTTCATACAAGCCAATCATTATACACTTATTGGGATTTTTTTTTTTTTACAAAAATGTGTAGCGGGATACATATTGACCTACATTTAAAAAGCACTTATGATTTTTTTTTTTTTTTATTTATTATATTTTTTAAATATATTTTATAGTAGAAAGTAAAAAATATATATTTTTTTCCAAATTGTTGGTCTTTTATAGAGTACAAAATAAAAAATGCAGAGGTGATCAAATACCACCAAAAGAAAGTTCTATATGTGGGGGAAAAAAATGACATACATTTTTGGTACAGCATCGCATGACTGCGCAATTGTCAGTTAACCGCTTCAGCCCTGGAAGATTTGGCTGCTAAAATTACCAGGCCTTTTTTTTTCTTTTGCGATTCGGCACTGCGTCGCTTTAACTGACAATTGGGCGGTCATGCGACGCTGTACCCAAACAAAATTAATGTCCTTTTTTTCCACACAAATAAAGCTTTCTTTTGGTGATATTTGATCACCTCTGCATTTTTTATTTTTTTGCGCTATAAATAAAAGAAGAGCGACAATTTTGAAAAAAACACAGTATCTTTTGCTTTTTGCTATATAAAAATATCCCACATTTTTTATCCAAAATTTTTTTTTTCCTTAGTTTAGGCCGATATGTATTCTTCTAAATATTTTTGGTAAAAAAAAATAGCAATAATCGTATATTGATTGGTGTGAATAAAAGTTATAACGTCTACAAAATAGGGGGTAGATTTATGGCATTTTTATTATTATTTTTTTTTGTAACTAGTAATGGCGGCTATCTGTGATTTTTATCAGGACTACAACATTATGGCGGACACGTCGGACACTTTTGACACATTTTTGAAACCACTAACAATTTTACAGCGATCGGTGCTATAAAAATGCACTGATTACTGTGTAAATGCCACAGGCAGGGAAGGGGTTAACTGTTGCCTATGTGTGTTTCTAAGTGTGGGGGGGGGGATGAACACACGATCTGTCTCCTCTCCCCTGAAAGAACCGGGATCTGTATGTTTACACACACAGATCCCAGTTCTTGCTCTGTCATCGCGCCCAGCAGGCACTCGCATCAGCTCCTGGCACAAGCTGGGGGCACACGTGCCCCTGGTGGCCAAAGGGCGAAGCGACGTAAGGTAATGTTGTTTTGCCCAGCTGTGCCATTCTGCCGCGGTAAAATTGCGGCGGCTGGTCGGCAAACGGTTAGCCCTTGTACACACGGTCAGAGAATCCGTCGGAATGTGTCCTATCGGACCGTGTTGTCGGATAATCCGACTGTGTGTGGTATGCATCGGACTGATTCCGTCGGAATATCCGTCGGACCCAATTTTCCAACATGTTGGAAATATTTCCCGACCAACTGGTCCGATCGGACATACTCCGATCATGTGTAGAGAATTTTGATCGGACCAAGTGCCACGCATGCTCAGATCAAATTCCTACATCAAAGCTATTGGGTACTAGCCTGAACGTAGTCCCATCGTAACGAAATTACGTCATCACGTTCTGAATGATCGGATTTTTCGACAACATAGTCCGACCGTGTGTATGCAACAGTTTCGGACAAGATCCGACAGACAAAATCAGATGGACAAAATCCGACGGATTTGGTTGTTGAAATCTCCAACCGTGTGTGCAGGGGCTTAAAGTGGTTGTAAACCCTTACAAACCACTTTGACCTACAGGTAAGCCTAGATTAAGGCTTACCTGTAGGTCCAAGAAATATCTCCTAAACCTATATGGTTTAGGAGATATTTGCCCGAAAACAGGCACCGCTGTCTACGGCGCATGCGTCCCTGATCGCCCGGGCTCTCATGTCCCACCGAGAGGCCCGAGTGACCAGCCATTACATCCCCCGGATGGCCTGAGACCCGAACAAAGCCGGAATCGGCTTTAATCAGTTCTCCGATCTAGTAACCTGTTTACTGGAGCCTTAGAGACCCCCGATCCCTCCATAAAGAGTACCTGTCACTGCCTGTTACTGTCACAAGGGATGTTTACATTTCTTGTGAAAGAAATAAAAGGGTTAAAAAAAATTTTTAAGGTCAGTTGACACCAGATGCAGTTCCCATTCAGTTCCGTGTGCTTTTTTTTTTTTTTGCACTAAAAATGCATGCACACAGTTTTCCATCCAGCTTCAGCACTTCTGGGAAGGCCGTCCACAAGGTTTAGGAGTGTGTCTATGGGAATGTTTGACCATTCTTCCAGAAGCGCATTTGTGAGGTCAGGCACTGATGTTGGACAAGAAGGCCTGGCTCACAGTCTCCGCTCTAATTCATCCCAAAGGTGAGGTCGGGTTGAGGTCAGGACTCTGTGCAGGCCAGTCAAGTCCCTCCACCCCAAACGCGCTAATCCATGTCTTAAAGGACCTTGCTTTGTGCACTGGTCCAAATCATTTGGTTGAGGGCAGGATTATGGTGTGGGGTTGTTGGGTTTGGCCCCTTAGTACCCGTGAAGGGAACTCTTAAGGCGTCAGCATACCAAGACATTTTAGACAATTTAATTCTCCCAACTTTGTGGGAACAATTTGGGGATGGTGTCTTCCTGTTCCAAAATGACTGCGCACCAGTGCACAAAGCAAGGTCCATAAAGAATAATAAAGTGATGGTGTTGCGCTCCTAACAAAGTGTAAATTATTAATCAAGTGAAAGCGGTTCTCAAATGTGAGAAATAAAACTGTGTCCAATACGTGGCAGAATATATCAGTCAATATATGTAGAGCCGCCTCCTGAAGAGCGTGCACTAGATGTTTTTGAAAGTTAAGGTTACACCTGAACTGTAGTTTGGTTTGGATACAATTGTTCTAAATTTGGACCTCAGCATCAGTCTGACTAGACTATGGGATGTTCAGCCTGGCCACAAGGGGCACTGTCTCTTCTGGCAGGCATGGAACCACAGTCTAGTTGGGTGCTTTAAGTTTACTCTCTCTCGAAGCCCGCCCAGTGGGAGTGTCACTCTTGCTGTGCTTTCTGGGAGAGGGTACTTAAGATGTGGACGTCACGTGGTTCGGGATTCCAGTCCAGAAGAATGTGCTGACTTCATGGTCCTGGTCCTCCTGACCAGCCCCCAGGAAGGCTATGGCCTGGGGTGCAGATTCATCCGACTTGTTGTCTCGGGGCTGGCTAGCCCGAGGCAAGGAAACGAAAGGAGGATTCTGAGGTTGTTGGGTGCCGTCTCTGGTTTGGGAGAGACCCAGTTACTTCATAGCATTCCAGGGGAGGACTCTTCAGAAGAAGACCACGTACATCTTGGTTTCTTAGCAAGAGCCTGGAGGGGCTGAAGTACCAAAGTGAATCCAGTCTTGTGGGTATCGCCAAGCTGGCTGAAAGATCCAGGTATCACACGAGTGTTCTACAAGTTTAGTTTCCTACGTGTTCTACAACAACGTCTGTGGCAGAGACTTGTTCCCGAGTAAAGCACCTTGTTGGCTGTTAGACCTTGTGAGAGAGGGACTGTCCAACCTGAGTGTTCATCCAGCTGTGAATGGCTATTCTCTGGATGCAGTCAAAGTAAGCAAGTCCTTCATTTATTGACTGACAGTAAGAGTACCTGAGTTTTCTTCCTGACATCCCAATTTAACAGACTGTTCGTTGTCTACGTTTTGCAAATAAAAATCCCTTTATGTGGATTCTGTCGTCAGTCTCTCAAGTTACTGGGCCATCTACCCTACCTAACTTACCTGAACCCGGTCTTTCCAGCGTTGGGGATGAGCACACCAGCCCCAGCCAGTGTCACGGGTCCTGATTGGATAGATTGATATCAGAGCAGCCATTGGCTCCTACTGCTGTCAATCAAATCCAATGACGCGGGGGGCCGAGTCCCGCTGTCTGTGTCAATGGACGCAGCAGCAGGACACAGGAGCGCGCCCGCATGAGTGCTCCAAGGGAAAGCAGCTTTCCATCAGGGCACTCGAGAAGAGGAGGGGCGCCGCTGGGGGACCCCACAAGAGGAGGATCGGGGCCACTCTGTGCAAAAAGACGTGCACAGAGGAGGTAAGTATAACATGTTTTTTTTTTTTCACTAAACAAACCTTTACATATCAGTTAATGACTTTTTTAACCACTTCAGCCCCGGAAGATTTTACCCCCTTCCTGACCAGAGCACTTTTTTGCACTGCGTCGTTTTAACTGACAATTGCAAGTGCGATGTTGCACCCAAACAAAATTTACATCCTTTTTTTCCCCCAGAAATAGAGCTTTCTTTTGGTGGTATTTGATCACATCTGCGGTTTTTATTTTTTGCGCTATAAACAAAAAAATGTGACACTTTTGAAAAAAAAAAGCAATACGTTTTGCTTTTTGCTATAAAAAATATCCCCCCAAAAAATATAAAAAAACAATTTTTTTCCTCAGTTTAGTCCGATATGTATTCTTCTACATATTTTATTTGCAATAAGTGTATTTTGATTGGTTTGTGAAAAAGTTATAGTGTCTACAAAATAGAGATTTATGGCATTTTTATTATTAGATTTATGGCATTTTTAAAAAAATTATTAGTATTTAATAATTACTATTATTATTATTTTTTACTAGTAATGGCGGCGATCTGTAATTTTTATCATGACTTCGACATTATGACGGACACATCGGACACTTTTGACACTATTTTGGGACCATTGTCAGTTATACAGCGATCAGTGCTATAAAAATGCACTGATTACTGTGTAAATTACACTGGCAGGGAAGGGGTTAAACATTAGGGGGCGATCAAGGGGTTAAGTATGTCCTAGGGAGTGATTCTAACTGTGGGGGGAATGGGCTACTACTGACATATCAGCGATCACTGCTCCCAATGAAAGGGAGCAGTAGATCTGTCTTGTCACTAGGCAGAACGGGGGAAATGCCTTGTTTACATAGGCATCTCCCCATTCTGCCTCTCTGTGACACGATTGCGGGGACACCTGTGGACATCGGGTTCATGGGTCTCCGCGGGCACGGTCACGGAGCACGCGCCCACAATGCCGCTTCTTAAAGGTGGACGTACCTGTGCGCCCATTTGCGCAGCAGTGCCATTCTGCCAACGTATAGCGGCGTGCGCTGGTCGGAAAGCGGTTAATCTGGATACATAGGCACTTTAACCACTTGCCGACCAGCGCGCGACGATGTACGTCGACAGAATGGCACGGGCAGGCAAATGGGCGTACATGTACGTCCCTTTAAATTTGCCGCCCTGCCGTCGGGAGCGCGCCGCCGGCGGCGCGCTCCCGCGCTGGTCGGGTCCTCCGTGAGTCCGGTCGCGGGACCTGCGGACTCGATCGCCGCGGGCATACCCGCGATCGTCTCACGGAGCGGCCAAATGAAGAAATGCCGTTGTAAACAGCATTTCTCCATTCTGCCTAGCAACTAGTGACGCTGATCTCTGCTCCATGTGATTGGAGCAGAGATCAGTGTTCACTAAATGAAATCCCAGCCCCCCACAGTAACACACCCCTAGGAACACTTAACCCCTACACTGCCACCCACTGGTTAACCCCTTCACTGCCAGTGTCATTTACACAGGAATCACTGCATTTATATAGCAGTGATTACTGTATAAATGACAATGGTCCTAAAAATGTGTCAAAAATGTCCGATGGGCCCCCCACAGTGTCGCAGTCACAATAAAAATCGCTGATCGCCGCCATTACTAGTAAAAAAAAAAAAAAAATTATGAATAAAAATGCTATAAAACTATCCCTATTTTGTAAACGCTATAACTTTTGCGCTAACCAATCAATAATCGCTTATTGCGATTTTTTTTACCAAAAATATGTAGAAGAATACGTATCGGCCTAAACTGAGGGGAAAAAATGTTTTTTTATATATTTTTGGGGGATATTTATTATAACAAAAAGTAAAAAATAATGCGTTTTTTTCACAATTGTCGCTCTATTTTTGTTTATAGCGCAAAAAATAAAAACCGCAGGGGTGATCAAATACCACCATAAGAAAGCTCTATTTGTGGGAAAAAAAGGACGTCAATTTTGTTTGGGAGCCACGTCGCACGACCGCGCAATTGTCAGTTAAAGCGACGCAGTGCCGAATCGCAAAAAGTGGTCTGGTCTTTGACCAGCAAATTGGTCCGGTCTGAAAGTGGTTAAGGCAATGACAAGGAAGAACGGATGCTACAAAGTATCACAAGAAGTATTTTATATCACAAGGTGACTACTAAATAAAGGAATTGGTTTTAATATTATAAAAAGAATTAGACATGCAGGGTGGCAGTCTGCTCCTTTTTTCTCCCTCAGTGTTCTCCCTGCATCCCCATTGTGTGTATTTTTTATTTTTTTAAGATCAAGCTTTTTGTGGTTTTATTTTTATCACAAAAGTGCACTTAGTCTTTAGCTTGCATTATTTTATTTTTTATTTTTTTCCCGCTTACAGTGTATAGCTGCATCCATCACCTGCCTCCCTTTGTATTCTCTTTTAGAACAGAATTTTTTTTTTTCCCCGACATTTATCCCAACCGGTCTGCATGATACACTTTTTGACAACGCTTCAATAAGCCATCCATCAGCGGCCTTTGAAGGCGCTCCTCCCGCCTCTCCAGCCATCACACTCGCAGCGGTTGAGTGGCAGCACTTTGTATGACTTTGCCGGCTATCTCCTGCTGGGTCACGCCGTTGCCCTCCCTTTGTCATTCAGCCCGTGGAAAGCTCTGTAACAGATTCTGACACCCAATGTCAGCCAGTCACTTGGGATGATGGCCCTCTCCAATGTTCCCTTAAGCAGCGAGGCCGGCTTCTGCCATAGCAGATCTGTGTATTAATGATTCCCGCAGTTTATGCCTCTCTATCTCTCTCTGAAAACCTCCTCTCCTTTTTCTTTTCTTTCTTTTTTTTTTTTCAGATGCTTTCAATGATTGCTCGGTGAGAATAGCTCTGTCAATGGCAGCTCTGGGATCCAGGTGTCGGGAAAATCACATTTTCTATGAGATAATCGTCTATCACTCCTGTATATTTCACCGGAGATGTAGACATTCCGAATTATCAAGAACATCTCTCTTTGATCACATCTTAGAGAAACATAAGGATATACTCCATGAATCAGATTTAATGGATGTATTTTATTACTTTGGCAACATTGTGACCTCTGTTATTTTCAGGCTTGTTTTCCTCTAAACTGTGTATTGGTGGGTAGTTAATCACGCTGGCCATACACATAACAATGTTTTATGGCAAGGGTCTCCAAAAGGTGGCCCGGGGGCCAGATGTGGCCCTTTGCGTGCTTTTATGCGGCCCTTGGGGAACGTTTCATCCACTGATAGTAACGATGGGACATAACCCCCCCCCCCCACTCACACCAATGAAGGGACACAATTCCCCAATGATACCAACAATGGGGCACATTTTCTCCCAATGACACCAATATTGGGGCCAAATGACACCAATGATGGGGCACAATTTCCCCAATTTCAGCAACAATGGGGAACAATTTCTTCCAATGACACCAATGATAGGGGACAATTCCTCCAAGTGATTCCAACAATGAGGCAGAATTCCTCCCACTGACACTAATGATGGGTCACAATTTCTCCCAGTGACACAAATGATGGAGCACAATTTCCCCCATTGACACCAATGATGGGGCACAATTCCTCCCAGTGACACCAACAATGGGGAACAATTTTTTTCCCCAATGCCACCACTAATGGGTGCCAATGACACCAATGATAGGGGACAATTCCTCCAAGTGATTCCAACAATGAGGCACAATTCCTCCCACTGATAATAACAATGGGACATAATGCCCCCCCCCCCCCACCCAAACCAATGAAGGGACACAATTTCTCCCAATTACACCAAATATGGGGCACTACCCCCCCCCCCATGATACCAACAATGGGGCACATTTTCTCCCAATGACACCAATATTGGGGCCCAATGACACCAATGATGGGGCACAATTCCCCCAATTACACCAACAATGGGGAACAATTTCTTCCAATGATAGGGGACAATTCCTCCCGGTGACACCAACAATGGGGAACAATTTTTTCCAATGCCATCACTAATGGGTGCCAATGATACCAATGATAGGGGACAATTTCTCCAAGTGAGTCCAACAATGAGGTACAATTCCTCCCACTGACACTAATGATGGGTCACAATTCCTCCCAGTGACACAAATGATGGGGCACAATTTCCCCCATTGACACCAATGATGGGGCACAATTCCTCCCGATGACACCAACAATGGGGAACAATTTCTTCCAATGACACCAATGATAGGGGGCAATTCCTCCAAGTGATTCCAACAATGAGGCAGAATTCCTCCGACACTAATGATGGGTCACAATTCCTCCTAATGACACAAATGATGGGGCACAATTTCCCCCATTGACACCAATGATGGGGCACAATTCCTCCCGATGACACCAACAATGGGGAACAACTTTTTCCAATGCCACCACTAATGGGTGCCAATGACACCAATGATAGGGGGCAATTCCTCCAAGTGATTCCAACAATGAGGCAAAATTCCTCCCACTGACACTAATGATGGGTCACAATTCCTCCTAGTGACACAAATGATGGGGCACAATTTCCCCTATTGAGACCAACGATGGGGCACAATTCCTCCCGATGACACCAACAATGGGGAACAATTTTTTCCAATGCCAGCACTAATGGGTGCAAATGACACCAATGATGGGGGACAATTCCTCCAAGTGATTCCAACAATTGGGCACAATTCCTCCTACTGACACTAATGATGGGGCACAATTACTCCCACTGAGACAAACTACCTTTTCTACTCCCGCTGGCCACAGTCTGACCCCCCTAAAACCTGAAGGTCAGTAAACTGGCCCTTTGTTTAGAAAGTTTGGAGACCCCTGTTTTAGGGTAACAATCATTTTAGATAAGAGAAGTATACATGCTGGCCATACACATACCAATATTTTAGAATAAAAATTTAAAATAAAATTATTTTCTTTTTCACGGATCGGTTACCATGAACGATTATTTTTGTTCTTATATAAATACATAGATAATTTTAACAATATTCAATCCAATAGGAACAATAATGAAGGTGTTGGTAGATTCTCATATATATCCGGTATAGATATGTGCGGATATATTTGAGAATCTACCAACACCTTCATTATTGTTTTTATTGGATTGAATATTGTTAAAATTATCAGAGTATTTATATATGTAGATTTTTTTCGAATAAATATTTTTTATTGTAATTGTATATTGTTGCCCTTAAAGTCTCATCCCTGGGGGTTTCTCCTTTTTGTCTATTGTACTCTGGGATGTAGGCAACCTTTGGTATAATTGGGTGGATATCTCTTTATTTGTATTATTTTTGTTCAGTACAGTGGAAACTTGGATTACGAGCATAATCCGTTCCAGAAGAATGCTTGTGATCCAAAGCATATCAAAGCGAGTTTCCTCATAGAATTCAGTGGAAACAAAGATAATTTGTTCCGCATTGACTTCTATTACATGCAATACCGCATGTGACCAGAGGCGGGGGGGCACCGAAGAGCCTCGGAAATATTTAGGGACAGCTCGGCTGAACTTGGAAAGCCTTGGTATTTCTGAGTGTTTCCAAGTATTTCTGAGTCATTCTGGGTATTTCCGAATGGCTCCAAACGGCTCAGAGTGTCCCCGGCGCCCCCGCACCTCTGGCCAAATGCGGTACACCGCCCATTAGTTTGAATTCTGCTCGCTTTGCGAGACAACCCTCGCAAACGGAGTTAGAATAAAAATTAAAAAAATAAAAATAAAAAAGTCGCTCATCTTTCAAAACACTTGTTAACCGCGTTATCCGTAAACCAAGATTCCACTGTATATCATTTGTTTCATGCAAAAGGAATGAATAGTCTTGGCTGAAAAAAAAAAAACAATTTCTAAAACGTTAGCAAAACAATAAGTAAACGATCCAGACTTATTCAAGAAATCAATTCTTTGTTTACCTATAACAACCTGATACAAAATGATGTTCTTTAGCAGGGAACATAATGAACATTCCACATTAATAATTATGCTCCCAAAATTAGTGGGTGCTGTAAATTGCATCCAGCATTGTTCTTGCTTCTTCTTGCTAGAGCCCCAGAGCCACTGAGCAGCAGTAAATCTTTAGGCAGTCAGCAGATCGACTCAGTGCCAAAACATAGAGTGCAACTGAGCATGTGCAGAGCAGGGCGAGACAGAGTATTATTGTATTTTAGACATTATAGACACTTATTTTTAATGTTTTACATAGGTATACCTTCAAAAGGGGCCAGCCTGAAGTCATCTATAAGGACCTAATTTTATTAACTTTAGTTAAACACTCACCAGCCACCTTGCTAGGTGAGACGTTACTATGTACTATATACCATATTACTAGTCACTATGTTATACACCTTATGTTATATTATTTTTACATACCCAATTTTACCACATTCTATAGATGGGGATATATCTGTGTGATTCACACCACTTTCTTTATCCATGGTGATCTCGTCCCTGGATTGCCTCTCCTTAGTGGTCATCCCACCGATGTAGTGGGATTCACCGCCTCAGCTCCCGGAGCTGATGGTCCTCCCGTCTGACCCTCAATTCCCCATATCTGAACTGTAAGTATGAGTGTGCGACCTGTTCCTTTACAGTCATAACATTTTTCTTATACAATTACCCAATTCAATATCTATCTCTAACATTGTATAGACATCCCTTCTGCATCTGCTCCCGAAGAGAGGCGCTACAGCCATGAAACGCGTCGAGCTATTAGATGATACACTCTGCTAATAATTTTACATATGTTACCATTAGTACGTTCCATTGGATTATACCAGTTCTTATTATGTTTTATTGTGGAGACATGCAGAAATCAGTCTGTTGTTTTTATTATGCCGTTACTGTGTTACTATACCATTATGCTATCCTGTTACTATGTATTATGTCATGGAATAAAGCTTTCCCAATTTACTATGATGGTTATTATGCTACTATGTTTTGATATATGGGTCTAACTGATGGTTTACTCACCGACATTACTATAGTACAGGGGTGGCCAACCCGCGGCTCCCGAGCCGCATGCGGCTCTTTGCCCGGTTCCGTGCGGCTCTTACGTTACTTACGCTACTGGCTATGAACTTCCTTATTCGAGTCGAGTCGTACGTCATCATGTTCGAATCCGTCGGAGTTTGGTGTGATTGTGTGTGGCCAAGTCCGCTCATTCGGAAAGTCCGTCAGAATTGCAAAACATGCTTCAAATTTTTCGGCCAGAACTCTGCCGGACCCAGTTCCTACCGAGAAATTCGCTAGTGCAGCTATTGGCTACTCCTGGCTATGAACTTCCTTATTCGAGTCGAGTCGTATGTCATCACGTTCGAATCCGTCGGAGTTTGTTTCAAATTTTTCGGCCAGAACTCTGCCGCTCTCATACACACCTCCGCTCACCCCTCACTCTCACTACCCCGCCCCCTTGCTCTGTATTTACGTCAAATGCACACGTGGGCAGTTTTTCAGTAAGAGCAAAATGGCAGGGAAAAAATGCACAGCAAAACGAAAATATGAAGAAGAACACAGGACGTTTTTAACAGAGTGGGAGAGTTTATATTTTTTTGTTGAACGTAATGGAAAGCCATTCTGCCTTATATGTCAGGTGTCCTTGTCGCATTTCAAAGCTTCAAACCTTCAGCGCCACTTCAGCTCACTCCATGCTAACATCGACCAGGAATTTCCAAAAGGGACTGAACTTCGCAAGCACAAGTTGGTTACTTTGAAAAGTCAGACAGAAAAGCAGGCAAAGTTTTTCAAAAAACTTACAAAGCACACAGAGACTGTAACGCTTGCATCGTATCAACTGGCTTGGAACATTGCACGGGCCAAAAAGCCATACAATGAAGGGGAGTTCATTAAAAAATGCCTCTGTGACATTGTTGAAATCTTGTCTCCTGAAAACGACAAACTAAAACGAATGGTATCAGACCTCCAACTGTCCCGCCACACTGTTGAGCACAGAATATCAGACATTAACACGTCTATTCAGTCAAAGTTGCACTCTGATCTTCAAGTTTGTGAGTATTTTAGTGTCGCATTGTATGAGAGCAAACGTATGTGTGTATGAGGAAGGGATGGGGTGATGTTCATGTGTGCCCATGCGTATGATGTGGCTCTTTGCGGTAACTTGGTAAAAAATGTAGCTCTTGGTCTTTGTCTGGTTGGCCACCCCTGCTATAGTACGATGATGTGATATCTCCCCGGCTGCATGTTTCATATAAAGTACCAAACCTTGTTCTTTTATATTTCCAATTATCGGGGCTGGAGGCACATTGCTTGTCCCAAACTCGTTTTCTCTTTTTCAATTGTAGCACTGACCCCCGAAGGAGCAGCTGGTTTTATTGGGCTTACTGTTACCTTCTTGACCTTGTGTACGTCTAGGGGTTTCCCGAGGTAGATGGCCCAAAGAACTGCAGAAACTGACACTGGATCCGCTTTTGGGATATTTATTTGACAACAAGTAGACAGAACAGTATCTCAATGAAGGGTAGAGGGTTAGGTAGGAAGTTCAGGTACTCTTGGCCCCTGTACACACGGTCGGACATTCTGCCAACCAAATCCGTCGGATTTTGTCCGTCGGATCTTGTCCGTCGGATCTTGTCCGTCGGATCTTGTCCGTCGGATCTTGTCCGAAACTGTTGCATACACACGGTCGGACTAAGTTGTCGAAAAATCCGATCATTCAGAACGTGATGACGTAATTTCGTTACGATGGGACTACGTTCAGGCTAGTAGCCAATAGCTTTGATGTAGGAATTTGATCTGAGCATGCGTGGCACTTGGTTTGATCAAAATTCTCTACACATGATGGGAGTATGTCCGATCGAACCAGTTGGTCGGAAAATATTTCCAACAAGTTGGAAAATTGGGTCCGACGGATATTCCGACGGAATCAGTCCGATGCATACCACACACAGTCGGATTATCCGACAACACGGTCCGATAGGACACATTCCGACGGATTCTCCGATTATGTGTACAAGGGCTTGGAACTGCAAAAGACAGGAAGTCTCTCATTATAGAAATCCAGAGAATTACCGCTCACAACTGGATTCTCACAGCTACCGGATAGACCTCCTCTCACTAGGCCTAGCAGCCAATAGAGTGTTTGAGTAAAGCAAAGTCTCTGCCACAGACTTGCATGTAGAACACTTAAATAAAGTCTCTGCCACTGACTTGAATGTAACTGAGGGACGTAGATAAATTTAGAGAGCTATCATAGGGTACCAGTATCTCGCAGCCAGTCCGACGATACCGTATGAGTAGATTCACTTGGTGTCTTTCAACTGAGCCTTCGGGCTCTTTCTGAGAAGCCAGCCTTCAGTGTGGCTTTCTCCCGAAGAGTCCTCCCCAGGTTGCTTCTCCAGTTGCTTTGAATCCTCCTCCCAGTTACTTTGCCTCGGGCTAGCCAGCCCCGAGGCTCGGAATTGGATGGATCCGCACCCCAGGCCATGAGGGTCATGGGGGCTGGTCAGGAGGACCAGGACCAAACAGACAGAAAGATCTTCTGGACCCGAACCCAGAAGCATGTGATGTCAGTACCTTAAGTACCCTCTCCCAGAATGCACAGAAGGATGACACTCCCACTGGGCTGGTTCCGAGAAAGAATGGCACTCAATACGCCTAGCTAAACTGCTTTCTCACACTTAGCAGTGGTGACAGCGGCACCTGTGGCCAAGCAGAACCCAGTGCAATCCAGGTAGACTGGTACTGAAACCATAATTTGGTATAATTGACCCTAGAACCCAACTGTGGCTTGAAAAAAAAAACCACATAGACTCTTCAGGAGCCAGCGCTACACAATATTTTAGTAAATAGAAACTGCTAAATACCTTTTCTCATCAGCAGTATATAGCAGTCTTGTGACATCAGTGTCTGGTTAAAGCTTGTAGGAGGAGTTTTCATTCTCTTCTGACTGCCTTATGTGGCTGAAGGACCCCTGACCCTCTGCCTGGACAGTGCTGATTGGTCCTGTACTGATCACATGAAAAAAAAAACTCTAGCAATACACACCAAACTGAGCATGTGCAGTCTGACTCCATAGACTCTGCGTTATCAGGAAATTATTAGGAGTCAGTGGAAGAAGGGGAGGATCAGAGAAGACAGGATCATACATCCTTTTTACACAGTGCAAAGGATTCATCCCTTATATTCCACTGTGAGTTTAACAAGCATGCTTTACTGCATATACTGTACAGACTGATTTTACGGTCATGGGTTTAGTAACACTTAATTCTTCGTGGCATAGATTCAACAAGGTGTTGAAAACATTCCTCAGAGATTTTGGTCCATAGTGACATGATAGCATCACTGTAGATTTGTTGGCTGCACATCCATGATGCAAATCTCCTGTTTCACCACATCCCAAAGGTGCTCTATTGGATGAGATCTGGTGAGTGTGGAGACCATTGGAGGACAGTGACCTCATTGTCCAGTGGTGAGATGATTGGAGCTTTGTGACATGGAGCATTATCCTGCATGGAAGGAGCCATCAGAAGATGGGGACACTGTAGTCATAAAGGGATGGACATGGTCAGCAACAATACTCATGTAGGTCATGGGGTTTAAACGATGCTCAAGTGACACCAAGGGGCCCAAAGTGTGCCAAGAAAATATCCTCCACACCATTACACCACCAACCTGAACCATTGATACAAGGCAGGACGGATCCATGCTTTCATGTTGTCTATGACAAGTTCTGACCAGACTATCTGAATGTCTCAGCTGAAATCGAGACTCATCAGACCAGGCAATGCTTTTCTAATCTTCTATTGTCCAATTTTGGTGAGCCTGTGCGAATTGTAGCCTCAGTTTCCTGTTCTTAGCTGATAGGCCTGACACCCGGGGTGGTCTTCTGCTGCTGTAGCTTCTCTGCTTCAAGGTTCTATGTGTTGTGCATTTAGAGATGGTATTCTACATACCTTGGGTGTAACTAGTTATTTGAGTTACTGTTGTCTTCTTATAATCTTGAACCAGTCTGCCCATTCTCCCCTGACCTCTGACATCAACAAGGCCTGTGACATCAGCTGACAGTAGGCGTTAGCCCGCTGTCGGCAATTCTGGGTCACACAAGTGCAAAAGTAAGTGCAATCCTTCCCAGAAGAGAAATGAGACCAAAAAAGCTTTGGCCATACTTCTCTTTTAAAAAAATAATATTTTAATATTTATTAAGTGTAATAAATAAATAAAAATATCAGCACTATACGGTTCCTCTAAAAAATATTAAGTGTATAAAGGCCTTAAATGAATTTAAAATCAATGTGTGGTATTGCGCTCTAGGTAGTGCTTAAATTGATAAAGTATACAAAATACCCCTTAATCATAATTTGCCCAAAGACAATCAATATAAAGTGCAAGTGATAGACGTGGTGACACAAATGGGTATTTACGTGGAAAACTATTTAGAAATACAGTGGTGTGAAAAAGTGTTTGCCCCCTTCCTCATTTCCTGTTCCTTTGCATGTTTGTCACACTTAAGTGTTTTGGAACATCAAACCAATTTAAACAATAGTCAAGGACAACACAAGTAAATACAAAATGCAATTTGTAAATGAAGGTGTTTATTATTAAAGGTGAAAAAAAATCCAAACCATCATGGCCCTGTGTGAAAAAGTGATTGCCCCCTAAACCTAATAACTGGTTGGGCCACCCTTAGCAGCAACAACTGCAACCAAGCGTTTGCGATAACGTGCAATGAGGCTTTTACAGCGTCCTGGAGGAATTTTGGCCCACTCATCTTTGCAGAATTGTCCTAATTCAGTTACATTAGAGGGTTTTCGAGCATGAACGGCCTTTTTAAGGTCATACCACAACATCTCAATAGGTTTCAGGTCAGGACTTTGGCTAGGCCACTCCAAAGTCTTCATTTTGTTTTTCTTCAGCCATTCGGTGGTGGACTTGCTGGTGTGTTTAGGATCATTGTCCTGCTGCAGAACCCAAGTTCGTTTCAGCTTGAGTACACGAACAGATGGTCGGACATTCTCCTTCAGGATCTCTTGGTAGACAGCAGAATTCATAGTTCCCTTTATCACGGCAAGTCTTCCAGGTCCTGAAGCAGCAAAACAGCCCCAGACCATCACACTACCACCACCATATTTTACTGTTGGTATAATGTTCTTTTTATGAAATGCAGTGTTCCTTCTACGCCAGATATACTTGGACACACACCTTCCAAAGAGTTCCACTTTTGTCTCATCGGTCCACAGAATGTTGTCCCAAAAGTCTTGGGGATCATCAAGATGTGTTGTGGAGAAATTGAGACGAGCTTTGATGTTCTTTTTGCTCAGCAGTGGTTTTCTCCTTGGAACTCTGCCATGCAGGCCAATTTTGCCCAGTCTTTTCCTGATGGAGGAGGCATGAACGCTGACCTTAACTGAGGCAAGTGAGGCCTGCAGTTCCTTGGACGTTGTTGTGGGGTCTTTTGTGACCTCTTGGATGAGTCGTCGCTGCGCTCTTGGGGTAATTTTGGGCGGCCGGCCACTCCTGAGAAGGTTCACCACTGTTCCATGTCTTCGCCATTTGTGGATAATGGCTCTCACTGTGGTTCGCTGGATTCCCAAAGCTTTGGAAATGGCTTTATAACCCTTTCCAGACTGATAGATCTCAATTACTTTCTTTCTCAATTGTTCCTGAATTTCTTTGGGTCTCGGCATGATGTGTAGCTTTTAAGGATCTTCTGGTGGACCTTACTGTGTCAAGCAGCTCCTATTTAAGTGATGCCTTGATTGTGAACAGGTGTGGCAATAATCAGGCCTGGGTGTGGCTAGAGAAATTGAACTCAGGTGTGGACAACCACAGTTATAGTATGTTTTAACAAGGGGGGCAATCACTTTTTCACACAGGACCATGATGGTTTGGATTTTTTTTCACCTTTAATAATAAACACCTTCATTTACAAATTGCATTTTGTGTTTACTTGTGTTGTCCTTGACTATTGTTTAAATTGGTTTGATGTTCCGAAACACTTAAGTGTGACAAACATGCAAAGGAACAGGAAATGAGGAAGGGGGCAAACACTTTTTCACACCACTGTAGATAAAGGTACATGTGTATAATTCAGAGATAAAGTTCTTGTCAATATAAAAAAAAAAGTCCTTAAAGCAGTGAACTAGAATGGTGGCTGCTATGTAAAGATAGCAGTTAGTGCACATCCAACAACAGATTATTGGTGACTTGGTGATAGGGGATCTTCAGTGTCAGTTACACCACTATGTAAGATGATCCCTTACCTTGTTGCCGTAAGGTAACGGCATGAGAAAATACCAAAATGGCACGGTAATCCAGATTTCTGCAGTGAGGGTTTTCTTTTTTATACTTCAGCAATAGATAACTCCAGATCCAGTATAATCTATAAAAGGGAAGGAGAAATGGAGGTCCAAATCGTGAAGTATGTTTAAAAAAAGGTACGTTTTATTAAAACAAGGAGCCGAATGTATCACATTTAAAACAAACAAGTGAAACACAGAAGACTGATGAAGTCACGTGATTGGGATGCTACGCGTTGGAACAGATAGGGCCCCGAAAGTGACATCAGGTTACGACATCGCCGCTCGTGGTGTTTCTTTTAAATGTGATACATTCGGCTCCTTTTTTTTAATAAAACTTACCTTTTTTTAAACGTACTTCACGATTTGGACCTCCATTTCTCCTTCCCTTTTATACATTATACTGGATCTGGAGTTATCTATTGCTGAAGTATAAAAAAGAAACCCTCACTGGCCGTGGCAGAAATCTGGATTACCGTGCCATTTTGGTGTTTTCTCATGCCGTTACCATATGGCAACAAGGTAAGGGACCATCTTACATAGTGGTGTAACTGATGCCCCGTACACACGATTGGACTATCTGGCGGACTTGGTCTTTTTTTCAGAAAAGTCCGGCGGACTTAGAAAGAAGTTTTGACTCAAAATTGTCTGCCGGACTGCAAGTCTGGCGGACAATCCAGCCGTCTGTGTGCTAGTCCGCCGGACTTTTGAAATGAACGGACTTGCCCACACACGGAGAAAAGTCTGTTCATTTTGAACACGGCTCCAGGTAGACGGGACTAGCGAAGGAGGTCAATGTTGCCGCCTCCATCGGCGAGATTGACACCGCGCTGGCCCCGTCACCTGGTATGGACTTAAAGGGGAAGCCCTACGCCAAAAAAAGGCGTGGTGGTTCCCCACAAGGTACATATCAGACCCTTATCCGAGCACGCAGCCCGGTCGGTCAGGAAAGGAGGTGGGGACGAGTGAGCGCCCCCCCCCCCCCCTCCTGAGCTGTACCAGGCCGTGTGCCCTCAACATGGGGGGTGCTTTGGCGAAGGGGGGGCCCTGAGGCCCCCCACCCCAGAGAACCTTGTCCCCATGTTGATGAGGACAAGGGCCTCTTCCCGACAACCCTGGCTGTGGGCGGGGGGCTTATCGGAATCCGGGAGCCCCCTTTAATAAGGGGGCCCACAGATACCGGCCCCCCACCCTATGTGAATGAGTATGGGGGCACCATGTAACCCTACCCATTCACCTGGTGAAAAAAGTGTAAATAAAACACAACACAAGGTTTTAAAATAATTTATTGGTGTGGTGGTCTTCCATCTTTGGGGGTCTTCTCGCCGGACTCCTCCGCTATCTTCTGCTAGCTCTTTTACTAGTGGAGGAGCCCGGCTTTCTTCTTCTTCGTCGCCGCTGCCACTCGGGGGTCTTCTTCCGACTTTGGGTGTCTTGTCCCCCTCTTCGGTTCTTCTTGCCGGGGCCTCCGCTTCCTTCTTCCAGCTCTTTTACTAGCGGTGGCCCGGTCTTCTGTCGTTGTCACGGCAACATTAACTTCCTTCGCTAGTCCCGTCTACCTGGAGCCACTTTCAAAATGAACAGACTTTCCTCAGTGTGTGGGCAAGTCCGTTCATTTCAAAAGTCCGGCCATAGTTCGGCGGTTTGTCCGCCGGAAAAGTCCGGTCGTGTGTGGGCAGGTCCGCTTGTTGTGAAGTCCGGCCGACCTCCACTTCAAAGTCTGGAGGTTTGTCTGCCGGACTAAGTCCACCGGATAGTCCGATCGTGTGTACGCAGCATGACACTGAAGATCTCGCCAAGTCACCAATAATCTGTTGTTGGATGTGCACTAACTGCTATCTTTGCATAGCAACCACCATTCTAGTTCACTGCTTTAACCACTTGCTTACTGGGCACTTAAACCCCCCTCCTGCCCAGACCAATTTTCAGCTTTCAGCGCTGATGCACTTTGAATGACAATTGCGCAGGCATACAACACTGTACCCAAATGAAATTTTTATCATTTTTTTCCCACAAATAGAGCTTTCTTTTGGTGGTATTTAATTACAGCTGGGAGTTTTATTTTTTGCTAAACAAAAAAAGATGCAAAATAAAAAAAATAAAAAAATCATGTTTAATAGTTTGTTATAAAATTTAGCAAACAGGTAATTTTTCTCCTTCATTGAAATGCGCTGATGAGGCGGCACTGGTGGGCACTGATAGGCGGCACTGGTGGGCACTGATAGGCACAGTTAAGGCGACACTAAAAGGCACAGATAAGGTGGCACCGATAGGCACAGATAAGACAGTACTGATGGGCACAGATAAGGCGGCACTGATGGGCACGGATGGGTGGCACGGATGGGTGGCACTAAGGGGCACTGATGGGTACCACTGATAGATGGGACTGATGGGCACTGATAGGTGGCACTGATAGGTGTCACTGCTGGGCACTGGTAGATGACACTGATGGGCACGGATATGTGGCACTGAGGTGCAGCAATGTTTTTGAGGCAGATTGTGGGCACTGATAGGTGGCACTGTGGGCACTGATGTATGGCACTGCTGGGTGGCACTATGGGCACTGATGGGTGGCACTGCTGTGTGGCACTTTTTTAATCATCTGGGGGTTACTGGCAGGAGGCAGGTGGGCACTTATACGCTGGCCGTGATCGGGACTGATGTCCCAATCACGGCCGCCGGTGATCGGCTTTTTTTTTCTCTTACCGGCTCCGTTGTATCACATGATCAGCTGTCATTGGCTGACAGCTGATCACGTGGTAAGGGGTCAGGATCGACCCCTTGCTCGGATCCGTGATCAGGCGAGTCTCATAGACTCGCCGATCACAGAGTGCGCCGCGCACACCCCTCAGGGGGCGCGCAGGCTGCTCGTGCACGGGACTACGTCAATAGACGTAGTCCCGGCAAAGCAGGTCCGCGCTGTAGCAGTCATTCGGCTATAGTGCGGATCTCAAGAGGTTAAGGACTTTTTTATATTACCAAAACTTTATCTCTGAATTATACACATGTACCTTTATCTATTTCTAAAATAGTTTTTCACGTAAATACCCATTTGTGTCACCACGTCTAGCACTTGCACTTTATATTGATTGCCTTTGGGCAATTTATGATTAAGGATATTTTGTATACTATATCAATTTAAGCACTACCTAGAGCGCAATACCACACATTGATTTTGATTTTATGATTTGTCTTTTTCTGGTTGTTTCATTCGGGTGTTTACTGCAACTAAGATTGCATCCTTGTTATTTTAGGCAGCGCGGGAATATTTTTCCTTTTACTTAAATGAATTTGGTTGTACATCAAAATTAAAGGGGTTCCAGCATCCTAATATGGCCAAAAGAAACAAACCAGAGACCGGTGGCCAAGTGCGGGTGGCCTCTGGCTTGTTTCTTTTGTCCTTTAACCACTTCAATACCGGGCACTTACACCCCCTTCCTGCCCAGGCCATTTTTCAGCTTTCAGCGCTGTCACATTTTGAATGACAATTGCGCAGTCATGCTACACTGTAACCATGTGACATTGTTATAATTTTCTTCACACAAATAGAGCTTTATTTTGGCGGTATTTAATCACTACTTGTTTGTTTGTTTGTTTTTCCTAAAAAAATAAAAAAGACCAAAAATTTTGAAAAAAAAAAAAGTTTTTTCTAGTTTCTGTCAGAAAATGTTGTAAATAAGTCATTTTTCTTCTTCACTGGTGGACGCTGATGAGGCAGCACTGATGGGCACAGATAAGCTGCACTGATGAGGTGGCACTGATGAGGTGGCATTTATGGGCACCGATTAGGTGGCACTGATGAGGAGGCACAAATATGCAGCACTTATGGGGACTGATAGGTTGCACTGATATGTGGCACAGATGAGCACTGATGGGCGGCACTGAAGAGTGGCACTGGTGGGCACTGGGCACAGATAGGCGGCACTGGTGGGCACAGCTAGGCAGCACTGGTGGGCACAGATAGGAAGCAGTGGTGTGCACATATAGGCGGCACTGATGGGCATTGATGGGTGGTATTGATGGGCAGCAGTGATGAGCATTGATGGGCAGAAGTGATGAGAAGCACTGATAGCCAGCACTGACTAATGGCCACTGATTGGTGGCACTTGTGGGCACAGATTGGTGGCAATTGTGGGCACTGGTTGGCACTGATTGCTGGCAGTGGTGGGCATAATTGTAATCAGGGCACCGATGATCAGTGCCCCGATTACATACCTAGCTGTCCTTTGTGAGGAGATGCCACTGATCGGTTCTCCTCTCCTCACACTCTGTTAGTGTGAGGCGAGGACCATCGATTACCGGCATCTCCGTGTTTACATGTGATCGGCTGTGATTGGACACAGCCGATCACATGGTTAAAGAGCCAAGTCCCTTTACATAGATCGGGTCGTGCCGTGTCCTAGCAACATGGCGCAGCCGGGATCGCCGTGTTGCATGCCCCCAGGGGCACGCGAGAGTGGTCGTTCTGGGAGGCCGTCATATGACATCCACCCAGAACGAGAGCCGCACTGCCCAGCCGTCACTTGATGGTGGGTGGACGGCAAGTGGTCAAATATACTGTATGATGTTTATCATGATATACATCTATTTAACATTATCACATTCTGCACTGTAAATCATCTCAGATTCTATTTAACCACGCCCCCTTAAAGCCACGCCCGGTATTTAGCATATTTAAACCACACCCACTTTCCGCTGCGGCACGCCTCACTCACAGCATTTTTACTTATTTTTACAACCACGCCCATAATATATGAATGGCCCGCCCCTAATAAACGTAATGCCCCAGCTACAGAGGCCACAGGAAAAAAAATGTCCCTAAAAAATTTTTTTAAATGTTGGCAACTATGGATACATTCATTATGATTTGTATTATCTAAATCTCTAAGACATTATCCTGAATTAAATCTGTGGCTGATACCTGAGCTGGGTATGCTAATGCAATGCTGAAGATGTCATAAAACAGTCCTTACATTTCAGCTGGTCGGCTACTTGAATTTTGAAGCCTCATTAAGGAAAGAGCATTTTGACCTAAAAACAGGAGCAAAATCATAATTAATACATTTCATTTTTTTTTAGGACGGCCCCACTTAGTAATGAAATACGATTTGTCGGCATTAGTTAGAAACTTACATGAAGTCTAATTATTAAACCAAGAAGTGAACTTTATCAAAGTGAAAGGACTAAACTTTGGAAAAGGAAACGCTGATCTAAGACTTTACATTTTTTCCTTTCTAACATTTTACCTTTCGGTGTGATGTTAAAGAAGTCCATTTATTCCTTCAATGTAATCCCTCAAATGTAACGGAACCTCATACAAGCCATGTAGAATCTCCCTTGATATCTATCTATATATATATATCTATCTATATATATATATATATATATATATATTGTAAGGGATCTTCCCGGGGTAGGGTGTGTTTGGACACAGTTCACAGCAGACTTGGAATTTGATAAAGCAGATCTTGGCGTTTATTCGTGGTACAAACAGTCCAGCAAACAAAATATACAGCAACACCGTGCTTTCTAAGTACAACAAAAATAAAAGTCCTAGCCCGGCTGGGCGCTTACTAACAGGTTCTGCTCACCTATCTGACACTTACAAACACAGCGTCTTTCGCCTGGATATCGCAGGGTGAGTTTTAGCTCCAGCAGTGGCTGTGCTTGCAGCTTCCTCCAACACACAGACTGTTCATTCCCTGGCTGAGAGCAATCACCTGCAGACCCTGCAGTGCCTTTAGCTTCCCAGGCTAATTAGGATCAAAGCTCACCTGATCCCAAACCCAGAACTGGATCGGGGGATGTGGAATGACAGGTCCCTCTACCAAACCTACCTGCCATTCCATATAAACCCAGGCCCGGCAAAATTAAATAACAACTCAGCAGCATATCGCTGCTGAGAAACTGATCCATCCTGGATTTACCATCTCACACTGTGTAGCAACCTAGGTGAGATGTACACCCCCTCGATCACTTCTCCAGTGACATGTCTACATATCCCCCCCCTCTTTTTCAGACCGGAGGGCTGAGCCTTTTGTCCCCACAGACAACTTACCCTTGACAATGCGTCAGCATTTGCCTGTAATTTCCCTGGCCTGTGTTCCACAGTAAAATTAAAGTTTTGTAGGGAGAGAAACCATCTAGTCACTCTTGCATTTCTCTCCTTGTTTAACTTCATCCATGTTAGGGGGGCATGGTCTGTCACCAACTTGAATTTCCTGCCTAGCAAGTAATACTTTAACGATTCTAGGGCCCACTTTACTGCCAAACATTCTCGCTCCACAATGGCATAATTTTTCTCGGCCGGGGTTAGTTTTCTACTCAAGTACGTCACTGGATGCTCCTCACCATTCACTACTTGTGAGAGTACTGCACCTAAGCCTGTGTTAGAGGCATCTGTCTGGACCAGAAATTCTCGCCTGAAATCGGGGGTGACTAACACAGGTGGTTGGCACAAGGCAGACTTAAGGCTTTGGAAAGCCTTCTCGGCCTCTGGGGTCCACGTGACCATTGCTGTCTTTCCGCCCTTTGTCAAGTCAGTTAGTGGAGCAGCAACTGAGGCAAAGTTCGGCACAAATCTACGGTAATACCCCGTAATACCCAGGAAAGCTCTAACCTGTTTCCTTGTCAGGGGTCTAGGCCAATTCTGTATTGCCTCAATTTTATTTAGCTGTGGCTTAATCAACCCTCTCCCAATAATGTAGCCTAGATATTTGGCCTCTTCTAGGGCTAGAGCACACTTCTCGGCATTTATGGTCAACCCCGCATCACTTATGGCATCCAACACGGCCTGTACCTTACAGAGGTGACTTTCCCAATCAGGGCTAAAAATGACCACATCATCGAGGTAGGCAGCTGAGTAATCACGATGTGGTCGCAGAATCAAGTCCATCAACCTCTGGAAAGTTGCAGGCGCTCCATGTAACCCGAATGGCATCACTACATACTGGAATAGCCCATCAGGGGTGGAGAATGCAGTTTTCTCTTTAGCCTCACCAGAAAGTGGAATCTGCCAGTAGCCCTTTGTGAGATCAAGGGTGGTTATGTACCTGGCGTCACCCAACTTCTCAATCAACTCATCTACCCTGGGCATAGGATACGCATCGAACTTGGAGATCTCATTCAACTTTCTGAAATCGTTACAGAACCTCCAAGTTCCATTGGGCTTTGGGATTAGCACAATTGGGCTGGACCATTCACTCTGTGACACCTCAATTACCCCCAGAGCAAGCATACGTTTTACCTCGGCAGATACGGCTTCCCTACGTGCCTCGGGTATCCTATAGGGCTTAAGGTTTACTCTGCTTCTAGGCTCAGTTTCAATGTGATGATGGATGAGGTGTGTACGCCCTGGGAGGTCAGAGAACTTGTTTTTGTTTTTCTGTAAAAATTCCTGAGCCTCCTGTTTCTGTGACACTGATAGAGTATCACCTACCTTGACTGGAGGGATTGGTGGTGACAAATTATTAACAGTATTTGTCGCCACCAAGGATTCCCTGTCTTTCCAGGGCTTGATCAAGTTTATGTGATAAACTTGGAAAGGCTTCCTTTTACCTGGTTGGTGCACCTTGTAGTTCACCTCACTGATCTTTTCAACAATTTCATAAGGACCTTGCCACTTCGCCAAGAATTTACTCTCAACAGTGGGGACTAGTATAAGGACCCTATCGCCTGGGTTGAATGTCCTGATTCTTGCGGACCGGTTGTAAATTCTACTTTGGGCCTCTTGAGCTCTCTGGAGGTGTTCCCTTACCAGGGGCATTACAGTGGCTATACGGTCCTGCATTTGTGCTACATGCTCAATAACACTCTTGTATGGGGTGGACTCATTCTCCCATGTCTCTTTTGCAATGTCCAGTAGACCCCTAGGGTGATGACCATAGACCAACTCGAATGGTGAGAACCCTGTGGACGCTTGGGGCACCTCCCTAATAGCAAACATGAGGTAGGGTAATAAATGATCCCAGTCACGACCATCTTTTGCCACCACTTTCTTCAACATATGTTTCAAAGTTTTATTAAATCTCTCCACCAATCCGTCCGTCTGGGGGTGGTATACAGAGGTACGGATGTGTGAGATTTTAAATAGTTTACATAATTCCTTCATTACTTTCGACATAAATGGCGTACCTTGGTCAGTTAGGATTTCTTTGGGGATCCCAGTCCTAGAGAACATATAAAACAACTCACGTGCAATTGTTTTAGATGCAGTGTTTCTTAAGGGTACAGCCTCAGGATAGCGGGTCGCATAATCCAGGACTACCAAAATATACTGGTGTCCTCTAGCTGACTTTACAATGGGACCCACTAAATCCATGGCAATACGCTCAAAAGGCACCTCTATAATAGGGAGCGAAACCAAAGGACTGCGAAAATGTGACACTGGGGCACTAACCTGACATGTGGGGCACGACTCACAGTATTTTTTAATGTCATCATATATGGCCGGCCAAAAAAACCTCTGGAGAACCCTCTCTCGCGTTTTGTCAGTCCCCAAGTGTCCCCCAAGAACATGGTTATGTGCCATGTCAAGCACCTGACGCCGGTACGGCTTAGGTACCAGAAGCTGTTCCACAATCTCATCTTTAACCTTATTGACTCTATAGAAAAGATCATTAGTCACCGAAAAATGTGGAAATCTTTTTTCAGCATCTGGTTCCTGAGGTACCCCGTTCATAACAGCAACCTGCTCTCTCGCATTTTTGAGAGTGGGGTCCTGTAATTGTGCAGTCCCAAAATTATCGCTAGACACCTCTAAGTCTAGTATATTTTGCTCAGTGGGAGGAGCCTCCTCCTCCCCAGCCAGGACCTGCAAAGGAAAACAATCATTTTCATCCTGCACATTTTTATCATTCACAGTGGACAAGGCAACCCCCTTAGAGGTATCCTCACTCCTTTTGGGGATTTTTCTTTTTTCCCAAAGAGCCCAGAATAATGGAAAATCGCGCCCCAATATTACATCATGCATGAGGTTTTTAACCACACCCACTTCATATTGTACGGTGCCTTGTTCAGTCCCGACTTTAGCCAGCACTATAGGGTACACTTTTGTATCACCATGTATGCACACAACACTCATATGCTTTTTAGACTCTAAGTCCCCAGTCACCAGGCTAGCATGCACCAAGGTTACAAGGCTTCCTGAGTCCATCAACGCTTTAACAGGAAAGTCATTGATTGTGATGTTGCAGATTTGCGGTTCAGTCTCTAGTCCAGGAACTGCAGCACAAGATGGTTCCGCAAATAGCGACTGACGCCGGCTAGCGTCACATTCCATGGGTTCAGAGGTAAGAGGGCAATGGGCAGACACGTGTCCCGCCTCATGGCATCTCCAACACTGGATAGGGCCTGGTCTCTTTGGCAAGGAGTCCTTTTCAGAGCCCCTTAGCCACCCGGGACCATCACCAGTCTTTTGTCCCTGAGACACCACTTGAGCCCTTTTCCCCCCATCAGCACCCCTCCACACTCCCCCAATAGATGGAAGTCTCTTACCAGCTGACGGCACAGATCTGGCGCTCCGGGGAGGTGAAGATGCTGCAGGAACATCACGGAGGTAGTCCTCAGTCGCCTGGAACCTCTCCAAAAGGTTGACAAGTTCGTTTGCGTTCCTAGGATCACCTTGTCCCACCCAGCGTTGCAGGTCAGTAGGAAGCGCTCGGAGGTAGCGATCCATCACGACCTTCTCTAGGATTTGTGCAGGAGTAGAAGTGTCTGGCTCCAACCACTTTCTTGCCAAATGGATTAGGTCATACATCTGGGACCTCGCTGATTTGTCCAGACTGTAGCTCCAGTTGCGTACCCTCCGGGCACGGACTGCAGTAGTAACTCCTAGTCGGGCAAGTATCTCCTCTTTTAGCCGAGTATAGTCCTTAACCTCTTGCTCACTGAGGTCATAGTAGGCCTTTTGAGGTTCACCTGTTAAATAGGGCGCAATTACCTCTGCCCACTCAGCGGCTGGTAACTTCTCTCGCTCAGCCACGCGCTCAAATACTGTTAGATAGGCCTCAACATCGTCCTCAGCAGTCATCTTTTGCAGCGCTTTCTGCACAGTCCTTCTCCCAGAAAAAATCTCTGGAGCGGCTCCCATCACCACAGGCGCCTCTCGATTTGCTATCAGGTGCTCAATAAGTTGTTGTTGTGCAGCCATGGACTGTTCATGTCGTCTATTGGCCTCTATCTGAGCCTGCTGTTGTGCAGCGATCATCTGCTGTTGTTCAGCCATGGACTGTTCATGTCGTCTATTGGCCTCTGTCTGAGCCTGCTGTTGTTGCAAACTCACTTGCATAAACTGCTTCAGCATCTCCTCCATGTTGCTGGACTGTTTTTGGAGTGTAGTTGCAGCTTTCACCCAGGACATCAGCAGCTGTAGCCAAGTCTGTCCACACCGTTGCCCCTAGCAACCGCGTTGCCCGCTACCTCCACCAATTGTAAGGGATCTTCCCGGGGTAGGGTGTGTTTGGACACAGTTCACAGCAGACTTGGAATTTGATAAAGCAGATCTTGGCGTTTATTCGTGGTACAAACAGTCCAGCAAACAAAATATACAGCAACACCGTGCTTTCTAAGTACAACAAAAATAAAAGTCCTAGCCCGGCTGGGCGCTTACTAACAGGTTCTGCTCACCTATCTGACACTTACAAACACAGCGTCTTTCGCCTGGATATCGCAGGGTGAGTTTTAGCTCCAGCAGTGGCTGTGCTTGCAGCTTCCTTCAACACACAGATTGTTCATTCCCTGGCTGAGAAGCAATCACCTGCAGACCTTGCAGAGCCTTTAGCTTCCCAGGCTAATTAGGATCAAAGCTCACCTGATCCCAAACCCAGAACTGGATCGGGGGATGTGGAATGACAGGTCCCTCTACCAAACCTACCTGCCATTCCATATAAACCCAGGCCCGGCAAAATTAAATAACAACTCAGCAGCATATCGCTGCTGAGAAACTGATCCATCCTGGATTTACCATCTCACACTGTGTAGCAACCTAGGTGAGATGTACACCCCCTCGATCACTTCTCCAGTGACATGTCTACAATATATATATATATATATATATATATATATATATATATATATATATATATATATATTCAGGGGGGGGCTGACAACTCATGGGGCCCCTGGGCAATAGGAGTTTATGGGGCCCCCAGGCAATAGGAGATTATGGGGCCACACAGTATACACACACACACACAGTATACAATCACACAGTATACACATACAGGTACACACAGTATACACAGACATGTTTCCATTGGCTGAGAAGGTACTGGAGAGGTGGAGCAGCTATAATCTTGGGATTTTTAGACCAAAAGGATGTCGGTAAGGGATATTTCAGAGACAGATGTTAAAAAAAAAAACACAGATTTTTACATACTGTCCCTGGTTTTACTGAGGCTGGCAACCCTGATGGGGCCCCCTAGTGGCCCAGGGCCCTCGGGCAGTGCCCGACTGGCCCAATGGTCAGTCCGCCCCTGTATATATTATAATTATATATAATTTGTGGTCAGGATGAAAACAGACGTATGTCCATCAAGTTTAACTTAAAAAAGATCCATCGTTATATTTTTTTGTTAAAGTTTTATCACTTATGCAGCCACCGCATTTAAGGACTGGTAAGTTGCAATATAATGTATTTGTTTTCTGTTTTGGGGTTTAATACTGCCTTAACCACTTGCCGACCACCGCACACACATATACATCGGCAGAATGGCTCATACAGGTAAATGGACGTACCTGTAAGTACCTTTGAATTTGCCCCCTTGCGGGCACACGCGCCGCACGCCGTGGGAGCATGCCCATGGGTCCCGCGGACTCGATGTTCACCGGGGGCTCCGCGGTCATGAAACGGAGAGGCGGAATGAGGAGATATAAACAAGGCATTTCCCTGTTCTGCCTAGTGCCATGCTCCCTGTCATCGGTAGCAGTGATCACTGTCATCTCAGTGGTAGCCCATCCCCCACAGTTAGAATCACTCCCTAGGACACAACACTTAACCAGTGGTGTTGCTAGGTAGGTGCGGGGGGTGCGGACCGCACCCGAGTGACACCCGCCAGAGGGGTGACACCTGTGGGTAGTGGTACCGCCAACACTGCCTGCTGCATTGTGTACCACGCCGCAGCTGTATCCCTCGGAGCGGAACTAAGCCGCCTCCCCCTCCTCTCTGTTTACATCCACAGAGGAGGAGGAGCTGAGCTCGAGGGACACACCCCTGTGTGTGTATGATTACTGCTGTTCTGAGGTCTGTAAGGGGGGGTGTCTGCACTGAGGGGTGTCTCCACAGAGGGGTGTCTCCACAGAGAGGGGTCTCCACAGAGAGGGGTCTCCACAGAGAGGGGTCTCCACAGAGAGGGGTCTGCACAGAGAAGGGTCTGCACAGAGAAGGGTCTGCACTGGGGGCGGGTATCAGCACTGGGGGGTCTGCACTGGGGGCGGATGTCTGCACGGAGGGGGGTGTCTGCACGGGGGGGTCTGCACTGAGGGGGGTGTCTGCACTGAGGGGGGTGTCTGCACTGAGAGGGGGTCTGCACTGAGGGGGGGTGTCTGTAAAGCTGGGGGGTGTCTGTACTGAGGTGGGGATGTCTGTACCGATGGGGTGTCTGTACTGAGGTGGGGGTCTCTGTACCGATGGGGGGGTCTGCACTGAGGTGGGGGTGTCTGTACTGATAGAGGGGTCTGCACTGAAGGGGTGTCTGTACTGGGGGGAGGTTTTTACTGAAGGAGGGGGGTCTGTACTGAGGGAAGGGGATCTATACTGCGGGAGAAGGGTCTGTAGTTAGTGGAGGGGGGACTATAGTTGGTGGGGGGGTGACACAATTTTTTTTCGCACCGGGTGACACCAACCCTAGTGACGCCACTGCACTTAACCACTTGATTGCCCCCTAGTGTTTAACCTCTTCCCTGCCAGTGTCATTTATACAGTAATCAGTGGCTATTTAAAGCACTGATCGCTGTATAAATGACAATGGTCCCAGAATAGTGTCAAAAGTGTCCGATGTGGCCGCCATAATGTCGCAGTCCTGATAAAAATTGCAGATATCCGCCATTACTATTAAAAAAAAAATAATAATACAACTGCCATAAAACTATCCCCTATTTTGTAGACACTATAACTTTTGCGCAAAGCAATCAATATATGGTTATTGCAATTTTATTTTTTTTACCAAAAATATGTAGAATAATACATATTTGCCTAAACTGAGGAAAAATATGTTTTTTTACATATTTTTTGTTGATATTTATTATAGCAAAAGTAAAAAATATTGCTTTTTTTTTTCAAAATTGGCGCTGTTTTTTTGTTTGTAGCGCAAAAAATAAAAACAGCAGAGGTGATAAAAGAAAGCTCAACTTGTGGGAAAAAAAAGGACATCAATTTTGTTTGGGAGTCAGGTCGCACGACCGTGCAATTGTCAGCTAAATCGACACAGTGCCGAACCCAAAAAATGCTCTGGTCAGGAAGGGGGGTAAATCCTTCCGGGCCTGAAGTGGTTAAAGAAAATCTATCATTATATATTTTTTTAATTACAGTTCTCTCCCCTATGGTTCATGGTATGGTAGGTGCAAGCCTCTTTTCCCTGTGGAAGCCTAATACGGAGAAACGCAGCGTCGGGTGGAGCTAGAGAGTGGACGCTCTCACACATCACGCCCCAGTCAGCTGGCGTGAGCCACGGCCGTGTTCTTTCATTTATTTATTTTTTAAAGTACTTGCTGTTTTTGAAAGCGCTTGCTGTTTCATGTTTTAAAGTTTTTAAAGTTCTGTGGTGCAGTGCTGTGCCGTGGTTTTGAATAAACGAACTTGGATTTTAAACATATTACGCTATGAAAATATATTATATAGTGGTGTTGCGCCCCTAACGTGATGATATCAGTAATTAATGTGCTAAAATAAATGAATAAAATCAAAAGTGGAAGATTACTCCAATATAAAGTGAATGGTGCTACCATTTAAAGTGCTGATGTGCTACTGGATAACCCCAATATTCACAGTGATCATACAAAAAATAAAAAATAAAATGTATATAAAAATGATGAGATCAATAATCAAACAAATACATGAGGATATTAGCATAAATAATAAAAATAAATAACAAAATAAACATGCGTGACACATTAAAGCGGGAGTCCACCGGGACTCCGCGTTTTTTTTTTTTTTTAAAAGCCAGCAGCTACAAATACTGCAGCTGCTGACTTTTAAATAGTGACACTTACCTGTCCAGCGCCCCCGCGATGTCGGCACCCGAAGCCGATCGCTCGCTCGTGCCGCCGCCATCTTGGGTATGGGAATCAGGAAATGGAGCCTTTCGGCTTCATTTCCCGGTTCCCTACTGCGCATGCGCGAGCCGCGCGGCGCAATCCGGACGGTCCCCGCTGCCTCTGGGAGCTGTGTGTTTCCCAGCAGGCAGGGGGGCACTTGCTGAAGGGGACGGGCGCTTGCGGAAAGGGGCGTAACGTACGCCCCTTTCCGCAGAGAGCTAGCCCGGAAGTGGGTGCAGTTACCTGGATTATCCAGGTAACTGCACCCCCCTCCCCCCTGAAAGGTGCCGATTGTGGCGCCGGAGGGGGGGGGGATTCCGATGAGCGGAGGTCCATTTTAGGGTGGACCTCCGCTTTAACCACTTCAGCCCCGGACCATTTTGCTAGCCAAAGACCAGACCACTTTTTGCGATTCGGCACTGCGTAGCTTTAACTGACAATTGCGCGGTCGTGCGACGTGGCTCCCAAACAAAATTGACGTCCTTTTTTTCCCCCAAATAGAGCTTTTTTGTTATAATAAATATCCTCCAAAAATATATTAAAAAAACATGTTTTTCCCTCAGTTTAGGCCGATACATATTCTTCTACATATTTTTCATTAAAAAAAATCGCAATAAGCGATTATTGATTGGTTTGCGCAAAAGTTATAGCGTTTACAAAATAGGGGATAGTTTTATGGCCTTTTTATTAATTTTTTTTTTACTAGTAATGGCAGCGATCAGAGATTTTTATTGGGACTGCGACATTAAGGCGGACACATCGGACATTTTTGACACATTTTTGGGACCATTGTCATTTATACAGCAATTACTGCTATATAAATGCAGTGATTCCTGTGTAAATGACACTGGCAGTGAAGGGGTTAACCAGTGGGTGGCAGTGTAGGGGTTAAGTGTTCCTAGGGGGGTGTTACTAACTGTTGGGGGCTGGGCTTTCATTTAGTGAACACTGATCTCTGCTCCAATCACATGGAGCAGAGATCAGCATCACTAGTTGCTAGGCAGAACGGGGAGATGCTGTTTACAACGGCATCTCTCTCCGTTCAGCCGCCCCGTGAGACGATCGCGGCATATGCCCACGGCGATCGAGTCCGCGGGACCCACGGCCGGACTCGCGCGGGGTCCCGACCAGCACGCGCTCGCGATGGCAGGGCGGCATTAAAGATTGCACGTACCTGTACGCCAATATGCCTGCCCGTGCCATTCTGCCGATGTACATCGGCGTGCGCTGGTCGGGAACTGGTTAATATAAATATAAAGTCTGTGACATATAGCAAAATCTAAAGTGCAAAGTGAAAGTTTATATATATGGTGAAAAAATCTCCAAGGCGACAATGAAGCCAGTGGAAGATCACACACAGGCAGGCATGTACTGGCCATTGGGACTACAGGGAGTTTCCCGGTGGGCCGATGGCTCAGTGGGCCACTCTGATGCAAGGGGGCTGGTGATGGGACACTCTGATGCAAGGGGGCTGCTAATGAGACACTCTGATGTAAGGGGGCTGCTAATGAGACACTCTGATGTAAGGGGGCTGCTGATGAGACACTCTGATGTAAGGGGGCTGCTGATGAGACACTCTGATGTAAGGGGGTGCTGATGAGACACTCTGATGTAAGGGGGCTGCTCAGGGGACACTCTGATGTAAGGGGGCGCTGATGAGACACTCAAAATGTAAGTGGGCCGGTCTGGATGAAGTCCAGGGCCAAATTTCTTTCCCAGTCCAGCCCTGCACACAGGTGGCAGATAGTGTTCAAAAGCACTGGTGATTCCTTGGTGTCCACAGAGCCCGTGGGTGTACTAAATAATTACCTTACTGCTGTAAGGTGAACAGCGTAAACCATTAAATCCTCAAAATAGGCTGGCTTCTGATTTTGCTTCTCCTGTCCAGACCACTTTCTTATTTCAAGGTGGATATCGAGGGCAACTTGAAAATACTCATAAAACAACATATGGGGCCTGCTATGGTGTAGTATTTTCCATATTTTCCATATTCCAATTTTTATTTAAAAAAATTAAAATTCTACTCACATTTTCTAAAATGAAACCGCACAATACACAAATACGAGCAGCGCGCTCGTGTAGGAACGTCACTTCCGGTGTCCGTCTGCTTTCCTACGCGTTACGTCACGTGACTTCAACTGGCATATTACTCTATGAAGCCCTCTTTTTTCCTACCATGATGTTCCTATTGAAACTGCCATACCCATAAAACATGGGTCCTACAGAGCGCACCGGAGGCCGGTCCTATTAGCGGAGGAGTGGATCCAGATGGACGTCCTTGGCGTGTCAGCCTGAGTGATCTCTCCTGTTCTGTGCCTATCAGATCTCTGTTATAGAGATCTGACTTTTCTGGTAAGTGGCCATTGGGCTTTTTATTATCTTTCGACTGTGACATGAGGAATGTTACTGTGAAGAAATCATCCTATTTGGGAATCTCTATTTAAAGAATTATTGTCAATGGACTTGTATTGTACCTTTCATGGACTTTCTTCTGAGTAGAACAGTTTGTTTTTTGATTAGAACAGTTCACGTATTCTGATCTATTTTGTATCATTTTTATTTCATTATTTTTTGGTTTTTATTTAAACTCTTGCTCACAATCAGTTAATTTGTTTCTTTGTGCATGTAGTGGCATGCCTATTTTATTTAGTAGTGCACTTTTGGCTTTTTAGCACAGATATTATGTAAATTGCACTAGGCATTTAGTAGCGCATCTATTCTTATTTTTACACACACTGTTGCTACCGGGAACCTTTGGGGTATATTGGATGTGACCTATCCTGCTATCCTTCCTCCTGTACAGTGTCCTTCTGTGGTGTATTTTATTGAGGTTCATCCTCACCAATGCCTGTTTGACACACCTGTTATATAGTACATTGTCTGATAGTACAGGTGCCCATTGTCTCTGGTAAGTGTGCCAACCTCGTCACTTTCCACTGCACTTTTTGGGATCAATATTTTATCAATTTCCCTGTACACGTTAACAGAGACTTTTTATGGTCGATTATTCTTCGGATTAACCGTCTCTTGGTGTCTCCACATGAATTTGGATTTTTTAATGTCTTTTTATATCATATTTTGCACTTATATATGGATTGTTCATTCACTCATGTTCACTGGTGAATTGACATTCACCTTTTACGTATATTCATTTACTTTTATATTCACCATTTTGAGCGCTACACTAATTTGTTTACATGTTTCTTTTCACTATATTGTCTAGTGGATGGTTGGCAGCGTATTGATCTCTATGCTCAGTTTTCCTTTTTTTTTTTACCAAGGACAGCTGGTAGCCTCCTCCCCCCTTTAAAGCAAATCCTTCCCATGATACCAGACCAGATCTTATGCAGACAGCTTCCCTTCAATCAGCTCTCTTTAGTTTCCTGGGTCTCAACATTCAAGCCCCTCAGGGTGCCCACTTGAGGCCTCACAACAGCAGCATCTGCCTGAGAGGGCAGCGTGTGCTCCAGGCCGGACTAATCCTCTCCAGGGAAAGACCCAGAGCCCGGTGTGCTCACAAAATATATACAGACTCCCATCACGCCATCAGAGCCAGCTGAGCACACCGAGCAGACCCGACTAGTTAAATGCAGCTGCACTGATTACAGTGAGCAAACTAGATTTACCTAACAGAACAAATACAGCCGCCCTAACTACAGTCCGACAAGCTAAATTTACCTATCAAAACACAGCTCCATAAAACACAGTGAGCCAAAACTAAACCTATCTAACTAATCCTAGCACCTATCTAGGAGGGTAAAAGGCGAAAGATTTATTCGATCTGAAGAGAAGTGAGTACCTCAGTCCCCGTCTGGAGCCTAACGCTCTGGGGATCACTGTAAGGTCCTTCCTAGTGGAGGACAGTGTTACACCGGTTGCACGTTTTGTGTTCACTCTTTATGTGTGTCTACTTTTTTTGGCACCAGGTGGAGTTTTTGGGTGTGTTTCACACGCCACTGGCTTTTCAAAGAAAAAAAAAACCTATCTAGGAGGGTGCTACATAAGTCTTTGCAACCCACTCAATACTTATAATTTCACTCAGACTATCTAACCACTTAAGGACCGCCTTACGCCGATATACGTCGGTAGAATGGTACCGGTACGTGATTCTTTAATTGCCCAGCCGTGGCTCTGGAGCGAGCCGCCGGCGTGCTCCCGACCCGGTCCTGTGCTCCATGATCATGGCCGCTGGACCAGTGGACCCGATCGCCGCTGGTGTCCCGCGATCGGGTCACAGAGCTGAAGAACGAGGAGAGTTCTGTGTAAACAAACCTCTCCCCGTGCTTCCTACTGTGGCTGTCACCGATCGTCTGTTCCCTTTTATAGGGAAGGACAATCAGTGACGTCACAAGCTAGGCCATGCCCCCCTACAATAAAAAAAACCACATCACGTCATACATAACCCCTACACTGCCCCCTAGTGGTTAACTCCTTCACTGCCAGTGTCATTTACACAGGAATCACTGCATTTATATAGCACTGATTGCTGTATAAATGACAATGGTCCCAAAATGTGTCAAAAATGTCTGACATAATGTCGTGGACACAATAAAAATCACTGATCGCCGCCATTACTAGTAAAAAAAAAAAAATATTAATAAAAATGCTAATAAAATGTTAATAAAAATAATATAAAACTATCCCCTATTTTGTAAATGCTCTAACTTTTGCGCAAACCAACCAATAATCGCTAATTGCAATTTTTTTTTTACCAAAAATATGTAGAAGAATACATATCGGCCTAAACTGAGGAAAAAAAAAGTTTTTATATATTTTTTGGGGATATTTAGTATAGCAAAAAGTAAAAAATATTGCACTTTTTTCAGAATTGTCGCTCTATTTTTGTTTATAGCGCAAAAAATAAAAACCGCAGGGGTGATCAAATACCACCAAAAGAAAGCTCTGTGGGAAAAAAAGGACGCCAATTTTGTTTGGGAGCCATGGCGCAATTGTCAATTAAATCAACGCAGATCCAAATCTCAAAAAGGGGCCTGGTCCTTTGGCTGCAAATTGGTCCGGGGCTTAAGTGGCTAATATGCATGCTTGTTCTATGACTTTGAAAGTACTAAAGCCAAAGACCGCAAAGCAACTAGGATGAGGTTGACAATGGCAGTCTGCATCTGTCAGCACAAATTTACTTTAAGGGTGCCTAAGAATGCTCCTTTAATTTAACCCCTTCCCGCCGAGCGTACGCAGATGTGCGTACTCGGCTTCCGGGGGGTATACCGGGATGATGGCCGCACCTGCAGGCATCATCCCGGTACTGTTTTTTTCAGCAGGCGATTGGCTATCCAGGCATAACAACCGATGCGGCTAAAAGCCGCTCGGCTGTTATGCCGGAGGAGTGGGAGGGGACGTCCCCCCTCCCGCCGCATCCCACCGCTGTTACCGGTGCTCCCGCTCGATCGGGAGCACCGATTCAAATTCCGCTGCCTCCAGCTGCTGGGCAGGGACTGGAATGAAGCCGTAATCAGCTTCGTTCCAGTCTCCTCATCGTAAACACGGAAGCGACGTCATGACGTCACTTCCCGTTTACTCGGCTGCCAATGGCGCCGGTTTAAAAAAAATATACGGTATTCCGAATCGCCGTTTTCGGCGATCTGAATACATTGAAGTGTAAAGGAGGGGTGGGGGGTCTTTGAGATCCCCGATCCCTCCATTAAGAGGACCTGTCACCACCTATTACTGTCAGAAGGGATGTTTACATTTCTTGTGACAGCAATAAAAGTGATCAATTTTCTTTTTTTTTTTTTTTTTTTTTTAAACAATTTAGTCATTTTAAAATAAATAAAATAAATAAAAAAAATAAAAAAAATTTTAAAGCGCCCGCCATCCCCGCGAGCTCGTGAAGCAAAGAAAACGCATACGGAAGTCGAGCCCGCGTATGTAAACGGTGTTCAAATCACACATGTGAGGTATCGCCGCGATCGTCAGAGCGAGAGCAATAATTCTAGCACTAGACCTCCTCTGTAACACTAACCTGGTAACCGTAAAAAAAATTTAAAGCGTCGCCTATTGAGATTTTTAAGTACCGTACTTTGTCGTCAATCCACAAGTGTGCGCAATTATAAAGTGTGACATGTTTGGTATCTATTTACTCGGCGTAACATCTTTCATATTACGCAAAAAAATTGGGCTAATTTTACTGTTTTTTTTTTTTTTTATTCATGAAAGTGTCCCTTTTCCCAAAAAGTTGCGTTTAAAACACCGATGTGCAAATACTGTGTGACATAAAATATTGCAACAATCGCCGTTTTATTCTCTAGAGTCTCTGCTAAAAAAATATATATAATGTTTGGGGGTTCCAAGTAATTTTCTAGCAAAAAATATGGATTTTAACTTGTAAACACCAAATTCCAAAAATAGGCTTAGTCATGAAAGGGTTAATCTTTCCTCATAGCTGAGGTTCTCCATGCCTCTGCCTCTCTATGCACCCTCTCCAGTTGTAGAAATCATGTTTGTGATTTGATGCCCAGTACTGAACTAAATACTCAACCTGAAGCCATATTATTTGTCAATAAAAGGCAAAACTACTAATGTGTGTCTGTCTCATTTCCTCTGAACTTTATATCTCTTTTAATATGTGAAAGTAGCTGCAGGTCTGTATTGCATACTAGGGTTGAGTCTATGAGCTACAAGGGCAGCCAGATGTTTCTCCATTTTGGTTCACCCAGTTGACTATCCTATCCCCCAATTTTAGCACAATATTAGCCCCTAAAAGCTAAATTTGCAAACCCACATTTTTAGCCTCCAGACTTTACATATATACACACACGGAACCTGATTTACCAAATAATTGCTCAATCACCCAGCGTGCCAAGGCCAGCATACGAACTGGAGACATCTTTCCCAAGTTTCAATACATTACAAATCTTTAGAGAGACCCTGTCACCAACCTACAAAACTGCAGGTAAAAGCACAGAACATCAGGCATTTTTGCTAAGAAAAACTGACCACTATAGGAAGAATACATTCCCTAGCGCAGTCACAGTTATCCCACCATCTTATTTTCTGGGAGTGTCTACGTTTTGCTGGCCCAGCTCCTTCACCCCTCACTTCCCTACATGACCTTTTATGTAGCTGCCAGGGGAGGAATCAAGGGGGATAATATGGACTTGGACTGTCACTTGACTCCGCTGAGGCTGAAGAAATCACATTGAAGATAACGGCGCTCAGCAGCAGTCTCAGGGCTTTCGTATGTCTACACAAGGAAGGTTTTTACAGGTAAAAAACACGCATATAATTTGTTAAATGCAAATATATTCCTTTACGAAGATTGTCAAAATGAAGGGTATGGTGGCAGTCTCTCTAATTATAAATTGATCATTCATTGTGAAACCTTTAAAGGGTAAGTGTACTTTTACATAAAATACACTTATCCTTAATACCAGCATACCAGATCTAAATACCCATGCTCCCTACCCTATATGAACATTTACAATTACCTAATTTGGAGCAAGTGCTAGGAATTTAGGTTATGCTTACACAGCTGCACAGTGATAGGCAGATGTGGCTGCTGGTAAGAATTGCTAGATTCTCATAGACAGTTCTCAATGCTTGTAAGCGTGGCCCTGATTTGCCGTAAAGTAACGACCATGCTAGCCAAGGGCACCTCCTACTATCATCCTGCAAAAGGAATGGGCTAAGGCATCAAACACCTGTAGCATGAAGGAACTCCACCATCCTGGTTACACTTCTAGCTTCCTCAATGTATGTCCCTTTAGGTGGGTTCTCCTATACTAGGCCTACACCCAAAGGGTTAACTTCCTAAGGCTTCAAGCTTGCATGATAGTATACTAAAGGTAAGCTTTTCTCAAAAAATGTCACCCCAAGCTCTACTGGATCAAGATTATAAGGGACCAAGTTAGCCCCACCTAAAATATCCAACCAGATAAGGAGTTTTCCATCCACCAGTAACACTGTACAGTTCAAGGTCAACTTTAACATAGGGTTGGCAACCAGCTCTTCCAATTTCCTCATTGTAGATGCTGTTAGGTTAACTTCCTAAAGCTACAAGCTTACATGGTAACATACGAAAGTTAAGCTCTTCTCATTGGCATATGCCCCAAGCTATACCGGCTCAAGATTATAAGAGATCAATCTAGCCCCCCCCCCCCCCCCCCACAAATATCCACCCAGAGAAATGTAGATAGGTACAGCCTGATGTTGCAGGCAGAAAGCAGTAAAGTCCAAGAGCAGTAACAGAAATATATAGTAACAAATGTTAAGCAATATATAACAGGCCCGGCAGTAGGCAACCCAACCAGGAAAATGAACAAAGTGAACAGCATTGAGACAGTAAAATGGAGATCCAGAGATGTCAACAGCCTCCACCACGAGGAGAAGAGTGCGGCCTGGCCAGTCTGTACCCAAAAGAAGGTTTTCCAGAGGGTTGGCATGGTCACTGCACTTTCCCTACTACTCTGGAACCTTTCCCTGGCTCTAAGTGCTGTCCCTGTTAGATGGGTGACCCTTTCATACTCTAGCCACTTGCAAAATGTACATCAAATCCCAGAGCTAGGGTCTTAAATAGACTCTGCCTGACCCAAGATGGCTGCCAAAGTCACATGGGATGCCAGAAACCAGTTGGATAGCTGCCTTCCTGTGACCAAGGAATCCATAGAGGAACTAGGGTTCTCTCGACTCCAGTCCCTACCCAACTGCATTGCTGCTGACAAGAGCCACCTGCAGGGGAGAAAATAGACTGCACCTGCCTACAGAAGGAAGGAACTTTCCTAAAAGGGGTACTAACCCCTGCTTACACTCTGCCTGCACACTGTGTGAACAGCACTTACTTGTCCACAATGACTCTCAGATTTGTATTTTGTAGAAACCAATGGCCAATGCCACCACTTTTCATGGCTCAGCTGAGCTGTTACATAGAGCCTCCAGAGCATCCGGGGGTCAGCATTTCTGTGAAGCTTTGGATGTACATAAACTGGCCACAGCTGTGGTCATAGCAAAAAGTGCTGCCACCTCTGAACACGGCAAACTGTCTGCTACATGAAGCCTTGTGACCGTAGCCTAAGCCTTTGGATCAAGTTTTCTATTTCCTAGAGATCTACAAACTACGACCTTCCAGCTGTTGCGGAACTACACGTCCCATGAGGCATTGTTGCGGAACTACACGTCCCATGAGGCATTGTAAAACTCTGACATTCACAGATATGACTAGGCATGATGGGAACTGTAGTTCCTAAACAACTGGAGGGCCATAGTTTGGAGAGCCCTGCGAGATGATCCCTATAGACTTCTCCACATAAAGTTGACCCCATAGAAGTCTATGTGCCACCTGATTCCATTAATTATGAATCTGCTTTCATGGCAGAAGGACCTTTTATATCAGAGTATGAAAAAACATACAAAGTCTGAGGTTAAATCAGTCCAACTTACTTTGCTTCTAACAAAAATATATTATTTTGTTCGACTGTCCATTAGATACTTAAAAGAGAACCGTCTCAACTATAATAATATTGTAATAACTATAAAAAGGCCAATTGGCAATTCAGTAATTGAACTGCTTTGGGGGAACTGTCCCTATAATAAGCAGAATTCAATTTTTGCAGAACATTGTCTGCCGCATGAAAACAAAAATCCTTTGATACCAGAGACATTTTCCCTTGAAGTAAAAGCTAAAAATAATTGTTTATTAAAGCCGGAGTGCTTTGTTAAAGTTGTACAGATCTGATACAGTTTAGAATCCAATTTCTCAGGGAGCGGACTCAGGACAAAAAGAAAAATCGTGTTTCGGCAGAAAATTACTACCAAGCAAGAATGACTCTCTCGTTGTTATAGTAAGGACATTAGGAGCAATAAAATCCCCCCGTTATTAGGAGTTAAAGCTGAACTAAAGGCGAACAGATAGATAAGTTGTTGAAATAACTGCCAAAGGATTCGTCATTTTTGGTGACCTATGAACTTTTGCCAGACAGCCCAGCCTGATGGTAATGCCACATTTTCTGTTAAAGATGAGGGATACCTTCCTGCCCCCAGCCTGCTGATTGGACAATGTACAATGGATAGCTGATAAGTCATCAGCTCCACTCACTCTACTCTCTCCTCCTGTCAGTGTGTACCATAAAGTGATATTAAAGCTTTATTTTTATTTTTAATGAAAATAATAAACATGTTATACTTGCCTGCTGTGGGAACTGGTATTGCACAGAGCAGCCTAGTTCTTTCTCTTTCCGGGTCCCCCGCAGTAGGGGCTCCTGACTCCTCCTCTTTAGAGAGTGCCCCATAGAAAGTGGGTTTCTATGGGACACTCATGCAGGCTTGCTCCTTAGCCACCCTGTCTGCATCTATTGACACAAACTGGGCAAATTGGCCCTGTCCCCGCTCCTTCAGCACAGAATTTGATTGAGAGCAGTGGGAGCCAGTGGCTCCCACTGCTCTCAATCTGCCCAGTGAGAAGGGAGAGAGCGCAGAGAGCCGGGCTCAGGTAAGTGGGGCTGGGGGGATCCCCTGGCACAGAAGGCCCTTTACCTTAAAGTGATACTAAACCCACAACAGTAAAATCAGTCTGTATATGCAATAAAGCATGCTTGTTATACTCACTGTGAAACCTAAGGGGTTAATCCTCCGCTTTGTGTAAAAAGGCTGTTTGATCCTGTATGTACAGATCCTCCTCTCTTTCCACTGACTCCAGAACAGGTCTGGATAGTACAGAGCCTTTGGAGTCAGTCTGCACATGCGCAGTTTGGTGTGTACTGCTAGGGAGTTTTTTGGGGGGGTTTTTCTTGGAAGAGTGCATGTGATCAGCACAGGGCCAATCAGCACTCTCCAGACAGGGGGTCAGGGGTCCTGGATCCTGATAGGACAGCTCAGTGCAGTATGAAAAATCCTCCTACAAGCTATAACCAGGAACTGATAGAAGTCACAAGACTGCTATATACTGCTGATGAGAAAGGGTATTTAGCAGTTTATATTTACTAAAACTATTGCATTCCCATGTTCTGTACTGTGGGAGACCAGATGTAGTGAATGCAGGCTCCTGGGTTCAGTAACACTTTAATGCGGAGCATGCATTAAGGTAAAAAAAAGTTTCAGTCTTTGCAACCACTAGAAGCACATGTGCAGGCAGTAGTGTCTGCTTGGTTCTAAGTACTGCTCCTCCTTCTCCCTGTCTGAGTGCTGCAGTTTTAATAAAATTTCTACCTGGTGATCCTGCCATGAAGGTCCCTGTTCAGGCACTTCATATTATATGGTGACCTTGTTTAATGTTACACCAATACTTCACACACACAGCCACGTTACACCCATATATCCTGTTTAGGGATGAGCCGAACACCCCCCAGTTCGGCTCGCACCAGAACATGCGAACAGGCAATAAATTAGTTTTATTTAGTCTATGGGACTCAAACATGAAAAATCGAAAGTGCTAATTTTAAAGGCTTATATGCAAGTTATTGTCATAATAAGTGTTGGGGGACCCGGGTCCTGCCCCAGGGGACATGTATCAATGCAAAAAAAAGTTTTAAAAACGGACGTTTTTTCGGGAGCAGTGACGGAAACCTGCATTCAGGACCGAACTGCCAACTCATGGGGCCGCTTAGGCAATAGAGGATCATAGGTCCCCCTTGGTCTCCACACTCAAGCCACACCTGCACAGGAAGACACTGGAGGGAGAACGCGCACACACACAGGGGGACACTGGAGGGAGAACATACACACAGGGGGGCACTGAAGGGAGAACGCACACACACACACACAGGGGGATAATGGAGGGAGAACACGCACACACGGGGACACTGGAGGGAGAAAGCACACACACAGGGGGACACTGGAGGGAGAACATACACACAGGGGGGCACTGAAGGGAGAACGCACACACACACACACAGGGGGATAATGGAGGGAGAACACGCACACACGGGGACACTGGAGGGAGAAAGCACACACACAGGGGGACACTGGAGGGAGAACATACACACAGGGGGGCACTGAAGGGAGAACGCACACACACACACAGGGGGATAATGGAGGGAGAACACGCACACACGGGGACACTGGAGGGAGAAAGCACACACACAGGGGGACACTGGAGGGAGAACGCACACACACAGGGGGACACTGGAGGGGGAACGCACACACACAGGGGGACACTGGAGGGGGAACGCACACACACACAGGAGGACACTGAAGGGAGAACGCACACACACACAGGGGGATAATGGAGGGAGAACACGCACACACACACGGGGACACTGGAGGGAGAAAGCACACACACACACACAGGGGGACACTGGAGGGAGAACGCACACACACAGGGGGACACTGGAGGGGGAACGCACACACACACAGGAGGACACTGGAGAGAGAACACACACAGGAGGACACTGGAGAGAGAACACACACAGGAGGACACTGGAGAGAGAACACACACAGGGGGACACTGGAGAGAGAACACACACAGGGGGACACTGGCGAGAGAACACACACAGGGGGACACTGGCGAGAGAACACACACAGGGGGACACTGGAGAGAGAACACACACAGGGGGACACTGGAGAGAGAACACACACAGGGGGACACTGGAGAGAGAACACACACAGGGGGACACTGGAGAGAGAACACACACAGGGGGACACTGGAGGGAGAGCACACACACACAGGGGGGCACTGGAGGGAGAACACACACACACACACAGGACACTGGAGAGAGAACACACACAGGGGGACACTGGAGGGAGAGCACACACACACAGGGGGACACTGGAGGGAGAACACACAGGGGGACACTGGAGGGAGAACACACACACAGGGGGACACTGGAGGGAGAGCACACACACAGGGGGACACTGGAGGGAGAGCACACACACAGGGGGACACTGGAGGGAGAACAGACACACACAGGGGGACACTGGAGGGAGAACAGACACACACAGGGGGACACTGGAGGGAGAACAGACACACACAGGGGGACACTGGAGGGAGAACAGACACACACAGGGGGACACTGGAGGGAGAACAGACACACACAGGGGGACACTGGAGGGAGAACAGACACAGAGGGACAATGGAGGGAGAACACACACAGGGGGACACTGGAGGGAGAACGCACACACAGGGGGACATTGGAGGGAGAACGCACACACAGGGGGACATTGGAGGGAGAACACACACACACAGGGGGACACTGGAGGGAGAACACACACACACAGGGGGACACTGGAGGGAGAACACACACACACAGGGGGACACTGGAGGGAGAACACACACACAGGGGTACACTGGAAGGAGAACCCCCACACACACACAGAGACACGGAGCGAGGAAATGCACACACAGGGGGACACTAGAGGGAGAACACACACACAGGGGGACACTGGAGGGAGAACACACACACAGGGGGACACTGGAGGGAGAACACACACACAGGGGGACACTGGAGGGAGAACACACACACAGGGGGACACTGGAGGGAGAACACACACACAGGGGGACACTGGAGGGAGAACACACACACAGGGGGACACTGGAGGGAAAATGCACACACACAGGGGGACACTGGAGGGAGAACCCACACACACAGGGGTACACTGGAGGGAGAACCCACACACACAGAGGGACACGGAGGGGGGAAATGCACACACAGGGGGACACTAGAGGGAGAACAGACACAGGGGGACACTGGAGGGAGAGCACACACAGGGGGACACTGGAGGGAGAGCACACACAGGGGGACACTGGAGGGAGAGCACACACACAGGGGGACACTGGAGGGAGAACACACACACAGGGGGACACTGGAGGGAGAACACACACACAGGGGGACACTGGAGGGAGAGCACACACACAGGGGGACACTGGAGGGAGAACACACACACAGGGGGACACTGGAGGGAGAACACACACAGGGGGACACTGGAGGGAGGGCACACACACACAGGGGGACACTGGAGGGAGGGCACACACACACACACAGGGGGACACTGGAGGGAGAACACACACACAGGGGGACACTGGAGGGAGAACACACACACAGGGGGACACTGGAGGGAAAATGCACACACACAGGGGGACACTGGAGGGAGAACACACACACAGGGGGACACTGGAGGGAGAACACACACACAGGGGGACACTGGAGGGAGAACACACACACACAGGGGGACACTGGAGGGAGAACACACACACAGGGGGACACTGGAGGGAAAATGCACACACACAGGGGGACACTGGAGGGAGAACCCACACACACAGGGGTACACTGGAGGGAGAACCCACACACACAGAGGGACACGGAGGGGGGAAATGCACACACAGGGGGACACTAGAGGGAGAACAGACACAGGGGGACACTGGAGGGAGAACACACACAAGGGGACACTGGAGGGAGAACACACACAGGGGGACACTGGAGGGAGAGCACACACAGGGGGACACTGGAGGGAGAGCACACACAGGGGGACACTGGAGGGAGAGCACACACAGGGGGACACTGGAGGGAGAGCACACACACAGGGGGACACTGGAGGGAGAGCACACACACAGGGGGACACTGGAGGGAGGGCACACACACAGGGGGACACTGGAGGGAGGGCACACACACAGGGGGACACTGGAGGGAGGGCACACACACAGGGGGACACTGGAGGGAGGGCACACACACAGGGGGACACTGGAGGGAGGGCACACACACACAGGGGGACACTGGAGGGAAAATGCACACACACAGGGGGACACTGGAGGGAGAACGCGCACACACACACAGGGGGACACTGGAGGGAGAACGCACACACACAGGGGGACATTGGAAGGAGAACGCACACACACAGGGGGACATTGGAGGGAGAACACACACAGGGGGACACTGGAGGGAGAACACACACACAGGGGGACACTGGAGGGAGAACCCACACACACAGAGGGACACGGAGGGGGGAAATGCACACACAGGGGGACACTAGAGGGAGAACACACACAGGGGGACACTGGAGGGAGAACACACACAGGGGGACACTGGAGGGAGAGCACACACAGGGGGACACTGGAGGGATAGCACACAGGGGGACACTGGAGGGAGAGCACACACAGGGGGACACTGGAGGGAGAGCACACACAGGGGGACACTGGAGGGAGAGCACACACAGGGGGACACTGGAGGGAGAGCACACACAGGGGGACACTGGAGGGAGAGCACACATAGGGGGACACTGGACGGAGAACACGCACACAGGGGGACACTGGAGGGAGAACACACACAGGGGGACACTGGAGGGAGAACGCACACACACAGGGGGATACTGGAGGGAGACCACATACAGGGGGACACTGGAGGGAGAACCTACACACACAGGGGGACACTGGAGGGAGAACACACACACATCTGAACAAATTAATGGGGTTGGCAACTACATGGCAAATGAGGTTTAATGTGGAAAATTTTAAAATAATGCATTTGGGTGGCAAAAATATGAATGCAATCTATACACTGGGGGGAGAACCTCTGGGGGAATCTAGGATGGAAAGAACCTGGGGGGTCCTAGTAGATGATAGGCTCAGCAATGGCATGCAATGCCAAGCTGCTGCTAACAAAGCAAACTGAATATTGACATGCATTAAAAAGGGGATTAACGCCAGAGATAAAACAATAATTCTCCCGCTCTACAAGACTCTGGTCCAGCCGCACCTGGAGTATGCTGTCCAGTTCTGGGCACCAGTTCTCAGGAAGGATGTACTGGAACTGGGGAGAGTCCAGAGAAGGGCTAACAAGGGTAAACTAATAAAGGGTCTGGAGGATATTAGTTATGAGGAAAGGTTACGAGCGCTGAAATTATTCTCTTTAGAGAATTATTTGATTTTAATGTACAAATACCATACTGGTGACCCCACAAAAGGAATAAAACTTTTAAGCGTAAGGGAATTTAATAAGACACGTGACCATTCACTAAAATTAGAAGAAAGGCGGTTTAACCTTAAACTGCGTAGAGGGTTCTTTACTGTAAGAGCGGCAAGGGTGTGGAATTCCCTTCAACAGGCAGTGGTCTCAGCGGGGGGCATCGATAATTTCAAAAATCTATTAGATAAGCACCTAAACGACCACAACATACAGGGATATACACTAATAGTGACATATAATCACACACATAGGTTGGACTTGATGGACTTGTGTCTTTTTTCAACCTCGCCTACTATGATAAAACGAATGATCCAAATTGATTTGGATCCATTCACATTATTCTAGTGAGCGTAGTGTGAATATTCTAATAAGATTCTTTTTGTATTGGGGTTGAACTTGGGAGACCATTTTTTTAATTTGTATGTGTGCGGCCCAACAAAAAGTTAATTCGGAATGGGTTAATTAATTTACTTAATAGCACAACAAATGAATATGTATTAATTTGAATTCATTCATTTTATTCAGATGAGAGTAGTGCATTAGTCTTTGGTTCCTGGATAATCAGCCGATCCTTTTTCTATACCATTTTTCATTGTTATAAAAAATGCAATACGCATGAAATGGAAACATATGGCAATAAATTCAGTAAGGTATAAAAGTGAAATAAAATGATTACTACTTATTGTGTTTGGGTTGGATGGAGGTGGATCCATCAGAATCTTCGAATTATAACATGTCAAATAAATCCGAAATAAATTTTGTTCTATTAGTTACTTTCGGATGCACGCGATTCCAGCCAATATCGTCCAATCAGCTCATTTCATTTCTCTTTGTGGGTTGGGCTAGCAGGGATGACTCAGGGTGCAAAAGTAATCTTCCAAAATAACAAATTCAGATGTTAAAACAAATATAGGCAACCTTCCGAAATAAAAAAAAGAATAAGGGCCGGTTCACACTGCAGGCGCGGCGAGGCGTCTCCGACTTGCCTCGCCGCGACCTCAGCGGCGACTTGCAGAGGACTTCTGTATAGAAGTCAATGCAAGTCGCCCCCGAAGTCGCCCAGAAGTAGTACAGGAACCTTTTTTCTGAGTCGGAGCGACTCGAGTCGCTCCTCTCAGAACGGTTCCATTGTACAGAACGGGGGCGACTTGCGGGAGCGAGGCGAGTCGTGTCGCCTCGCATCGCCCGCTGTGTGAACCGGCCCTAACTGAGCTTCCGAAAATACAAATTGTGTCATGGTTATGCAGTGATCTTCCTGTTTGCTTACCTCCCCTCATGTGTTCAGACTAAGAGGCCAGCCACTTCCACCTGGTGGATTTTATAACCTCTCCTCTAAGCATGGCTCCACCCCAGGCCCTATCAGGGAACCTTATATTAACCTGTGCACTGCAAGCCAACAGTGCTGATAAACCATTGTGTATTCCTTTGTGTGTTTAGCTTCCTGTTACCTGCTGTGTGCGCTTCTGTTGCTCTGTTACTGGCATGTCTTTGACTATCCCTGTTTGCCTGTGATCCTGACCTTTTGGCGTGTCCCTGACTATTCTTGTCTGCTTGTGGCCCCGACCTTGGCTTTGTCCCTCACCATCCCTATCCTCCTGTTGCCTACTGTGGGTGTGAGCTGGGGGACCCTGGGGGTTGCGACCTGGAGCCAGTTGCAGCCAAGTCCATCCTCACCACTCGAGGCTCTGGTGAACACCTGCTGGCTCTTAGACTCCGCGCCCCAGGGAATCTTGCGCTCTAACCCCGGTGGGACCTGTCTCCCGTCCGCAGCAGTCAGCCGTAGGGTCCACAACCTTGCAGTGCACTCCTGATCTCTACGGTGTGCATCTGTCACCTCGCCTCAAGGTGACCTGACAAATTGATTCTTAAAAATTTAATATATACTCGAGATAATGAAAATATTCCAAAAATGAATCATTCTAACATAACGAATATGACGAAACAAAGTGATTTACTTAACAAATAAAATTGTAACAAAAAAAAAAATTCTGTCCCGCACATCTCTACCACAAACCACTTCCTGCCCCTTATCTAAATCCCCCCCTTTTTTTTATTAAGTCTGTATGGGGCTCTGTTTGCACAGCTGCATCATCCAATGTTGACTAAAGCCTCATACACACGATCAGACTTTGTACAAACTTTCCCGTGGATTTTTGTGCAAAGGGCGTCGGCCGTAAACTTGTATTGCATACACGCGGCAGGACTTTTTCAGCCAACTTTCACCAAATCGTGTGGTTTTTCTGCTCTTTACCACCACCTTTGGTCAACTTCTGTATTGTTGTCTGATCTTTTGCATTGGTTCTGAGCATGCATGTTTGTACTGTGTACAAAAGTCTGATGGTTTTCTGTACACACGATCAGACTTTCCAATGGAGCGTACACACGGTTGGATGTTGCTCCAAAACAGCTAATTTGCATGTTTGTTGTCAAAAAGTCATATTGTGTGTATGGGCCTTAACAGATCTACAAATCCTATCTGCCCCTTCAGCAGCAGGGTGGTGATGTCAATGCAATTTTAGTCCACTTCCTTAAGCCCCAAAACCTAGGGCTGGAGGCAACCATTGCAAGAGCCAGTGCATTTCACCTGCAATGCAGTAATTGCAGGTATAATGCTTTATAGGCTTCTATGCAACAAAAAAAAAGTAAATGTATATTGATTGTAAGATCAATTTTGCTGTGTTTGCTACTTCTTTGCAAAAAAGAAAAAAAGTGGACCGATCTTTTAACCACTTGCTGACCACGCTATAGCCAAATTATGACTACAGCGTGGACGGCTAGTTCTGGGAGGCCATCATACATAGTTACATAGTAGGTGAGGTTGAAAAAAGACACAAGTCCATCAAGTCCAACCTATGTGTGTGATTATATGTCAGTATTACATTGTATATCCCTGTATGTTGTGGTCATTCAGGTGCTTATCCAATAGTTTTTTTTAAATGATCGATTCTCCCCGCTGAGACCACCACCTGTGGAAGGGAATTCCACATGCTTGTTGCTCTTACAGTAAAGAACCCTCTACGTAGTTCAAGGTTAAACCTCTTTTCTTCTAATATTATATATGATTACATATGATGCTGGGAGTGGGCAGCATGCTTTGTAATCACTGCTGATCACAGATCGGGGTAAATAGCCAGTCAGCAGCTCTTTATCAAGTGATCATCTGTGTCCAATCAATGCTGATCACAGATGTAAATAGAAGCCAGTTATCAACACTCCTTTCCTCATGCTGACATGCATGAGGAGAGGAGAAAAGAGCCAATAACCAGCTTCTCTAAAAGGCACATGAACACTGATAATCAGGGCACTGATTATCAGATTCCTGATTATCAGTACAGTCTCAACAGTGTTGCCAATCAGTGACGCCTATCAGTCCCCATCAGTGCCTCCTATTAGTGCCTCCTCATTAGTGCCGCCTAACAGTGCCTATCAGTGTCACCTATCAGTGCCCATCAGTGCCGCCTATCAGTGCAGTCTCATCAGCGCACATCAGTGAAGGAGAAAAATTGCCTGTTTCCAAAATTTTAAAGCAAACTATGAAAATGTTTTTTTTTTCCTTTAAATGTTCGGTCTTTTTTTTAAAATGTTCTGTAAGGTTTTTGTCCCCTGATGAAGTCACCTGACCATGATGATACGCGTTGGGACAGATAGGCACCCGAAGTGACAACAGCATGTTAGCTCCCAGCTCATGGTACACAGATTGTAAACCTGTTTTGAGATGTGAGTAAATGAGCTGTTTTTAAACAAAAAATTGTTCAACTTTTATACTACACTATCCGGAATCCTCCTCCTTCTTCTTTCCTGCACACTGTACATACACCAATCAGGAGAGGGACGCCATTGCCGTTATTGGCTTTAAGGGAGCAGATACTCATCACCGGATTGAGAGTGTCTTATCAGGATAAAGATGGTTCCCTGTATGCTTGCCACCTATCAGTGCCACCTATCAGTGCCCATCAGTGCCGCCTATCAGTGAAGTCTCATCAGCGCACATCAGTGAAGGAGAAAAATTACCTGTTTCCAAAATGCTACAACAAACTATGAAAACTTTTTTTTTTCTTAGATGTTCGGTCTTTTTTAATTTATTGAGCAAAAAATAAAAACACCAGCGGTGATTAAATACCATTAAAAAGAAAGCTCTATTTGTGTGAAAAAAAAAATTATTACAAATTTAATTTGGGTACAGTAATTGTCATTTAAAGTGTGAGAGCACTGAAAGCTGAAAATTGGCCTGGGCAGGAAGGGGGTGAAAGTGCCCTGTAGGCAAGTGGTTAAGTAAATGCGCTGGTGTGCATACACGGTGAACTTTTACCAACGCGGCGAGCAAAAAAATACGAGAATTTCATTTTGGCTTTTGTGATTCCTGCATATTACCATTAAACCTAAATGTTAATTTTACTTAACAGGGACTCCTTTAACCTCTTTACAGATAATCTTCTAGCTGGTAGTCCCCAACCCTCACTGGCACACACAGTCATTTTGTTTCATGTAGAGCTTCTCTTTCATTCGTTTATTCTCTGAACTTGTCTGATGGAGGCAAGTAAAGCCTTCGCAGCAGCACCATGGACAGGGCCTCTTGGCACAGCCCCTACTGCTATGCATACATACAGTAGATTTTGCTTTCCGCTCTTAGTGCCTGCGCTCTGTACTCCCAGGGCCATGCTCTGTCAGGTTTTGTTTTTAATTGTACTACCCAAGGCAATCAAACTGCACATAGGCAGCCCACAACCTGACCTCAGACAGCAATGTTTAGGGTCATCTTCATTTGACTGAGCCAGAGCAACACAGATGCATCACACTCGCCACCCACTTTATTAGATAGACCTGTTCAATTGCTTGGTAACATAAATTGCTAATCAGCCAATCGCATGGCAGCAACTCAATGCATTTGGGCATCTAGGTGTTGTGAAGACAGCTTTCTGAAGTTCAAACCGAGCATCAGAGTTGGGAAGGAAGGGGATTTAAGTGACTTTGAACGTGGCATGGTTGTTGGTGCCAGACGGGCTGGTCTGAGTATTTAGAAAAAACTGCTGATCTACTGGGATTTTCACACACAATCATCTCTTGGGTTAACAGAGAATGGTCCGAAAAAGGGAAAATATCCAGTGAGCGGAAGTTGTGTGGAAGAAAATGCCTTGTTGATGTCAGAGGTCAGAGGAGCATGGGCAGACTGTTCCAGATGATAAAAAGGCAACAGTACCTCAAATAAGCACTCATTACAACCAAGGTATGCAGAATATCATCTCTGAATGTATAACACTTTGAACCTTGAAACAGAAGGGCTACAGCAGCAGAAGACCACACCACTCCTGTCAGCTAAGAACAGGGAACTGACGCTATAATTTGCCTAGGCTCACCAAAAAATTGGACAATAGAAGATTGGAAAAACGTTTTCATAACGATGACTGTGTGTGTGTAGGATGGAGTGAGTGTCCCGTGCCATTCGGGACTGTTGGCAACTATGGGTATCATGGTAAACATCATCACATTTAAAGGACAAAAGAGACAAACCAGAGGCTGCCCCCACTCGGCCACTGGTCTCTGGTTTGTTTTTTTTGTCCATAGTAAGCTGCGTACACACGGGTGGACTGTCTGGCCAACTTAGTCCGTCGAAACACATTTCAGCGGACAGTCCGCTCGTGTGTGGACTTCAGCTGACTTTTTCAGCGTGCAGTCTGGCGGACTAAGTATTTTGGAATTTCCGTAATATTGTCCGTCGTACTTTTTTTCAGCGGACAATCCGCTCGTGAGTAGGCTAGTTCGACGGACTAAGTATGGCGCATGCTCAGAAAGGATTTACACGGCGAAAGGTTGCATTGCTGTGTATTGGACTTCCTATTTCTAGTCCCGTCGTACGTGCTGTACACGTCATCGCGCAAACTTTCGACGGACTGTTTTGCATCCGTGTGTGGTCAAGTCCGTTCATTCGAAAGTAGGACGGACTGTCCGTCGGATTGTCTGACGGACTAAGTTGGCCATACAGTCCGCCCGTGTGTACGCGGCTTTAGGATGCTGGTACCCCCTTAATCTTGATGTGCAACCAAATTCATTTAAGACCTTTATACTTTTAATATATTTAAAGGAACTGAATAAATGTAACACGGACCATATGACAAATACAGTAAATTAGTACTAAGAATTGGTGTAGTACCCCTACCGATGTCCGAAGGCATGGTGGCACCTCTGGAGGTAGGGGTAGGCCAACACTGAATCCCAGGGCTGAGTCCATGGCTAAGGTGAGTGGCTGAGAAAGAACATTGGGTGTCAGTCACTTTAGAAGATTTATTGAACAACACACAAATAAGTGAAGGTTAGGTATTCCCAGATACCCTAGTAGAAAACTAAAATACTTTTTCCATGTCCAGCTTTACAGTGTCAGAAACTTTAAGCCGACCTGGAAACACTGAAAGTATCATTGAAGCTAATTCAAAGACTTCAAAGAATTCACTATTTCTTAGGCTCTATGCATCTTCCCAGAGAGAGTCAGGCCCTTACTAAGAAACCAGCATCCTTCCATGGCTTCTTTCAAGATGGTCACATCCTGGCCTTCAATCTTGGCAAAGCTTTCCCTGAATAGCCTTTCAGACGACTTCAAGCCTAGCTCCTCATTCAGCACCGGTCAGGCCCCACACAGCCTACACAGTCTAATAGCAGAGCTCAATACAGCTGCACCCCCAACCCCCCCCCCAAACTGAGGAGAACGATCACAAGGCCTGTCACAGATATTTACAGTATCTCACAAAAGTGAGTACACCCTCACATTTTTGTAAATATTTTATTATATCTTTTCATGTGACAACACTGAAGAAATGACACTTTGATACAATGTAAAGTAGTGAGTGTACAGCTTGTATAACAGTTTACATTTTCTGTCCCCTCAAAATAATTCAACACACATCCATTAATGTCTAAACCATTGGCAACAAAAGTGAGTACACCCCTAAGTGAAAATGTCAAAACTGGGCCCAAAGTGTCAATATTATGTAAGGCCACCATTATTTTCTTAACCTTCTTGGGCATGGAGGTCACCAGAGCTTCACAGTTTGCCACTGGAGTCTTCTTCCCCTCCTCCATGACGACATCACGGAGCTGGTGAATGTCAGAGACCTTGAACTCCTCCCTTTCCTGTATGAGGATGCCCCACACATGCTCAACAGGGTTTAGGTCTGGAGACATGCTTGGCAAATCCATCACCTTTACCCTCAGATTCTTTAGCAAGGCAGTGGTCACCCTATATAAATCTGCCCTTCTAAAATACAATTCCTGCCTACATGCTGCCAAACAAGCCTACTTGGTCTCTCTTGTTAAAACTTTGTCATCCAGGCTCTTCTCAACCTTTAACTCTCTGCTTCGTCCCCCACCCCTTCTACCCACTAACTGCCCAAGAGATTCCCAATCTCTTCAAAGACAAGATTGATGCAATTCTTGTGGACACCTCCACTGTGTGTACATCTTCCCCACCCAACATACCTTGCCTAATGGCACATTCAACACTCTCTCGTTTGAACTGGCTACTACTGAAGAGGTTACAAAACTTTTCTCAGATGCCCAACTAACTAATTGTCCATTGGATCCAGTTCCCTACTACTACTACGGTCACCCTCTTCTTCTATCCTATGCTCCCTCACTCACATCTTCAATCTCTCCCTCTCTAGTGGCACCTTCCCCTCCCCTCTAAAACATGTGCAGATCACTCCCATACTTAGAAAGCCCTCACTGGACCCCACCAACCTAAACAAGTTAAGAACAATCTCATTGCTCCCATTCACCTCTAAACTTCTAGAACTCGTAGTCTACAACTGTCTTAGCTTCTACCTCAGTGAAAATAACCTTCTTGACCCCTTACAGTCCGGCTTTCGCTCGCAGTACTCCACGGAACCTGCCTTACTAAAATTCACTAACGATTTACTAACTGCTAAAACCAACAGCCAGCACTCCATACTCCTACTACTTGACCTCTCTGCGGCCTTTGATACTGTTGACCACCAGCTCCTTCTCAATAAACTACATTCCCTTGGCCTCCGAGATTCTGCTCTATCCTGGTTCTCTGCCTATCTATCACAGTGCTCCTTCGGTGTCACCTACAAATCTGTCTCCTCCTCTCCTTTGCCCCCGTCTGTGGGGGTCCCCCAAGGCTCTGTTCTTGGATCCCTTCTCTTCTCTATCTACACCTCCTCCCTTGGTCATTTGATAACCGCTCACAGCTTCCAATACCACTTATACGCCAATGACACCCAAATCTATCTGTCTACTCCACATCTCACTCCTTCAGTCTCCTCTTGCATTACTAACTGACATATCAGCATGGATGTTGCACCACTTCCTTAAACTAAATCTCTCTAAAACGGAGCTATTAATATTTCCCCCCACCCGTGCTCCCCCTCCATGACTTTTCCATCAAAATCCACAATGCAACTATCAGTCCCCCCTCACGCCAGGGTACTCGGTGTAATCCTAGACTCTGACTTGTTATTTCAGACCCAAGTCCAGTCATTGTCAAAAATTTGTAGACTTCACCTCCGTATCATCTTTAAAATCCGCCCCTTTTTAACAAATGAAACCACCAAGCTCCTCATTCACTCCGTTGTTATCTTTCGCCTTGACTATTGCAACTCCCTTCTCATTAGCCTGCCTCTCCATAAGCTATCCTCTCTTCAGTCTATCATGAATGCTGCTGCCAGACTTATCCACCTTACCAACTGCTCAGTGTCTGCCAACCCTCTTCTCCAATCCCTACACTGGCTCCCAATCATCCAGTGAATTAAATAAAAAAAAAACAGCTACAAAATACAAAGCCATTCACAACTCTGCCCCGAGCTACATCACCAATCTTGTCTACAAATATCACCCAAATCGCCCTTTCCGCTCTTCTCAAGACCTTCTACTCTCAAGCTCTCTCATCTCCTCCTCCCATGCTCGTCTCCAGGATTTCTTCAGAACCTCTCCCATCCTCTGGAACTCGCTACCTCCACTATCCCCTACTCTTGCTACCTTCAGGCGATCCCTGAAAACTCACCTCTTCAGGAAAGTCTCCAACTAATCTTCTACCACTTTCATCAGCTCATTCCCCACAGTTACAACCTTTTGTACCACCTTCCCCACCCTATTAGATTGTAAGCTCTTCTGAGCAGGGCCCACTTAATCCTCTTGTATTTTATTGTATTATAACTGTATTGTCTTCTTTTTATATTGTAAACTGCTGCGTAAACTGTTGGCGGTGTATTTGGGGTCGTTATGTTGGAATACTCCCCTGCGGCCCTGTCTCCGAAGGCAGGGAAACATGCTCTGCTTCAGTATGTCACAGTACATGTTGGCATTCATAGTTCCCTCAATGAACTGTAGCTCCCCAGTGTCGGCAGCAGTCATGCAGCCCCAGACCATGACACTCCCACCACCATGCTTGACTGTAGACAAGACACACTTGTCTTTGTACTCCTCACCTGGTTGCCACCACACACGATTGACACCATCTGAACCAAATAAGTTTATCTTGGTCTCATCAGACCACAGGACATGGTTCCAGTAATCCATGTCCTTAGCCTGCTTGTCTTATGAAAACTGTGGGCTTTCTTGTGCATCATTTTTAGAAGAGGTTTCCTCCTGGGATGACAGCCATGCAGACCAATTTGATGCGTTGTGCGGCATATGGTCTGAGCACTGACAGGCTGACCTCATATGTCTATTTCCCAAAGACAGCCTCTGAATATGATGCTGATCACGTGCACACAACTTTTTGGTCGACCACAGCATACAGGGATATACAATGTAATACTGACATATAATCACACACATAGATTGGACTTGATGGACTTGTGTCTTTTTTCAACCTCACCAACTATGTAACTATGGCGAAGCCTGTTCTGAGTGGAACCTGTCCTGTTAAACTGCTGTATGGTCTTGGCCACTGTGCTGCAGCTCAGTTTCAGGGTCTTGACAATCTTCTTATAGCCTAGGCCACCTTTATGTAGGGCAACGATTTTATTTTTTCAGATCCTCAGACAGTTCTTTGCCATGAGGTGCCATGTTGAGCTTCCAGTGACCAGTATGAGAGAGTGAGAGCGATAACACCAAATTGAACACAACTGCCCCCCATTCACACCTGAGACCTTGTAACACTAATGAAGGAAATATAAATATTCATAGCACGGTCTTGTTACAAATCTCATACTATGGCCAGTGTGCCAGTGAAACCTACTGGCAGCAGTGAGAAATCACAACCCAACTGAGCTTAGGGAATGACCAAGTGAAAAACTGTACTATCAGCCTGGGCTAACTACCTCTCAGACAAAAACTAAATTTAGGCAATAGCCTCTGTTTAAGACAGGTAGCTACACTGGCTTTCTCATTGAAGCACTGGAAATTTGTATGCTGGGTAAAAGACTACGACATGGTCAGGGGAATACAGACAGCTTATGGGCTTTATAAGCATTGGAAATTCTTTGAAGATGGAAACTGGAAAATCAATCAATGCTTTATTAATATACCCCTTAATATACAGTATGTGTGTGTTCTCTTATGTAGTCTGAACTCGATTACTGGGTTAGTTTAGAAAGCTTTTCATTCCAAAACCCCTGGAAAGTTCAATCACCTTCTCTCCTTATATTCGGGTCAATGCAGCTCTTAGCAGATGGAGATTTTATCAGAGGGGCTGTGCGTGTAATTGCTATCATCTCACCAGGCTGGATATTACTCCCTCAAGGTTATACAAAGGTTTAGATGCTGTGCGGTGTTGCTTGTTTTCACAGACTTATTTTAGACAGGTTTGAGGAACTGGAGGAATTCCAGGAGAATAAACTACATCTAAGGTAAAGAGGACATAGCATCAGAAATATTATTTCATGTTAAGCAAAATTATAATTTATTTCATAGTTAGTTAGGTTGAATAAAGACACCAGTCCATCCAGTTCAACCTGAGTGTCTACAATTGTCCCTATCCCTGTACATCGCACACTCACATCAGTCCCTACCCTCAAGGACCCACAATCCAAGGTCCCCATACATATACTAGGGCCAATATTGGACAGAGGCCAATTAATCTATCTGCATGTCTTTGGTTTGTGGGAGGAAACCGGAGTACCTGGAGGAAACCCACACAGGCACAGGGAGAAACATGCAAACTCCAGGCAGGTAGTGTCGTGGTTGGGATTTGAACCAGCGACCCTACTTACTGCTAGGCGAGAGTGCTAATCACTACACCACTGTGCCGCCCATATTTCTAGTGATCTCTTATTTATTAATATACTGTATATATATATATATATCCAGTGGGTGAGGTGCACGTCAGTCACAGTAGATCGTGCATAGCAATCAAGCCTTCACACAGGCTTAAATATAGAGAAAGTTCAAATGGGATTGCTGCATAAAAAATTTTTATTTAGAAGAAAGTGATCAAAAAGACAAAATCAATAAGACATCTGTACAATCAAGCAATCATAATAACAGTTTTGGGATATTACAGATCACACCCTTCTTCAGAAAATCATGCCTATAGATTGATGCCTATTGATGTCTTTTTGATGACTTTTTTCTAAATAAAACCATTTTTGTGCAGCAATCCCATATATATTTATATATATACCCCTATTTATCAGCTTATAACACGCACAGGCGTATAACACCCACCTTAATTTTAAGAGAGAAGTTTCAGGAAAAAAAAAAAACTTACATTTTACATAAAGAATTTTGAAGCAAAATAGTGCCCATCAATGCTGCCTTATCAGTGGCCATCTGCAGTCTCGCCATTGGCCATCATTGCAGCCTGATCAGTGGCCATCTGCAGCCTTGCCCATCATTGCAGCATAATCATCAGTGTCCATTTTCAGCCTTGCCCATCATTGCAGTCTGATCAATGCCCATCTGCAGCCTTGCCCATCATTGCAGCCTAATCAGTGCCCATCTGCAGCCTTGTTATTGCCAAAATAGATCTCCTGTGTGCTCGGCTCGCAGTTGCGCCCAGTCCCGCCACTTGGCCCAGCTCCTATGATGGACATAACGCCAGTCCAATTGCGGGATGTCAATGCTAGGAGGCGGGAATGGGCGTGACTGAGCCAAGCCGAGTACACAGGAGATCGCGGGTCTGTCTATTTCGGAGGCGCTCCTTCCCTCCTTCCCCTCCGAGGTAGCCCTATATTGGCATATAACACGCACACGTGATTTCCCCCTGATTTTAAGGGGGGAAAAGTGCATGTTATACGCCAATAAATATGGTGTGTGTATGTGTGTGTGTGTATATATATATATATATTATATAGTGAGGGAAAAAAGTATTTAATTCCTTGCTGATTTTGTACGTTTGCCCACTGACTAAGAAATGATCAGTCTATAATTTTAATGGTGGGTTTATTTTAACAGTGAGAGACAGAATAACTACAAAAATATCCAGAAAAACGCATTTCAAAAACGTTCAAAATAGATTTGTATTTTAATGAAGGAAATAAGTATTTGATCACCTATCAATCAGCAAGATTTCTGGCTCCCAGGTGTCTTCAATACAGTTAACAGGCTGAGATTAGGAGCACTCTCTTAAAGGGATTGCTCCTAATTTTAGCTTGTTACCTGTATAAAAGACACCTGACCACAGAAGCAATCAATCAGATTCCAATCTTTCCACCAGGGCCAAGACCAAAGAGCTGTCCAAGGATGTCAGGGACAAGATTGTAGACCTACACAAGGCTGGAATGGGCTAAAAGACCATCGCCAAGCAGCTTGGTAAGAGGGTGACAACAGTTGGTGCCATTATTCGCAAATGGAAGAAACACAAAATGACTGTCAATCTCCCTCTGTCCATGCAAGATCTCACCTCGTAGAGTTTCAATGATCATGAGAGCAGTGAGGAATCAGCCCAGAACTACATGGGAGAATCTTGTCAATGATCTTAAGGCAGCTAGGACCAAGAAAACAATTGGTAACACACTACACAGTGAAATCCGCAAGGTCCCTCTGCTCAAGAAAGCACATGTACAGGCCCGTCTGAAGTTTGCTATTGAACATCTGAATGATTCAGAGGAGAACTAGGTGAAAGTGCTGTGGTCAGATGAGACCAAAATCAAGCTTTTTTGCATCAACTCAACTCGCTGTGTTTGGAGGATAAGGAATTCTGCCTATGACTCCAAGAACACCATCCCCGCCGACAAATGTGAAGGTGGAAACATTATGCTTTGGGGGCGTTTTTCTGCTAAGGGGACAACTTCACCACATCAAAGGGACGATGGACCCTCAAATCTTGAGTGAGAACCTCCTTCCCTCAGCCGATCCACCACCCATTTTCAATGCCCCAGCTGAGGGAAGGAGGTTCTCACCCAAGATTTGACGGTACATGGCCCCGTCCATCGTCCCTTTGATGTGGTGAAGTTGTCCTGTGGCATTTTTTTCATGATCAGGGTGCATGAGATCAAAAAGTTGAGAAAATGTTTTTCCTCTTCCAGAAATGAAATACATCTTGTTAGAACTTTACTTTTGTTTACTGTAAAAGCAGGGAACATTTTGCAGCCAGCGCAATTTAATGTGAAAAGCTGAACGCTGATAATTCAACGTATATCAATTTTGCAAATGAGCATTCAAGAAATATTACTTCGCTTAATGCAAATCTATGGCATTCTGCATTTCAACTCTCATAAAGTGTCATTTAGGAGCTGAATGCTGACAGCATTAAGTGCATTTGAATCTCAAAAGCTTTAAAGACTATTGCTTATTTTTTTCCCTTTGATGCGGGATGCTTGTTAAAAAACGAAATGAAGCATTCAGTTAGCCAAGCTTATTATACCACAACCCTAAGAGTAAAATACACATAGAAAATGCCATCTGCACAGCTTACAACATAAGTGCTAATACATTTCTCTAGGGTGAATGGGTAACCAATAATCTAGAAGAGATGTTTTAATTTTTTTACTCTCACCCCCTACCCTTTGCAACTACAGCAATATTTAAAGCAAATCTGTTACCCATAAAGCAAAACTGCGGTATTGTAGAGCTGAGACCGTACAGAATGGGATTTCACTTTATAAGATCATGCTGCCATTGATCAGCGGTGATATATGACCATTGGATGTCTTCCCTGATAGATAGCAGAGACAGGCCTCTGACCTCCAGTGCAGTTGAGCAGTACAGGTTGGTCAAGGATCCACCCCCAGCCTGTGGATTGGACGAAGAAGATACAGCAGCAGCACATTTGTAGGCAGGGCTTAACCATGGTACCCAAGATGAAGTGTGGTCATAGGTGGAATGAGGCATCACCTGGCAGGCTGCACTGCGATCCCCATCTGTGCCCATACCTCCCAACATTTTTAGATGGGAGTGAGGGACACCTACTAGCAAACGTATGTAGGCATAGGACACGCCCCCTGCCACACCCCCTCAAAAGGAGAATTAACCAAAGAAAAGGCTAATTAAATCTTCACTTTTTTTGGGGGGGGGGGGGGGGGGGTTTACCACTACTATTCCTTTATATTGGCTTTTAAAATTTACAAATGCAGCAATTTGGAAATTGCATGAAAGGTTTAGCTCTGAGAAACACTTTTTGAAAGATAAAAAGTGCATTTTATATACAACTATATAGATCAGACCAAAATGAGGGACAAATGAGGAGGAAAGAAGGACAGATGGACATTGCTCCAAATCTGGGACAGTCCCTCGAAATCAGGGACAGTTGGGAGCTATGTGTGCCTAAGTGCACAGATGCTGACAAATGATCTCCCTGCAATTGGTAGAGAGAGACTGAGCCACCTATACTGTGTGGAGGTGCTCGAGTTGAGGACGGGGGTTTGTTCAGAGGTGGGGGAGGGGGAGAGTGGTGAACAGAGTACAGCTGAGGAGGGGTGGAAGTGAGATATGGACAGCCTGTGAAAGAGAGCCAAACCCTGCGCATTGTGCATTGCACACTTCTAAACTCTGCACTCTGTACACAGTGCACTCCTCCATCCTGTACTCTGTGTGTAGCACACTCCTGAACCCTGTACTTTGTATGTAACACACCCGTAAACTCTGCACTTTGTACGTAGCACACCCCTGAACTCTGCACTCTGCGCACCCCTAAACCCTGCACGATGTATGTAGCGCACCCCTGAAATCTGCACTCTGTATGTAGCGCACCACTGAACTCTGCCCATGGCGCTCCCCTGAAATCTGCACTCTGTACGTAGCTCACCTGCGAACGCTGCAATCTGTTTATACAGCACCCCTGAAATCTGTACTCTGTACGTAGCGCACTCCTGAAATCTGCACTCTGTACATAGCGCACCCCTGAACTCTGCACTCTGTACATAGCGCACCCCTGAAATCTGCATTCTGTATGTAGCGCACTCCTGAACTCTGCACTCTGTGCACAGCGCACCCCTGAAATCTGCACTCTGTACGTAGCGCACCCCTAAAATCTGCATTCTGTATGTAGCACACTCCTGAACTCTGCACTCTATGCACAGCGCACCCCTGAAATCTGCACTCTGTATGTAGCGCACCCTTGAACTCTGCACTCTGCACATAGAGCACCCCTGACCTAAACTCTGCACTCTGCTCTGTATATGTGACATTTCTGAACTCTACACATAATGCACTACCGGTATTTATTGCCCTTTTAAGATCCTCCCACTGTTATTCCAATTGGGCCACACCCACCATTCAGTGCAGTTTGGTAGGGGGGTGTGGTTGAGTTCCTGCACCTATTTTTGAGATAAAAATCCCTGGATACATTTCTATAGTCTTACAGATACAACCAGGGCAACCATAATGCTGATGTAGCCCATAATGAAAATTGTGGAGGGGGGGGGGGGGTTTTATGGTGTAGCCCATGATGGGTTTATGGTGTAGCCCATGATGGGATTTCTCCTGCTTCTCAACCCAACCCCTTCCCCTCTTTTAAAAGCAGAAGCTCTCAGTCAATCAGCAGCAGAGAGGACTTGCTATGCACCCGCACTGGAGACACTGGGAACTGTAGTTGTGGAGAGGTGCTGCACTGGGGAGACACGAGGCGGCAAATTGCAAGGACCAAGATTCAATGCATACAGAGGAGGAGGGGAATAGAGTTTTCTCAGACTTTAAGCTACAGATCAGGGCAGTCTAGTGTGAAGAGCCAGAGAGTGTGGCCCTTATGCCAGTGGCGTCCATACACACACCAGAGAGCGCCAGGACTGAGCCACTGATAGAGTCGTTTGCTGTACTGGGACCAGAACGAGAGGGACCCGTTGCCTCATACACACTATCAGTTTTTTTGCTGAGTTTTTCCTTCAGATTTAACAAAACCATATAATATGAGGTCAAACCTTAGGAGTTTCAATTTGTATGCAATCAGGCAGGCCCTTGCACTACATGGTTTTGGTAAATCTGAAGGAAAAACTCAGCAGAAAAACTTATAGTGTGTATGGGGCTTTAGCTTTCTGGGACAATAGACCACCAAATGTACTGGACCGGATCCATTGCATATCAGCAGTGGTGAACGAAACGCCTGCACTTAACCCACTGCCCCCCCCCCCCCCCACTGCCCACAATTATTGCTTACAGAGACTGCTCTTTGCTGATGTAGAATTGATGTAGGTTGCTTGGATAATAGATACATTTAGTTCTTTTTGTCTCCTCTGTAATCATAGGAGCAGCTATTGATTTCTCTGGGCTGTTTTAGATCTCCCAAGCTGCAGGTTTGATTGCTTCCCCATGCACTCAGAAGTCTTCCAGAACATAGAAGGCTCGGAGAGTTAAATGGGCAGCTTGAATATTAATTGTGCATTGGTCAATAATTGGGGGGCTGTGCCCAGTATGGGGGCATGACATAAATAGTCTGGGGTCTGAAGCAGCCCTGTTCTTGTCCTGCTGGAGAAGTTCCCCTTTGAGGTAGTTCTGCTGGAGACTGCTGAGTGTCCCATCAGCACCCCTTTACGTCAGAGTGTCCCATCAGCACCCCCTTACATCAGAGTGTCCCATCAGCACCCCCTTACATCAGAGTGGCCCATCACCAGCCCCCTTACATCAGAGTGGCCCATCACCAGCCACCTTACATCAGAGTGGCCCACTGAGCCATCGGCCCACCGGGAAACTCCCGGTAGTTCCAATGGCCAGTACATACCTGCAGAGCTGGGGGGGAGCCTATCCCTAATTATGTTTGGAGCTAACTACTGTAAGCAGTTTCACCTAAGGATCTGGTCTGGAGAACTCACTGAAGAGTTCCTGTTGGAGGCCGAAAGATGTCCTGCGACATTGTGAGATCTGACCTGAGCTTAGAATTCTAGTAACTGTATGATGTTCTACGTTTGGAGGGGCCAGAAGTATCTCTCGCTGAGATAGAATATATATAAAATCCTTAAACAAATCCTTAGACGGATTAAGACTGCAGGAGTGAATTATCAGTGGAGAGGACTTTGAAAATGTTCTCATCTCTATAAATGATTAAAATTAAATTAATAAGTCAATTACATACAGCGTGGTAAATATCTGCCAGATGCATCTAGAGACCACTCATGCTGTCTGTCTTTAAGGATCCACGGATAAATATTATAAGATAAACACTTCTCAAGTAGTAAATTGAAGGGTTTTGAACTTTGTCAGACCGAGCAGCGACTAAGGGTTTGAAGATAAATATGTACCATCAGGGGTGTATTTAAATTAATTAGGTACTTGTGACCAAGTTTACAGCTTCCTCAAATTCATTCAGAATGGCCCTCAAAGTATTTAATGCTTAAAACAGAACTCTGAGCACCACAAATGAAAAATGCTATGTAATTAATTTTTTATAATTTTTTTTTTATTTCTCCATGTTAATTTTGTTGAGAAATCACTTTGAACCCCCCCCCCCCCCCCCCAGCCTTTCTAGCCATGGCCATCTGGCCAAAGGGCAGATGATTTGTGTAGAATTTACTTACTAGAATCCATCTGCCTTAGCTCAGTCATGCAGACAAGAGCATATGCTTATGCTTAACCGAGAAAGGCGCCCCTTCCCGCCTCCAGATGAAAGAAAACAAATCCTGGGATGTATGACAAAATTTTGGCCTAGGCTAGATACCAGGAAGCAACTAAAGACATTTAAAAAAAAAAAAGTTAAGAAAAAAGAAAAATATATATATATACCTTCCTATCTATTTACTAATACCAGGATTAAAGGATTAAAAATTGTTCATGTTGATTGAGAGAATTTAGTTCTGCAGCATAAGGAGTTGACAGGCGGCACCACCTGTCACACTCACCCATTCAAGTCAATAAGGTCGCTGCCATACCCATGGGCCCATATTCAACTCATTGCTGTTCGGCAAAAAAAAGCATTTAGGGTCGCCTTCTGAACAACCAACAGAGGATCATTAACCGCCCTCTGAAATATGGTCCATTGTGGACCACTTTTCAGAGGTTGGGCTAGTGTCAAGCTAGCCTAAAAACAAATTCAAGCTATAGCATGTTAATGTCATTTCAAAAGCAATTATTAATCTTTGTAAATCTGCACTTTTCATTAACATTATACCAGGTGGTCCTGCTATAGGTCCTTGTTCAGGGGCTTCAGGCTAAAGGGTGACAACACTTGGTCTCTGTCCTCAAAACTGTTCTCTTATGTTGCCACCTCTTCACAATGGTGGCAACAAGCAGCCGTGCTGACACATTTTGGACAGATGTGGTCAAATCTCATCAGTATCAGGAAACCACCCTAAGAAATGCCACGTGGCCATCGTTGGAGTGCGGGTAGATAACGTGGCTGTAAAGAGGTAGTAGGAGACCAGCAGCACTGAAATAAAGAGCAAAAAATGTAAATCAGTATTTTATTTGAAGGCCCATTTCACATGGGGAGGGCTCTGCCTGTGATCCATTTGTGCAGCAGGGGATCTGTCCACTGGTCTTTGCTGAGAAGGCAGATGACAGGCCCGTGTCCACTCTGCATAAGCCTCTCTCAAGGCGCTACAGGTGAGTTCCACAGGTTTTTTTTTTCTTTGTGAAGCACATGATTATAAACTGCAAGCGGGCATGCGGGGCTGGGGAGTGGGCAGAGAGGTGGGTAGGGGACTTGCCGACCTCCCCAAAAAAATGGAGCACCAGCTGCCACTGTCTGTACCTCAAGGTACCTCAAGATGTCCCCTGTCTTCCAGGTTGAAAGATATTGGAAGAAGGCAAACAATTTTCAAAGGACATTTGTGACTACAGACTGGAGAGAGAGATCCCAGAGACTGTAAGTTGAGGCCAACACTCATATGTTAGAGTCAGCTGGGTATGTAAAGGGGACATACTGTAGTGTCTTGTGTCCTGAAGAGCTTAGTCTATTTAATTCCCAATGAAACTATTTTTCTTGGACTTTTCAACAAAGAAATATTAATCTCCTCAATTTTCGTACAGGTCCATAGTTCTATAGAATTATCCTCCTATTTGTACTTAGTTTTGGAGTATGCCTCTCATTTCCCTAACCTCATCCAAGTTAACTAAAAATAAAAACACCAAAAACCCTGGGCTGTTAACTGAGCCAAAAGACTATGGGAATTGGACTAAGCAGCTCTTTCGGGGGTAGCACTTCACCTATGGTACACAGCCACCAGGATCTTGTATTTTAGGTAGTACTCACCATAGAGCAGCTGCACACTCTTAGCTTCCTCCAGGTGCCATTCAGACCAGATTTGCCATGTGAAATCTCAACGAGATGTAGGGCCCCCAGCTTTGCCACAGCTGGGACCTCGATGACTGCCAGCTTGGATCAATAGAAATGCCTGCTGGAGGTGGGGGGGGGGGGGGGCATTGACCCCTATTCAGGCGTGTGGAATACCTGCAGCAGGAAGACCCAGCTGCCCCAGAACCCTCATTGTTTATTAGCTTTCACAGCCACCTGCTGAGCATACCTCCCAGAAGTTGGTTGGAGCTAAAAAAAATATTCAGGATTACCTGTTTGATTCCCTCCACCCTATATTCTGGAAACCTCCACAAAGCAGGAGCAATCAAATCTGAAGCATGTGAAATCTAGCTCAACCCAAAGCAATTGAAGGCCAATTCTAGATTACAGTGAGACCAGAAACAAAAAAAACCCTACAAAAATTAACTACCACCTAGCAGTCTACCTAGGAGGGTGCTACATACACTGTGTATTATATATTCATAAGGGGCAGCCATATTTATTGGTTACATATGCTGTAACTGGTCAGACCTCTTACCGTGGGTGGAGTTTGCTCACAATAGTGCCTTGAATTCTGCTTCCTGATTGTCCCCGTTTATGGCAAACTATAGTTAGCAACCTTCCATGTTGCCTGACTCATTTGTTCACAGAGTATTCCTGCATTAGAGGTGCATCTCCGTGGTCTTTGTTCCCCTTGGACACAAGTCCAGGAGGCTTTACGACATGCTAATGATAGGTACAGCCTCCATGCTGACCACAGAAACCTGCCTGTGCCAACCTCCAACTTCTCTCTGAAGTTCGCACCTTGGTTTATTGGGCCTTTCTGTATTCTTTAAAGTATTGATCCAGTGGCTTGCGCATTAAAACTTCCTTCTAATATGCGTATCTCAAATGTATTTCATGTCTCCTTATTAAAATATTTGGTCTGCAACCACTTTACCACCTCGGTGCCTCATCCTCACCCTGTACAGGTTGAGAACCATGAGGAGTATGAAGTACAGTCCATTGTTGACTCCCGTAGGTTCAGTGGGCACCTACAGTACCTGGGGCATTGGAAAGAGTACGGTCCCGAGGAACACTCTTGGGTCTCATCCTCGGACGTACATGCCCCTGTCCTCATCCGTGATTTTCATAGATGTTTTCCCCTCAAGCCTGGTGGTCCTCCGAGGGGGAGGGGTCATTGAGGAGGGGGTACTGTCTGGGCTGGGCTCAGCCCTTCCTTCTCAAAGCTGGCTGCTAAGCTGTCGGCTAATTGCCAGCTCCTATCTCTCCACATTGACTCACCTGTTGATGATATCCTGCTCGTTAGTCTTGCCTACTTAAGCCGTCCAGTCCAGATGATCTCTGCCTTCGCCTTGGTCACATCTCTAGAGATGCTCTCCTGTGTTCCTGTTAAAGACTTGATTGGCTGACATTCCTTCTGTATCCAGATCCTGCTTGCTTTTCTACTATGCTTCTCTCTGGTTCCCTGACCTTTTGGCCTGTCTGACTATCCATTCCGGTTCCTGAATTCTGGCTATGTTTTGACTATGTTTAGTCTGTTTACCTTTTTTATAATTATTATTAAACAAGGGTGATTTAACTGTACTTCTGTCTCAGTCTGATTCATGGTGTCTGACAGTGGGTGCACAGATGCCGACCAATGATTGACCTGCAAGTGAGAGAGGCAGAGTAGCCTACACTACAGGGATATACTAGAAATGTGTGCAGAGGTGGGGGAGAGGGATGTAGAGGTTAGAGCCACCGAGGGGTGGAAGTAAGATGTGGACAGCCTGTATAAGAGATCCCTGCACACTGTGCATAGCACACCTCTAAACCCTGCACTCTGTACACAGCGCACCCCTGAATTCTGCATTTGGTGCATAGGGCACCCTTGAACTCTGCACTCTGTACACAGTGCACCCCTGAACTCTGCACTCTGTGCATAGGGCACAGCTGAACTCTGCACTCTGTGCATAGGGCACCCCTGAAACTGCAGTATGTACATAGGGCACCCCTGAATCCTGCACTCGGTATGTAACAAACCCCTGAAATCTGTTTTTTGTGCATGGGGAATAATTGCAACTGCATTCTGTACATAGCGCACCCCTGAACTCTACACTTTGTACATAGCTCCTGCCTAATGGTATTTTACGCCCCTTTGGCACCACTCCCACTGCAATCTGGTCACACCTTTTTGATATAGTTAGGAGGGGAGGGGGGCTAGTTGGGTTCCTGCATCTATTCTCTGAGAACAAAAGCCCTGGATAAATGTATATAGTCTTTCAAACACAGCCTGCCCTTTTACGGCAACCATAATGCTGGTGCTAGCTGCAATGAAATTGCATTTGACACCCGTGAGCTAGATGATAAGCTGGATGTCCTCAAACCAGAAAATGAGGAAGATCCACAAAAGTAAGTAAGTAAGCAATTTCAGTACACAAAAGGAGCCTGTATAACTGTGCAAGACTGAAGGAAAGGCTGAAGTTTAACTTTAATACATGAACAAAAATATGGAAGAACAAGTTTGCAATGATATGAATGGTGTATCAAAAATTACCTAAAAGCCCCCAATATTTTTTTAATTCTGCATAAAGTAGTGAAGAGTTGGAACTCTTTGTCATGTTTTTAATGCCATGGGGAGATTCAATAAAAAAAACAGAAAGCAAGCAGAAGCTGATGGAATGGAGATTGATCTTTGATAATGCTCCTGTTTATGTTCACAGCTCTCTCCTATGACATTGGATCTAATCAGTTCATCGCAGTATTTTTTTATCCTTATCCGCGTAACATAAAATCCCCGTGTAATAAGCCACATCAGTTCCACAGCTGCATCCTTACCTTATATGACTTCCAACAGAACCTATTCTTCCGCCGAGTTCCCATGACTACATCTAAACTTTAATTACAGCTTATAACTTCGGACAATAAAAGGAATCGTAATGAATCATAAAAAGTCTGCAGATCCCCGAAAATAAGTCGGCGTGTGAAAAGCGGAACAGCGTCAAATGATTTACAGACACCTTGATATTAGCTGCCTTCACACTTATTAAGAACACAAATAAAGTGTGTTAACATTAATACTGGATAAGGGGAAGGCGCGGAGATGGGAATTAAAGTTTTAGCATTTGCCTGGGCTGCCGAGTCTTTTACAATCTTTTTGTTCTCAGGTTCCACTGATGAAGATTAATAATTGATTAAGCACTACCTTGCTTCACCTCTTTCATTTGACTTCAGGCATTGTGAGAGAACGGAGTAGTAGATTTTGAAAATGGCTTTGCGATGGGATCTTTACCGTGCCAATAACTTATTTATTTAAGTAAAAAAAAAATGGATGGCCCATCAGTGGCTGCTGCTTTGCCCCTCATCCATCAGATATTTATGATGAGAAATGGCAGGCTTAAAGAGGTTCTGTCAGTTGTGAAATATCATCTTCGTAAATCATTTTTTGTTTTATGAAATGTTCTTAAATACTTGAGTCCCCCCCCCCCCCAAAAAAAAGGCCTGTTCTCTGAACTAGAAACTGAACTTTCTACAGAACAGTTAAGCTGACTTGCCCAATTGTTTCTTCTGATATCTCTTCCTCTTGTTCTTAACATCACATCATTTAACAGAAGAGGAGAGGTGGAGATTGAGCCAACGCATCTGTTGACAGGTATCTCCGGGAGCCCTTCCACAATGCCCAGAAGCCCCAAAACCTCAGGATCCTCTAAACCAGTCATTCTCAGCCAGGGTTTGGTGGAACATTAGGCTTCCTTTAGAGGCTGCAAAGGGGTTCATTGAGATGTGTTTGATGGACCTCCCTATTAATAGTTCCTGCAAGTGCATAGTTGCAAAATCAACACCACTTGACAGAGCCAGTTCTATGAAACCAGAGTTAGTTGTTATGTGAAGGTGGCAATTGAAGAACCACTGTAAGAGGGGCATTATTCCAACTGACCACCAGTGTAAGGGTTGCATTATTCCAGCTGTCCATGAATGTAAGGGGAGCATTATTACAACTGATAATCAATGCAAGGGGAGCATTCTTCTAACTGACCACTAATGTAAGGGGCAATTCATGCAGCTGACCACCAATGTAAGTGTAGCGGTACTCCCATGGGGGCTGCTGTGTTTGTTCATTACTTTTTTGTCATATGGCTCCACTTCCAATCCCCCCATGCAAATACATGACACCACACAGTCCAGACTCTGGATTTTATAATGCTTTATTCTGGGTATAAGTTGTGGGCTAGGCAATAGAGGATATGAGATGCCCCATCCGATCCCGGTTTTAGGTCAGAAGAGTACCGTAGCATTTGTTAGTTACAGTGGTGTGAAAAAGTGTTTGCCCCCTTCCTCATTTCCTGTTCCTTTGCATGTTTGTCACACTTAAGTGTTTCGGAACATCAAACCAATTTAAACAATAGTCAAGGACAACACAAGTAAACACAAAATGCAATTTGTAAATGAAGGTGTTTATTATTAAAGGTGAAAAAAAATCCACTGTAAATCCCTCCTAGCGATCCTTTCCTGGTTCCAATTTCTATCTCAGGTTGCACTTCCAATGTGAACAGATAAGCATCACTCTAAATAATGCTGTGGATGTTGCCCCCGAAGTCACGGGCCATACTGCCTATTTCCATTACTTATATTGCCAAACTTTCCTCAGTCCTGGAAAAGTTCTTGATACTGTGGTCCTTGGATACACAGTATGAAACACAGTACACACAGTATGATACACAGTATGAAATTACAGGTTAGTTCTACTGGGTGGCACTCCCTTTGCTCGCTCCCAATCAACATTCCATGTTCTACTCACAGAAAGTAAATTCCCAGTTTTCTCCTTCCTCTTAGCTCCTACTTCCTCCTCCACGCTGTCCGTCACATCCCCGCATGGGAAGGCCAGTCCTTCTCCAGCGCTGCATGCTGACTTCTCCTCTAGGGGCCAGACTTTGGCCTCCCTGGACTCGCCTCCAGCTATCCGGCTCTGGGATCTCTGAGCTTCCAGGCCTTCAAGCCTCCTCCTAGAAGCTCCGGGATCTCTGAACTCCTGGCCTCCAGTCCTGAACCTCTGGACCTCAAACTCCTCTCCTCCCACAGAGCATGTGACCCCCCTTTTTAAGAGAAACCTCCCATTGACCATAGAAATGAACCATTGGTCAATTCTCTCACATGGGTTACCTGCCACTCAGGTCTCAGTCCATCGTCACTTTCCATCAGAATCTACCATCAAGCAGAGGAGGTATCCCTGAGCCTAAGTGTAGGCGGCCACACCCCCTTCTACTCGGACACTCCCATCCCCAAATAAACAACCAGGCCTAGTAAAGAGTAAGACCTTGGCTAAATTTACCTGTCTCTATATCTTACACTGTCAAAAACACCACTAAGCACCTACCTAAAAGTAGATGGCGCTACATAAGTAACATTTTTCCCAAAGAATTGTTTTTAGTTGGGGTTCTCCCAAACCTGAAAATAATTTTATCCACTTCAGATAGCTGCCATAACCCCGGTATTTTCTTCAACAGCGGGCGGTCCGCTTTAATCTAAAAGTGGTCTCCACGGCAGATTCAGAGCCCACCCTGGTGGAGACAATCCAATCCTTTCCCCTGATAGGCAGGAAGTCGAGTGAGGGAATGATGGCCCCCACTCTACTGTATCCCACTGGATGACGGAAGCAATGTCAAACGTCCCTTCTGCCCAATGGCCCTAAAGGGACAATTTTTTTTTTTATTTTTTTTTTTTAAGATTTATTTTTTTATATTTTTATTGCTTTTAAGTGTAAATGTGAGAGCTGAGGTCTTTTTGACCCCAGATATCTTGAGTATACTTATTTATAGAGATCTCTACATGATGTAGACTACATCAGAGATAAAAGAGGGATATTTGATGAGGAATGATGGATAGGGGGTTTGGCTATAAAGTTGGAAGCTATGCACATGTAATGAAAGGTAAAACAAGTTGGCTTTGGGTACGGATCCCCCCCCCCCCGTACTCTAATACAGCCTTTCTCCACCAGGATTCCTCTAGGCCTCATTCACACCATGATGCAAAGGCATCAGTTTTTCTTCATGCGTTCTGCAAGGTCACAAAAAAATGGCTCTGCAGATTTTTTCTGCAATGTGTGTGTAGTTTTCTGCACAGGGAAAAAAACTGACATGATATCAACATTGGTGTGAATAGGGCACATAACTGGCACACATGAAAACTGATGTCAACGTGCATAAAAACTGACTGAAACGCGCATGAAAACTGATGGAAACTGATGTCTCTGCAAGTGAAATCTGCACGGTTTTCCCATCAGTTTTCATGCAGGTATAGTGTGAACGAGCCCTTAAAGTTTGCTAGCGGTTCATTTGGCAGCAATTTCAGTCAGATAAGTATTCACTGTTACCAATGATTCTTTTATCTATCCACAAGGGGATAGTCTTTCCACTGACCAATACTGTAAGAGCATTCTTCCTATTGACCACCAATATAAGGAACATTCTTCCGATTCACCGCCATTTTAAGCTTTCTTCCCACGAACCACCAATATGAGAATTGTTACCATTGACAAACAATATAAGGGGCATTCATCCCACTGACCTCCAATATAAGGAGCACTCCACCCAGTAACCACCAATGTAAGGAGTATTGTTCCTTGTGGTCACCAGTACAGGAGGTAGTCGTCCCAATGACTGCCAAAGTAAGGTCCCATCTTTCCACTGAAATGTAAAATCATTCTTCCCAATGACAACACATATATGAATAATTCTTCTCACTGACCAACAGTATAAGGGGTATTCTTTCCCATGACCACCATTTATCCCACTGATCACCAATGTGAGGAGCATTCTTCTCACTGATCACAAATTTAAGGAATATTCTTCCCACTGACCACCAATGTAAGGGACATCCTTTCCACTGATCACAAATATATGCATAATCCTTCCCAATGACCAGCAGTGGATAGGGGGAATTGGTTTTAAATTTGGAAGCTATGCACAGGTAATGAAAGGGTAAATAAAGTTTTCTTTATTGGGCACTGATAGCCCCCATACTCTAATATAATCTTTCTCAACCAGCAACCAGGATTTAAAGTTTGCCAGGGGTTCTTTTGGCAGCAATTTCGGCCTCTCAGATAAGTATTCACTGATACCAATGATCCTTTTATCTATCTATAAAGGAGCAGTATTTCCACTGACCAATACTTTGAGTGCATTCTTCCCATGGTCACCAATATAAGGGACATTCTTCCTATTCACAACCAGCATATGAAGCTTCCTTCCCTCTGACCACCAATATGAGAATTCTTCCCATTGACCAATAATATACGGATTATTCTTCCCACTGACCAGCAATATAAGGAGCATTCCTCCCTATCCCTGTTATCCCAGCTGAAGTCACGAGGCACGTGACGTAACGTGTAGGACACCGGAAGTGACGTAGTACGCACGAGCGGACCGCTCGGCATTTGTTTTCATGTGCAATTACTTCTTTTAACTTTTGAGTAGCCTGTGTTTTTAAATAACTTATTCTGGTTTTAAAAAAATACTACACTATGGCCGGCTCCCTGTCTGTCTTCTGAGTACTCTCCCTTAGCCACCACGGACATTGTGTGTTATGATTAGAGGAACTGGACGCTGGCTTGTGTGTTCCCTTCTCTCCATCCATTCCAGGAGTTATTATTTACGCTGTTTAACCTTACAGCTGTAAGGTAATTGTTGAATTCATACACTAGTTGGAGAACACCCTGGATGTTTCTGGCACTAGTCACTTGGTTTGGCACGGTTGAATAACTTCTAGCAATAATTAGAGGACTTTTCATTGATTGCTATATAATAATTTTTTTGCACTTTATGTGACACTGTGTTTCCTTTGCACTGTTTGGGATATATACCACGATATATATTCACATTTTATTAATTCTACAGTTTTTTTAGCCTATTTATTCACTATTGCACTTTATATATATATATATTTTTTAATATTGATTCCTGGTATTTCTAGTGTTATGTATTTTATTTATTTATCACCGTGTGTTTATTTCTATTATAGATATTGTGTATTTTTGGTATTTTGATATTTTTCATTCAATTGAATTTATGCCAGAGATGATCTTCGGATCCCTCTGAGCTTTCACCTTCACGGCAGAAGCGCAGCACCATCTCTATTCATAATTCCTCCCTATAACCACCAATGTAAGGAGCATTCTTCCCAATGACTACAAATATATGGATAATTCTTCTCATTGACCACCAGTATAAGGGGCATTCTTCCCAATGACCACCGATATTAGGAGCTTTTTTTCCCATTGACCACAATTGTAAGGAGCATTCTTTCCACTTTATTCCACAAATACATGCATAAAAGTTCCCAATAAGGGAGAAGGAATGGAAGCGCCCCTAAGTGCCGTATCACAGAGGGATTTTAATATAAAAGAATTAAAGCACTGACAAGCTAAAAACAGGATAGATCACCTTTCACATCTTTGAGGATGTCAGCTGAGGATCCTTTGTCCTGCATGTGCCACCGGAATCTGGTCCACAGTAGATGAATATGGAGGAGTGAACCCTAGGATCGAAGTTCAAATGTGCTCATCTGGTGTATAGTGCCACTCTTGTCCAAAGACATGCAGGTAGGTTAATTGTCTTCTGTCCAAAATTGGCCCTAGTATAAGAATGGGGACCTTGGATTGTGGGCTCCTTGAGGGTAGGGACCAATGTGAGTGTGCAATGTACAGGGATAGGGACAATTGTAGACACTCACTCAGGTTGAACTGGATGGACTGGTGTCTTTATTCAACCTTACTACCTATGAAACTATGAAACTATGGTCTCTTCTGGCGTCTTCCAAACTGCATCCAGGGGCTGCTGGGGTAGAGAGAGGTCTGTAGCACATTTTGTGGCCACCAGGAAGTCAAACGGAACCATTACATCACAAGAAGTAGGGAGATGGCTGGGAACACTGCACTGAATGGGCAGGCTACGCGTCGGAACTCACTGCTCCTTCAATGTTTTTAAAATGTAAACCTTCCCGGTGACCACCAGTATAAGCCCTGTACACACGGTTGGAGATTTCCACAACCAAATCCATCGGATTTTGCCCGTCGGATTTTGTCCGTCGGATCTTGTCCGAAACTGTTGCATACACACGGTCGGACAAAGTTGGCGAAAAATCCGATCTTTCAGAACGTGATGACGTAATTTCGTTACGATGGGACTACGTTCAGGCTAGTAGCCAATAGCTTTGATGTAGAAATTTGATCTGAGCATGCGTGGCACTTGGTCCGATCAAAATTCTCTACACATGATCAGAGTATGTCCGATCGGCCCAGTTGGTCGGGAACTATTTCCAACATGTTGGAAAATTGGGTCCGACGGAGATTCGGACGGAATCAGTCCGATGCATACCACACACAGTCAGATTATCCGACGACACGGTCCGATAAGACTCATTCCGACAGATTCTCCGACCGTGTGTACAAGGCTTTAGAGACATTCTTCCCACTGACCACAAATATAAGGAGCATCCTTCCTACTGACCACCAATGTAAGGAGCATTCCTCCCATTGATCACAAATATTTTAATTATTTTTACCACTGACCAGCAATATAAGGGGGATTCTTTACACCAAGCAGCATTATAAGCTGCTTGCTTCCCATTGACTTCCAATTTTCACTGTCTGGGTTTTTTTTTTCTTGCAGGTATTAAGTTATTACATTTCATTATTGTTACTGAAATTAATTGTGTCATATGAGAGCAGCCCTGAATGTCAGAATTCAAATGCTAATTTATTTATGTAGTCCTAGATTTACAACTTACCATTCACACTAGCATACCATGAAGTGATGATAATGTGATTATTATCCCCAAGACCTGAAAATCATTTCAAGGGTTCCTCCGTGTTAAAGAGGATGAGAAAGGTAGCTGTAATACGTACCTGGAGAAGCAACACTTGCTAAAACGTGGACATAAATCTAAACAGGACACTATCCTCCAATTCGTTTTTTTATCATTTTTGCCACAGAGGACACTTTAAAGGGCTGGAGGACAGGCAGATGTCTCCTCACTCATCGTTCTCAGCTTCTTTTAAAGATCTTCTATCATGAAATAATTTGAGGAAGACCCTTTGAGGGCAAACATCAGACAATAAAGGATTTAGAATAAGGTTCTTCATACCTGGTGACCTCTCATATCAGGTTTGCTGACAAGTCTTATGAATCCTGGATATCCTGGCCACGAAGTAGGCACCAAGAGATGGCTCCTAGTGTTATTTACCAATATAAAGGGGATTTGGCTCCGCCAGAACCTTCATCCATATTAATAAAAGAAGAAGTGTAAACAAAACTCTATCTATAGTTTGGAATGGTAGATCCGTTTAGATGTCTAAATATTTCCTACTGTCTGGTGCTTTATAGCAGACCAGATCGCTTCTACAGTACACAGCAAAGCTGGTTGTTAAAGCAGAACTGAAGTCAAAAATAAGATAAAATTGAATAGCCCATTAAAATGGAACTAAAGGCATAAATACTTACCTTAGCTCCAACCGTGTAGTGACCATAACCCTTTGCAGGGCAGCCTTGACTTTTTGGGCTTACCGGTTACCTCCGCTTGGCTTGTTCTTCCCATTCTAGGGGTTCCCAGGGTTGATACCCAACAACTTTGGACGCTGACACTAATAAAGTCCTTTTGAAAGGTTTTATTTTGCAGGGGTAACATCCAACAACACAGTCTCATATAGAAACAGAGGGCAAGGGTGAAGAACTCAGGCACCTTGAACTGCAGACATAACAAAGTCTGTAGTACCACCCAGAGAGTAGCCACTCGCAGCTGAGTGCTTCAAGGCTAAACAAATCTCTAGCCAGAGATTATGGCAGTCAGCACTTTGATTCAGAACTTGTAAAATCTCTGACCTTAACAAGTTGTAACTGAAAGTGAACAGGAACCTTTTCCTCAGTACCTGGAATGTCCTCTGTCTCCTTGATAGTACTGGAAAAAGCGTGAATTCATCAATGTATTTCCCAACTCAGTAACCAGGCACTTCTCAGCATGCCAGCTTGTCGGCCCTCCTCCGAAGAGTCCTCCCCCGGTCACCTTCACAAGCTGTGGTGCCTCTCCAAGCCGAGAACACACCCGGACACCTTGAATCCTCCCTCAGTTACTGCGCCTCGGACCAGCCGGTTCTGAGACTCGGGGACAGACGGATCCGTACCCTAGACCAGGCGGGTCTATTGGGGGTAACCAACAGAAGCATGTTGCGGAGCGTCGAACGACCCGTGACCGGGGACCCCTCGTGGGGCTACCCCAGTCCATGAAACAGGAACAGACCGCTAGGGCCTCACGAACGAACCACCTGTAACACGTGACCTCAACATCTTAAGTACCCTTCCCCAGACTCCTCAGCGGGGCTCGGCACACCCACTGATTGGCTCCGAGGAAGCTGATACTCAAAACATCCAACACCCCTCGGTTCGGTTCGCACCAGTACTTTCGAACGGACCGAAAATTCGTACGAACTTTAGAACCCCATTGAAGTCTATGGGACTCGAACATTTGAAATAAAAAGTGCTAATTTTAATGACTAATATGCAAGATATTGTCCTAAAAAGGGTTTGGGGACCTGGCTCCTGCCCCAGGGGACATGGGTCTATGCCTAAAATGTTTTTAAAAACGGCAATTTTTTTCAGGAGCACTGATTTCATTGACGATTAAAGTGAAAAAAAAGTGAAATATTCCTTTAAATATTGTGCCTGGGGGGTGTCTATAGTATGTCTGTGAAGTACCACGTGTTTCCCGTGTTTAGAACAGTCCTTGCACAAAATGACATTTAATGGAAAAAAAAAGTCATTTAAAACTGCTTGCGGTTTTAATGTTATATCTGGTTCCAGCAATATGGATGAAAATCATTGAGAAAAATGGCATGGGTAGCCCCCCTGCCCATTACCAGCCCCTTTGGGTCTTGTATGGATATTAAGGGGAACCCTGTACCCAAATAAAAAAAAGGAAAGGCCCAATACACTCAGAACAGCAGTATACAGGCGATGCAAACAAGAGAGGGACTGTGTAGGTTTGTTGTGTTAAGTAGAATCTGTTTGTAATTTTGAACTGGTACATTTTTAAAGTGTAGCTCCAGTCAAAAAATCTATTTTTAAGCTTTTTGGAAAACATAGGGAAGGGTTATCACCCCTGTATAATTTGTTTTGCCGTCCGTCTTTTTTCATCTCACTTCCTGTTGTCTCCTTCCATTTGCAAGTACACCCAGAAACTCCTGCAGATGGCTGATAGCTCAATTACAGAAGAGCAATATAGCTATATAGGTGGATACAGGTGTATACTGCGCTGAAGGTACACAGACAACACCCAGAAACTCCTGCAGACGCCAACACACTACACAAGGTCACCGCGCTGGTGGCCTTATATAGTGTGGGGCATGTACTACACAGCCTGAGCTATGATTGGCCACAGGCATCCTGCCTGTGGCCAATCATGTCTCTCCTCGCTGCCGGCGCTGTGATTGGCCAAGCATGCGGGGTCACAGTGCATGCTTGGCCAATCATGAGCCGGCAATGCACTGCGATGGCGCAGTGCACTGTGGGCCGTGAGTGCCACACGAATTTAACGCGAACGGCCCACAGAGTTCTGGCTTCGCCGAATGGGCGAACAGCCGGTGTTCGAGTCGAAAATAGGTTCGACTTGAACACCAAGCTCATCCCTAGTGCTGACTGAGATGGGAAAGGGGGTGGGAGCAGAGGCTGCAAGGACAAGTGCAGGAACTGGCAGAGGAGTTCTGTCCTCCTCTCTGCTGAGACAAGGCAGGGGCAGAGACAAGAGGGTTGCTGCAGAAGAGGTGTGAGGGCCACATGAAATGGCCTGGAGGGCCGGATTTGGCCTGCGGGCCTTGTATTTGACACATGTGGAATAGAGGATGTATTTTGGTATTTTATTGCTTGAAGAACTTCAACGGGAGAGGGGAACTTGGGCATGTGATACTTCCAAACACTTGGTAGTCAATAATTAGACGAAAATCTTCTCTAGGAGTAGTAAGTAGTGATGGACGGTCTGAAGCCCAGCTAAAGACCATGGGACAAGTCTTTGTGTTGGTATCTGGTTACCTCGTGCCAATGCACAACTGCCAGTATCCAGTGCAGTTTCCACGATACTACCCAGTCACAGGGGTCAGTTTAAGGTCAATAATCACAAGTCCCCAGGACAGCTACCACCTTTGAGCTTCCTCCAGACACATTCCATTAAGACAGCACATCCCAGAACCAGAAACCCTGTGGTGTGGCTCTGCAGGAAGTACCAAACAAGTCCAGCTTTTGCATTTCTGAATCCTTCAAGAGCAACTGTTCAGTCCATGGGTTGCCTGAGGCCAGTAGCTCCCTTAGCCCTTGAACCCTCCTTTGGAGAAGGAACCCTGCTCTCCAGTGTCTCAGACTATTTATCACCACTCCAGCCCCTTACTGGACACGCCTCTTCAGGGATTGGCTGGAACCTGATAAATATTCAGGCTGGTTGTTTTGAGTCTTCTACCCTAAGCTCTGGAAGTTTCTTTAAGAGGCAGGGAGAAGCAATCAAGCTCCCAGCCTGTAAGGCCCAGAACAGGCCAGAATAAACAATTACTGCCCCCTTGATTACAGAAGGAGCCAGAGCTAAATTTACCTAGCATCCTACGCTAGGAGGGTACTGTAAATATGCCTATTGCTGTCTGAGCCTACCACTTCCACTGAGAATGGCTCCACTTTTGTACGGGGACAGGAAGTGAAGGAATGTCTCCCCAATGTGGTCTCAAACAGAACAAAAACTCTCTGTACCAAAAATTAAAAATAAAATGAGCTGAAATTGAAATTAATTATAATTTCCCTCTATTTTTTAGATTGGCTCCCTGTGTATTTAGCCTTTCCGGTGGCCCCATTTTCAGTTTACCTACAACCAACCTCTGAACAAAATATAGTTGCTGCTTTTCTAATGCTTAGGAACTGCAGAAGCAAAGTGTTTAATATTTAAATTGCCCTCCTCCCTTCCTTGTGATGTCTCCTTCTTTTTAAACTAGAATTTTATTTTTTAATAAGATATTGAATAAAAAATAAAGCGCAAGTAATAGGCAGAGACCCTGAACAGTCTTAATAATAGATATTTATCACAGAGCTGTACGATGGCAAGGACAACTAATTAAAAGGCATTTTCAAAGAGTGATAGAATTAATAGGTAATATGGCTTTGACAGCCGGCTAATGTGATGGAAGTTGAAGAAGTCTACATGGAAACTTTCAGTGCACAATTATAACGGAGCCTGTAAGGACAATGGCTATGCTTGCAATAGGAATTCATCCACAGGACCATAAGTATCTATATTCTTGTTCTAAGGCTGCAATGTCATTCTTTGGCGGCCCTAAGTATTACTTTGCTGTTCTTCTTGAGCTTCAAGGTTGATGTGTTTTTTTTCTCCCGTACATCCAAGTACTTTTTGTTTTGTTTAACCACTTTCAGACCGGACCATTTTGCTGGTCAATGACCAGAGGTCTTTTTACAATTTGGCACTGCGCTGCTTTAACTGGTAATTGGGCAGTCATGCAATGTTGTACCCAAACAAAATTTGCGTCCTTTTTTTCCCACAAATAGAGCTTTCTTTTAAAGATATTTGACTGACTCTGCGATTTTTATTTTTTGCGATATAAACGTAAAAAGACTGGAAATTTTGAAAAAAAATGATATTTTCTACTTTTTGTTATTAGAAAAATCCAATAAACTCAATTTTAGTCATACATTTAGGCCAAAATGTATTCAGCCACATGTCTTTGGTAAAAAAAAAAGTCAATAACTGTATATTTATTGGTTTGCGCAAAAGTTGTCACATCTACAAACTAAGGTACGTTTTCTGGAATTTACGCAGCTTTTAGTTTATGACTGCCTATCTCATTTCTTGAGGTGATAAAATGGCAGGGCAGTACAAAACCCCCCCAAATGACCCCATTTTGGAAAGTAGACACCCTAAGGAAATTGATAAGAGGCATGTTTAGCCCATTGAATATTTTATTTTTTTGCCTCAAGCGATTGAATAATGACAAAAAAAAATGTTTTATTTTTTTTTACACAAAGTTGTCACTAAATAATATATTGCTCACACATGCCATGGTTATATGTGGAATTGTACCCCAAAATACATTCTGCTGTTTCTCCTGAGTACGGGGATACCACATGTGGTCGACTTTTTGGAAGCCTAGCCACGTACGGGGCCCCGAAATCCAAGCACCGCCTTCAGGCTTTCTAAGGGCGTAAATTTTTGATTTCACTCCTCGCTACCTATTACAGTTTTGAAGGCCATAAAATGCCAAGATGGCACAAAACACCCACAAATGACCCCATTTTAGAAAGTAGACACCCCAAGCTATTTGCTGAGAGGCATGTTGAGTCCATGGAATATTTTATATTTTGCCACAAGTTGCGGGAAAATTACAAACTTTTATTTATTTATTTATTTATTTTTTTCACAAAGTTGTCATTAAATGATATATTGCTCACACATGCTTTGGGCATATGTGAAATGACACTCCAAAATAAATTTTGCTGCTTCTCCTGAGTACGGGGATACCACATGTGTGGGATTTTTTGGGAGCCTAGCCGTGTACGGGGCCCCGAAACCCAAGAAACGCCTTCAGGCTTTCTAAGGGTGTAAATTTTTGATTTCACTCCTCACCACCTATTACAGTTTTGAAGGCCATAAAATGCCAAGATGGCACAAAACCCCCCCAAATGACCCCATTTTGGAAAGTAGACACCCCAAGCTATTTGCTGAGAGGCATATTGAGTCCATGGAATAATTAATATTTTGCCACAAGTTGCGGGAATATTACAAACTTTTTTTTTTTTTTCACAAAGTTGTCACTAAATGATATATTGCTCACACATGCCATGGGCATATGTGAAATGACACCCCAAAATAAATTCTGCTGCTTCTCCTGAGTACGGGGATACCACATGTGTGGGACTTTTTGGGAGCCTAGCCGCGTACTGGGCCCCGAAAACCAAGCACCGCCTTCAGGATTTCTAAGGGTGTAAATTTTTGATTTCACTCCTCACTACCTATCACAGTTTTGAAGGCCATAAAATGCCAAGATGGCACAAACCCCCCCAAATGACCCCATTTTAGAAAGTAGACACCCCAAGCTATTTACTGAGAGGCATGTTGAGTCCATGGAAGATTTTATATTTTGCCACAAGTTGCGGGAAAATTACAAACTTTTATTTTATTTTTTATTTTTTTTCACAAAGTTGTCACTAAATGATATATTGCTCACACATGCCATGGGCATATGTGAAATGACACCCCAAAATAAATTCTGCTGCTTCTCCTGAGTACAGAGATACCACATGTGTGGGATTTTTTGGGAGCCTAGCCGCGTACGGGGCCCCGAAAACCAAGCACAGCCTTCAGGATTTCTAAGGGTGTAAATTTTTGATTTCACTCCTCACTACCTATCGCAGTTTTGAAGGCCATAAAATGCCAAGATGGCACAAATCCCCCCAAATGACCCCATTTTGGAAAGTAGACACCCCTAAATTTAGGGATACACTAGTGAGACTCACAGATAAAAAAGCACCTAGGCTGTCAGCGACTGTATCAAAACGCTACAAAAAAAACTGTTAGCGATCGCAGGGATCAGGCCTGACTCTGCGAACGCTGCAGTTATGTGTGTTATGTTTTGTAAGTGACATTGATCGATCGATACTGCACTTGGGTGGGCTGGGCTTGGCGGAGGGGCTAAACGCAGGTGCTAGCAGGTATCTGGGCTGATCCCGCTAACAATGCGTTTTGGGAAACCTAAACTGCTGGCGACGCTAATATAGATCTGATCAGATACTATATTACTAAGGGAGGTGTATGCTTTGCGCGTGGGTGTTAGCGGTACTGGCACTAACCTGACGCTGCCTGGGGCGACGCAGACCCTAGCTGACCCTCAAACTTATATCACCCGCCGGGTGATCAGGGGGTTAAACCTTTATTAGGTAATAAATGGCGGGTGCGCTGAAACTATAAAAAAATAACTAACCAACCAGCGTCACCTGTAACAGTTATATGGTGATCACTGGTGAAAGGGTTAACTAGGGGGCAATCAGGGGGCTTTATGCGGTAGTATATGGGGGTCCCTGGCGCTATAAAAAGCTGCGGCGAACCTAAATACCTACCTGCCTAACTAGCGTCACCTGTGACACTAATACAGCGATCAGAAAAACTATCGCTTATTAGGCTGGGTTCACACTGGAGCGATGCGGGAACGCCACGAATCCACGGCGGGTTCCCGCATCACACTGCCCTATGCGAACTGCTGGGAGTGTCAGTGAAATGTTAATGACACCCCCAGATCAGTTCGCATATCGCAGTGCAATCTGCAAACTCGGACAGGAATCGGATCGCATGGTGTGAACACCCGATTCTGCTGCGGACCAAAAAAAGGGTCCCGTGCGAGTTTGCGGCAGGTGCGGCGCGAATTCAGCCATACTATCTGTATGGCTGAACTCGCATCGCACAGAGATCGGATGTGATTTGCACTGCAGTGCGGTGCGAATCACATCCGTTCTCATAAACCGCTGCAATGTGAACCCAGCCTTAGTGACACTGGCGACGGGGGGTGATCACGGGGTTAAACCTTTATTGGGGGGGTTAGGGGGGTACCCTAGAACTAAAGGGGGCTAACCCTAACTGCCCTAACAGTTATTACAGTCACAAATGACACCAATGCAATAAAAAAAAAATGCAATTGGTGTCACTGTGACTGGGGGTCCAGGGGTGATTGGGGGGATGATCGGGGGGTGAAGGGGGGGTGAGAGTGTGCCTGGCATGTTCTACTGTGTAGTGTAGTGTTGGTGCAACTCACCGATCCTCTATCCTCAGTGCCGAAAAATACCGACACGGAGGAGAGATTACATCACTTCCTCTGCCTGTGTTTACATTACAGGAGAGGAAGTGATGTCACGCTGCACTTCCATTCGTCAGGAGCGATCGCGAGGGGGTGGCCATGAATGAATGGCCGCCCCCTCATCCCGAATCGCTCCTGAACGGATTCCGACCACCGCTGGCACCGGGGGGGGGGCGCCATCGGGCCCCCCACCCGCGGGAAGGCAGGGACGTACAGGTACGCCCATATGCCTGCCCGTGCCATTCTGACGACGTACATCGTCGTGCAGCGGTCGGCAACCGGATAAAATATATGAAAATGTTATTGTAATACATCAGCTTTTGGCACTGGGAGATCAGCATTGGTAGCTTTCAGTGCAGAGCTTGCCCTACCGAGGCCTACTTGTAGCCCTATTTCAGTAGTGAAGTGCCCATTAACTCATGATGCTCAGTTGAAGATACAGGCCTCTTTAACTCCTTTTTCTACAACTCCCTTGGTTTTCCAGACAAACCCAAGAAAGATACATTTCTCTGCTTCCCTCCTTCAGTAGCTCAGATCAGCCACATCTGAGGAGGCAAAGGTAGTAAGTGATCTGCAGCAAGGTGAGAGGCCCTCTACTGTCAGAACCGGCGTCTGGCCAGCCAAGCAGAGCTTTATAACACACAGCTTCTCTGGTAGACCCAGCCGCTGTGAGGAGCACCTTCTACCAGAGTACTCCAGTTTCCATTGGGTGCCCTCCTGTGTCCTGAGGCCTGGAATTCTGCCAGCTGTTTACCTGTGTTACCAGAGCTACCCTGGACTTCACTGTGAGGGATACTGTCTATGAGGATAATCACAAGTAGCCGTTTGTGTAGACTATTCAATGTTATAGAGTCCTATTGTCAGGAGACTAGCCGGAGGAGAGCTGCCCATAGGTCTGCCATAGTGGCCAATTTCTAATATGGCAGCACCCGCACGAATACATGCACAGGTGCTGAGAACACTCATTCACCACGGCGAACATGTGTGCGTACGCGCGTGCCCTTTGGCCTTTAAAAATTAGACTGTGGCACATGGACATTGCTGAATGGTCTATAGCTCCCAGCTTCCTGTTCCTGTGTGTGCTCATGCTTCTGATCACCTGTTAAAGACCCAGCCTGCCCTTGGATTCCTCTTGTCTCTCTCCTAGCTCTGACCTCAGATTGCCCATGGATCTGCTGTTGTCTACAGTCCTGTGTATGACTTTGGCTTGCCTGACCACGTCTCTGCTCTTCTGTCTGCTGACCACTGGCATCTGTCCCTGACTATGCCTCCTGCTTCACCCGGTCTGCTGTGATCTACCCTAGTGCCTACCTGCAGTACCCAGCCCACTTTACCTACCTGCATTACTTACCACCTGCTGTTCCAGCCCGCAATGCGTGCTTGTGTATCCGGCCTGTTACACTTTCCACTGTAACCTGTTTCTTGCTTTGTGCAGTCCGCACCATCATCAGCTCCACTGGCTCCTACTGCTCACTTCACCTGGTATCCACCTAGGGAGAGATCTCCACACCTGCATCTCTCATCTGTGGCCCAGCTGGCAAACCCTGCTTCTTTGAGCTTTGTGTTCCCTATTTCCACCTTCAGGGACATTGAGCACTCAGCCGCAAGGAGAGCCCTCTCAGCATTTCGGCTTCAGGACCAGGTATGTGCCACTTATAGAGTATCTGCTATATTACCATGTTACCGTGATTGATCCACAGAAACACTGGAAGAGAGAAGTCCATGTTTTTTCTCTTTCATTATTCTCCAGTGTATGCATGTTTTTTTTCCATCCTGAACCCATTTTGCATTATTGCTTCTAACTAACTTGCTAGCGGCCGCATACCGCCACTAAAACGACGGTAAAGTGCCGCTAAAAATAGTGTGAAAGGGGCCTTACAAAGAAGTAAAAACTTGAGGTCAACCATGTTTCATGAAACACGTTGAGATTTATGATGTTTCCATCTTCTGTTGATTGTAACTTTTATACATCTTATATTTATCTCTGTATGACCTCCAACAAAGTCCCATGGGCAAATCGTTTTTGTCTACCCTGCAAGCCTAACCCTATACCTTCCTATAATCCTAAAAACTCTTTCACACTGGAGGTGTTTTTCAGGCGCTACAGTGCTAAAAATAGCGTCTGAAAAAAGCCTCAGCTGCAAACCCAGTGTGAAAGCCCAAGTGCTTTCACACTGGGGTGCTGTGCTGGCAGGGCCTCACAAAACGTCCTGCCAGCAGCTTCTTTTGCAGCAGTGTAGGAGCGGTGAATACACCGCTGCTGCCCATTGAAAACAATAGGGCAGCATCGTCATACCACCGGCAAAGCACCGCTGCAGCTGCGTTTTGCGGGCGGATTTAACCCATTTCGGCCGCTAGTGGGGGGGTTAAAACCACCCCACTAGCAGCCAAATAGGGGAGCTAAAACTATGGTAAAGCGGCGCTAAAAATAGTGCCACTTTACCTCTGAAGCCCAGGGTGGCTCATTATAAAAGGCGTCTTGCACTAACCTTCCCTATAACCCTAACCTCACACATTCCTGTAACCCTAACACTAGTCTTCCCTGTAACCCTAATGCCGTGTACAGATGATCGGACTATCCGCCGGACAATTCGATCATGTGTGGGCTCCAGCGGACTTTTTCTTCCCAAAATTCTGGCGGACTTAGAAATAAGACTGGCTTCAAAATTGTCCGCCAGACTCGACTTTTACCAGACAATCTGTTTGTTAGTGTGCTAGTCCGGTGGACTAAAACCGACGCTAGGGCAGCTATTGGCTACTGGCTATGAACTTCCTTATTCTACGTCACATCACATTTGAATATGCCGGACTTTTGGAGTGATCGTGTGTGGCCCAGTCCATTCGCTTGAAGTCCGGACCTCAGCTGCAAAGTCCAGCGGTCAATCCGCCGGACTAAGTCCACCGGATAGTCCGATCGCGTGTGCGCGGCGTTACACTAACCTTCCCTGTAACCCTAACAATAACCTTCCCCAAAATCCTAATATAAACCTTCCCTATAACTCTAACATTAGTCTCTCCGTAACTCTAACATTGGCTTTCCCTGTAACCCTAACAATAACGCTTTTAATGTAAAGTTGCTCACAGACCTTATGTCTCCTGTGTAGACCAGGAATTCTCAACCAGGGTCCAGTGGAACCTTAGGGTTTCTCTAGAGTCTAGAGACTACAAGGGTTTCCCTTGAGATTTGGTTGATAGACCTCCCATTTAATAGTGTCTGCAGAGTTCTGGAACCAATATCACTTGGCAGAACCAGCTGCATGAACCCAAAGTTAGTTGTCTGCAAGGGTAGCGATTGAACCAGCACTGTAAGAGAGAAAATATTCAAATTGACCACCAATATAAGGGGGGCATTGTTCCAACTGGCCAACAGTGTAAGGGGGCATTCTTCTAGCTGACCATTAATGTAATAAAGGCATTCTTCTAGTTGCCCACTCATGTAATGGGGACATTCTTCCAGTTGACCAACAATGTAATGTGGGCATTCTTCTATCGGACTGCTAATATAAGGGGGCATTCTTTTAGATGACCCCTAATGTAATGAGGGCATTCTTGCAACTTACCAACAATGTAAGGAGAGCAGTCTTCTAGTTTAGGAGCTACAATTCCCATCATGCTTAGTCATGTTTGTGAATGTCAGGGTTTTACAATTCCTCATGGGATGTGTAGCTCCGCAACAGCTGGAGGGCCATAGTTTGGAGACCCTTGTTCTAGCTGACCACTAATGTAATGGGGGCATTCTTCCAACTGACCAACAAGGTAAGGAGAGCTTTCTTGTAGCTGACCACTAATGTAATGAGGGCATTATTCCAACTGACCAACAATGTAAGGAGAGCTTTCTTGTAGCTGTCCACTAATGTAATGGGGGCATTCTCCAAACTGACCAACAATGTAAGGAGAGCATTCTTCTAGCATTCTCTAATGGGGGGCATTCTTCCAACTGACCAATAATGTAATGGGGGGCATTCTTCTAGCTGACCACTAATGTAAGGGAGGCACTCTTCTTGCTGACCACTAATGTAATGAGGGCATTTCTCCAACTGACAGTGACCACCATTTTAAGGGGAGATTATTTCAACTGACAACAACGTGACATTTTTCTCACTGACCCCTTGATGAATTTGTTTTAGTTGGGGTTCCCCAAAATCTGAAAATTATTTTAGGGGTTATTTGGGATAAAAAAGGTTGAGAAAGGCTTATATAGACTAACCTGCACCTAAACAAAGGCCATCCCCAGAATCTCCAGTTTTGTCTATGAATACTATATGCAGTGTCTGTTTTCATGTAATGTCGTAAGAAAGTACCTCCCCCCTTCGTAAATGCTCCTGAGTATAAGCCTGTGAGTTTTCTGGGTATTTTACAGCTGCGGATCTTACAAGTCGCTTTGCGTGCATCTGCATTAACCTTTCGCTATTAACGTTCATGTGTACAAAGCCTTAGGCCGGTAATTCCATATTTATTACAAGATACTCCAGGCACAGAATAGTATCTTGTTCTGTCATAATAATTGGATTAAGGAGCCAGACACGCTCTTTAATAAAGCTGAATGTGTCTCGTATCTCGTGTTGTTACCCGGAGCAAAAAGAAAAGCAGAAAAGAAAAAAAAAAAAGTAAAAATCACTCAACCCCAATTGACCACAGACTGGCAGCAAATGGACGATTTCTGCATGAAATGATTCTAAGCTTCGTTTCAGGAATATTTTCAGATGATTAACCAACCAGCAGTGAATAGTAGTGTGTGGGTGTATTGTATAATTGCCAGCAGCATTTACAGAACTGTTAAGTTTATAATAACTTTTAACTTTTCAGATGACAGTAAGCGTTCCTGGTATCAGACTTTCTATGAAAGGAAAATCCGCACGCTGTGAGATGTACATAATTAAGGCTAGGAAAACACGTAGGTTCTGCTTTCATCCCTTGATGCCGCTGCTCCTGGTTTATTGGTAATGCGACATGAAAAAGAAATAGTTTATCGCATTAAAGGAAAACTGAGGCCGCGTACACACGGGCGGACTGTTCGCCCAACCTTGTCCGCTGAACAGTGTTTGGGCGGACAGTCTGCTCGTGTGTGGGCTTTCAGCGGACAGTTTCAGCGGACAGTTGGACGGACAAGGTTTTTCGGAAATTCCGTAAAACTGTCCGCTGAAACCTTGTTTCAGCGGACAGTCCGCCCGTGTGTAGGCTTGTTCGACAAACTAAGTTCCGCGCATACTCAGAAAGAATTTACAGGGCGGAAGCGCTCGGTCTTGTAAAACTAGTGTTCGTATTGAAGCTAGCATATTCGTCATGCTGCTAATTTTGTGTTTTTTTTTAATATAGCCCGTTCTTTTCTTCTTCGTAATGCAAGAAAAGTGAAGTAGCTTTGCTGCTTATATTCACACAGAGTTATACTACATGTTTTTATTCATCCTCATCCTATGATTAATCTTCCAATTATATCAAAAATATATTCCCAATTTATATAAAAAGAAAAAAATATATATATATATTATATATATATATATATATATATATATATATATATATATATATATATATATATATATATATATATATATATATTTTTTTATTTTTATATATATATTTATTTATTTATTTCAGAAAAAAAAAAAATCTATTACTATATATTTTTGGAACTACTATTGTTTTTTTTTTTTTTTTTTTTTTTGGGTGGGGGGTTTGAAACAAGATGGACTTTCATTTTTTTGGGACAAGCAGGACTATGCAAGTAGAGATAGATAGATAGATAGATAGATAGATAGATAGATAGATAGATAGATAGATAGATAGATAGATAGATACCCAAACCATCATTTTAGCCTACACATGATTGCATGTTCAAAATCAGCAGAGCTTCCCCTCATTTCAAATGTTAAGCCTCAAATTTACAGCGAATGCACTTCCAAGTGCACTTGCAGTGCTTTAAAAATTGCACTTGAAGTTAGCATATTTACATGAACATGTGTTTTGTAAATAACCCCCAGAGTTTTTTGACATGTATCTGCCTACTCACAAATAAACTTTGTTTTTTGTAACCCAAAATTATACAAAAATATTGATTAAAAAAAAAATAAAAGAAAACATACAATTTTTTTTTTAAATCAAAAAATTTTATTTTTCCTCATAACCAAAATGAATCAAGAGGGAGGCAACACTGGAGACAATTTTGACGTTTGTGAAGCCTTTTGTCCCCCAGGCACACATCAAGTGAGTGGACACCAAAATTCCGAACCTGCGTAGCATGTACATAGGGAGCACAACCAGGTCCTAGAATCCCAAAGACCAGGAACAGCAGCAGATGAGATCTATGTCCCCAGACTGTGGTACTACAACAGCCTGCGTCTTCTTTCAGAGCAGACTGAAGCCAGGCAGTCACTTGCGACTCTTCCGTCTAGCCTTCCTTCCACGCTTCGCTGGAGGCTGTGCCTCTGGTGGTGGAGTTGTGGTAGGAGGAGGAGGAGGAGGAGGAGGAGGAGGATGAGGAGCAGTAGGGTCTGTTTTGTAGAGCTTCGTGGTGGGTGTGAGCTCACCCTTCAGACCCAGTTGTATGGCATCAAAGAAGATTGCCTCACACATGTCTCTTTGGGGTTTGTCCATTTCCTGGAGCTTGCTAGCCAGATAAGTGGCATAGGCCTCCTGCGGATTGGGGGGTTTGGTCAAAATCTGGGTGGCTTGCCGTATCAGCACCAAGGACTCCTCCTCTGTACGGCCCATCCTCCTGGGCCTTTTGCTGGCTAGGCGGAGGGGAGGGACCTGGCTCTCAGTCCTACTCCTGCTGGGCCCAGCTAGCTCCTGCGTGTGGCTGGTCCCGGCCTCCTCCTCCATACCACTGGTCCCGGCCTCCTCCTGGGTGAGCTCATCCTGTGTAAAAAACAAAGAAATCAATAACTAAAATATGTCTATATTTAGAAATCATCAATCACTAACAATTTTACAGTTCTCACTTGCAAATACATTTGTCTTGAAATACAAAAGGCTATCATTTTGACACCATCATTTTTCCATCAGTTCATTAAGATTTGAGCCACATTTGTGGAAACTACTGTATCCTTCTATCTAATTTAATTTGTGATGAAATCCTAGATTTGGAAGCAATTCAAACATTGAACTTGACATCATTAATATTTGAGCAATCCAAACGTTAGAAACTAAAATATACCTGGCTCCAGCTGGGCGCATCAACCTCGTCCAGCAAGGAAGGGTCTGGATCTTCCAGGGATGGCTCACCTGAGGCGGAGGGAAGGGTGGAGGGACGGGTAGACGGAAGAGTCGAAAGTGACGGCCTGGCTTCTGACGTGTCATCCAGAAAACGCAGCCTGTCATAATACCACAGCCTAGGTACATAGACCTGACCTGCTGCTGATCCTGATGTTTGGGACTCTAGGATCTTTCGTTGCTCCCGCCTATACGCGCTACGCAGGTTCTTAATTTTGTTGCTCACAAAGGTAGTGTCTGCCTGGGGGAGTCGGGTTTTCACAAACGCCAAAACTGTCTCCAGTGTCTTCTTCCGGGCAGCACGGATTGGATATTGGGGGTGTTTTGTATCCCACAGATTGCTGTGGGACTCCACTAGATCTAGAAAGGTCGAGAGGAAGGCCTCCTCTTTAAAGGGGTCTGCAGTATACTTTTGCATTTTCTGAAAAAAAAAAAGTCAGACCAAATGCACACTATATTGTGACAATGTAGGCGAGACACACACTACTACACACGCTACCCCCCCCCCCCCCCCACACACACACACACACACACACACTCCCACACACTCCCACACACACACACTCCCACACACACACACACACACAAACACTCCCACACACACACACAAACACTCACACACACACACACACACACACACACACACACTCTACACACACTACTGCCCCCCCCCACACAAACACCCCCCCCACACACACACAAACACTCCCACACACACACACACACACACACACACACCCCCCACACACACACACACCCCCACACACACACACACACACACACACTCTACACACACTACTGCCCCCCCCCCACACAAACACCCCCCCCCACACACACACAAACACTCCCACACACACACACACACACACCCCACACACCCCCCACACACACACACACCCCCACACACACACACACACACACACTCTACACACACTACTGCCCCCCCCCCCCACACAAACACCCCCCCACACACACACAAACACTCCCACACACACACACACACCCCCCCCCCCACACACACACCCCCCCCCCACACACACACACACACACACACACACACACACACACTAGCCCCACCCCCTAAACACCCACCCCCACACTACCACACAAAACACCAAGCCCACTCAACCACCAACCCACATAGAAATCAATCAAACATCAATAAAAAGAAAATTAAATATGCATATCCCCAACGCAGGCTTTAAATTAACCGAAAATAAAATGATAACTATCTTACCGTCGCGTGTAGCACTCGCTGCTCCCGTTCGGACAAGCGTACGGCCTCGTGGTACCGCTTTATACACGGCGCATGCACTCAGGCTCCGCCTGCGTCGCCCGCCCCTGACGTTCCTTGCGACTGTGTTTCCCCGCCCCTTTTACCCTCCTTCCGCTGTGGGTGTATGAGAGTGGAAAATGGCGGATGCAAGCTCAATTAGCAGCGTGAGCAGCGCGGAGGAAAGCCGTGGGCCCCAAGCAAGGAGGAGATATAAGGCCACCAATATGGCGTTCGAAGAGATGGTGGAGATGGTAGCTATCCTTCAAAGGGAGGATTATGATGGGGAACATGGCCCTTACCCAAAACCAAACATAAGAAAAAGCGCCATCTTGGACGAGGTGGTCACAGTCTTGGAGTCAAAATTCGGGGTACGGAGAGGAAAGGACCAGCTGCGGAAAAGATGGTCGGACATCAAGTCCAGGGAGCCGGACCAATATGACCGCATCAAAAAGGTCCTGAAAAAAAGTGAGTAAACTCCGTGTTTCTCGTGACTGTCGGACATAATCGTCTGATTTGATCGTAATCGTTCGTGTAGATAGTGTATGCAAACTGGCGGGTTTGATCGTAAACGTTCGTGTAGATAGTGTATGTAAAACTGGCGGATTTTATCATAATCGTGCGTATAGATAGTGTGTGAAAACAGGCGTCTTTAGGTGTAGATAGTGTATGTAAAACTGGCGGATTAGATTGTAATCGTTCGTGTAGGTAGTTTATGAAAATATGGCGCATATGGTTGTTCGTATGTGTGGGCGTAAATAGTATGAATTTGTGTATGGTGTAAATTTAGCTGGTGTTGGATTAGATTTTAATTAGTTTTTTTTTTTTTTGTATTGTTCATGATAAACTGAATTGTCACGCTCAGTTTATAGGATATACTTGTACATGGCCCTTTTTTTAGTCCACAGCCAAATCGGATCACATGGGTGTTCACACCATGTGGTCCGATTCCTGTCCGAGTTTAAAGATTGCACTGTGAAGTGATAACTAATTTGGAGGTGTCAATAAAACTTTACTCCCAGCAGGTCACATAGGGCAGTGCGAACTCCGCATGCGATGCGTGAAACCACAGTAGATTTGCAGCGTTCACACATCACAGCAGTCTGAACACAGCCTAACTAAAAAAAAGTCATTTTAAGGATGTATTAAACTAGGATCTTGTAATAACCAGCTAATAATTTTACACCACTTCAAACCAATGTTTCATATTCAAATTTCTGAACTCAAATATCACTATGCTTAAAAGTATTTTATTTTTTATTTATTTTTTTCATTCTCATAGGGAAACAAAGACTCGGACAAGAGGCGGAGCAGCCCAGGACCCCCCGACCTCACCAGCCTGATTGGGCAATTAGCCCCAGCCCCAGCCCCAACCCCAGCCCTGCGTCGGTATTGGAGCTGCCCAGTCCTGTATCTGCGAGGGAGCTACGGAGCTCGGTATCCTCCGCTGGACCAAGCTCCGTAGCTCCACTGGATGAGCCCAGCCCAGGGCTAGATGTGGAGGAGGAAGAGCAGGTGGCGTTACACACCCCACAAAGTGAAAGTGAGTGTCTGACAACCCAGCTTAAGGTAAACAATTAATGGCTGTATATGTTAACCAATTTTTTTATCTACACATGTTTTTAGGTGATGATCTGGTGGTGGTAGGAGAAGCTGCGGAGCCCTTTTCAGCGGAAAGTGCCCAGAGGCTGATAGGGCAGATCATGGTCTGGAATGGCAGGATCGACTTAATGGAGACCAACATCCAGGCCATGCAACAAGAAATCCTGGCCACGCAACAACGAATCCTGGGCATTCAACAGCAGCTGGTCCCTATGAGGCAGGAAATGAAGGACATGATCGATGTTTTAGGGAGAATATAAGCCCCTTTTCCCCTAAACCACAATCGATCATGTCCTTCATTTCCTTGCCCAAAAGTTTTTAAGGTTTTTACAAGCTTTTTAGAGGCCAAATTTTGAAGATGCACACGGTGTGTCAACATGTGCTATGTGCCATCAGAGGATCGCAATGGACGCATTTGGTGTTTGCAAACCCTTCCTCCTTCTAGTATGTGAGAGGAAGGGATTGCACACACCAAACACGTCCATTGATCACTCATGATGGTACATAGCACATGTTGACATTACCAATTTTTGGTGTGCATCTTCAAAATTTGGCTTTACCCCTTTTATGTAAATAGTTAAAAATCTGATTTTATTATTTTAAATTTTTGTGATAATTGTATTTTTGATATATTTATGTTTCTATGTTTACCAAAAAAAAAAAAAAAAAAAAAAAAAAATAATACTAATTTTTAAAAACAAAAAAAATATATAAAAATTTTTTTTTTTTAAAAACCAATTTCCCAAAAAAAAAAAAAAAAAAAAAAAAAAATTAAAAAAAAATAAACACAAAAAAAAAGATCGAAATAGGAGGCACTGGTTTGAATGTGCACTATTAAAAAATCAAAAAAAA